>NC_044307.1:14021382-14321382 GCF_007474595.2 Lynx canadensis
TTTCTTTCTTTCTTTCTTCTTCTCTCTTCTTTCTTTCTTTCTTTCTTTCTTTCTTTCTTTCTTCTCCTTCCTTCCTTCCTTCCTCTTTCTTTCTTTCTTTCTTTCTTTCTTTCTGAGAGAGAGCAAGCAGAGCAGGGACAGAAGGAAAGAGAGAGAATCCCAAGTAGGCTCCACACTCAGCACAGAGCCTGACATGGGGCTTGATCTCACGAGATCTCATGAGATCATGACCTGAGCCGAAGTCAGGAGTCCAGTGCCTCACTGGCTGAGCCATCAGGCACCCCCCCCTCCCTTTTTAAAAACCTCGTAACTCCCTAAGTGATCAGAGTCCTTGAAGAATCTTTCCTTCTTATATCTGGTCTTTGACCCCTGTTCCTGACACAGAGCTCCTACCTCTCTTGGAATTTCCTGGGTGATAGCCATATCTTTTGTTCTGCTGAGGCGACTCTGGGTGGGCTCTCAGGTGGCTCCGGGATGGGGGCTGGTCACCTGAAAGACCAAGCCGGGATTAGATGCTTGGAATTTTCAGCCCTGCTCCCATTCTCCAGCAAGGGGAGGGGGGCTGGAGATGACGTTAATGACTGATCAAGCCTGTGTGATGGAGGCTCCAGAGAAACCTCCAAAACATGGGGTCCAGAGAGCCTCTGGGTTGGTGCTGGTAGAGAGGTGTCCAGAAAGAGTATGGAAGCTCTGTGCCCCTTCCCACATTCCTTGCCTTGCACATCTCTTCTACGTCGATTTTTTTTTAATCATATCCTTTTATAAGCTAGTCAACAGTAAGTAAACTGTTTTCTTGGGTTCTGTGAGTTACTCTAGGAAATTAATCAAACCCGAAGAGGGGGGTTGTGGAAACCTCCGATGTGCTGCCAGCCCATGGGTCAGTCGCCCATGTGACTGCCAGGACTTGTAATTGGCATCTGAAGGGGGGAGGAGGGGAGCCGTCTGGAGGGACTGCTATGAGAGTGTCGGAATTGAGTTACATTGTAGGGCGCCCAGCTGGTGTCACAGAGAATCGCTTGGTGGGGACCCCCTCCCCATATCTGTGCTCCAGACACTGTGAGGGTCGCAGTTGAGTGAGACACACAGGAGAAGTGTAGGTTTTCTCTACATTCTCTGAGTTTCAGTTTCTCCATCAGCAGAATTAGGAGTAGTTCAGTGGGTCTCAAAAGTGCGGTCCCCAGACCAGTAGCCTCGGCACCCTCTGGGGACTTGTTAGAAATGCAAATTCTCAACCTCCCCCCCCCCCCCCCGCCCCACCCCTCCAACCCCGGCTGAGGCTTTCTGAGTCAGAGCCCTGGGAGGGGCCCAGCAATTCACGGGCTTTCAACCAGCCCTCCAAAGGGGGCTGCTGCAGGTTCAAGGTTGAGACCCCCTGGAATGAGTTGCTAGCACCTATGCTTGTATGACCCTGCCCTTCGGCTCCTCGGGACACGGCAGACCCAAAGCCCTACGCACACAGGAGAGCATCTCCAAAGTGGGTCAGCCGCGAACTGTGTCGTTGCCCAAATGCAAACGCAGAATTAGAAGAATCATGCGATGTCAGGAAAACTACAGAAAGGTGAACTGGACCGGCGGGCTCAAAGCCTTTTCGTTCAAGATTTTTTTTTTTTTTTTTTTTTATATTTAAAAAAAAATTTTTTTTTTTCAACGTTTATTTATTTTTGGGACAGAGCGAGACAGAGCATGAACGGGGGAGGGGCAGAGAGAGAGGGAGACACAGAATCGGAAACAGGCTCCAGGCTCCGAGCCATCAGCCCAGAGCCCGACGCGGGGCTCGAACTCACGGACCGCGAGATCGCGAGATCCCGCAAGATCGCGAGATCGTGACCTGGCTGAAGTCAGACGCTTAACCGACTGCGCCACCCAGGCGCCCCTCGTTCAAGATTCTTTATCCCACTTCAGTCGAACTGCAGTGATTTCACAGGACAGCCGTAAGTACTCGACTCCTGTTCGCCTGCTCCAGGCAATATCGGCTGGGATGTGCAGGCTTGAGCTGAAGGCTTTTTTTTTTTTCTTTTACCCAGGGATCGCTCCTTTGTTTGAGAGAGATGCCTCCAGAACACTAATAAATGCCGTGCAGCTCCACCTGTTAAAGTAACTGCTCTATCTTCAGGCTAGGAAGACAAGCTCTTCTGAAGTAGGTATCAGAGTTATTACGGTAAAGGTCTGACCTCGGGCTCCATTGCATATGCGATGTCTCCTGCTTCTGATGCACCCCCCACCTCTCTCCTTGCTTATGTGACTTTTACTTGCACCGGTGCCTCCTGGGGTGCTCTTCCTGAACTTCCGCAGTTGGATTCAGAGCCCTTCTTCGGGGTCCCCCGGGCACCCTGTACTGATCTGCGTCGTAGCCGGTGACACAGTGTGTCAACATTGCTACCTGACTCCTTGATTTCTCTCTCAGCTGAACTCCACGGGGACAGTGACTGTCTCCCTCTTCACTCATTTCATTCCCAAGGTCTAGCACGGTACCTGGCGCATAAAAGAGCATCAGGAATTCCTTATTTACGGGGCAGCTCCATGGCTCCCGGCCACCCTCCATGACGTGGTATTTTTCCTCTTTTTGAGCCATTTGTTCACCCATCCATCGGTCAGATATCTATCGGGCAAATGGTAGGCGTGGCCCAAGGACAGGACACGGGGCTTGGTGCTGTTGGCCATTCAGAAAGGGGTCTGTTGCCTCTTCTCCCCCAGGACCTGAAGACCCAGTGGCTTCTCCTGCCCCCTTTTTTGTTTGTTTTTACACCTCCAGTGCACAAGGCCCGTTCATGGTAAGCCACAACTACGGACCTCTTCAAGGCTCTTCTCTTGATTGATGGAATGTTTTCCTTTTTCCCCTTTCATTTCCCCCCTCATTTTTGGTCCTCTCTGTAGGCAACCAGTTTAACCTGTTTGTGTGCGTTGTGTTCTTTGCCTGTATTCTTATAAAACATGTATTTCTCTTTGGGGAACATGTGTTTTCAGTTTACGCAAATGGCATACCGGAAACCTCATGGTGCCGCCTCCTTTTTCTGCTCTGCCTGGTCACGGGCATCTGTGTGGCTGTGCGCAGCATCCCCGTTTGACGCCTCCGTTCCGGTGATGAGCGCTAGACCGTCTCCAGCTCCCCACTGCCGCAAATGTTGTGGTGAGTACCCTCAAACTCGCCCCCTTGTTGACCGATAGGACAGTCCTTAGGGATTCCTGACGTGTATCACCTAGGACTCAGAGGCAGGAATGCTGGGTGATAGCATATATATGTCTTTACATTGGCTGCGTACTGCCAGATTCTCTCCAGAACGGCTGCCTGGACCTTGTAAGTTGGCAGAAGTTCCTTCTATATATTCTAGATTGTAGTCCCTCGTCAGATTTGACATTGCAAATATCTCCTTCCAATATGTTGTCTGTTAACTTTATCCATGATGTCCTTTGTCTTAAAAATATATGTGTATATTTTCTTCCTTTCTCTAAAGTGTATTACAGGGATTGGTTTTCAATGGCCCTAAACGATCCTTTGATTATGAGCAAAAGTGTATAGCTTTTCACCCTAGCGTAAATTTCGCCATACAGTATCATACGTGCGTGGACCTCAGCGTGCCTAAATGGGTTCATCAGTTGAGCCTTAAGAAAGAGAAATCCCTGGGTATTAACCATAAAACTACCCAAATATCAGTCCATTTTGGAAATAGGGCTGTAAGTACCGTAAATAGAGAGTCATGCATAGTTGTGACAACCCCTGTCAATAACCAAAACAAAAGGCAAACAAAACTCCTAAGAAGTACTTGTGACCTTAGAGCTTGGGGACCAGGACTTGGAAAAGCTGAAAGAAGACATTGGGTTTCCCTTGGGCAGGCCTCTGTTTACACTCCTTTTGAGAATTTAGAAGTAACCCTCTCAATGTTTCCTCTTGGCTCTGCATGTTTGACCTTGGCTGGCAGGTGGGCCGTTGGAGTTCGTGAACATTCCGGGGGTGTATGTATAACAAAAATATCCAAATTCCTTGGTATATATTAAGAGACTTTATCATGCAGACCTTCTTGAGGAAGGAACAGGGTCATGTTCATTAGATGTCACTGAGAGAATCTCAGACATATAGTGGAGACTCAATAATTTTCCCCAGCATAAGGGAAATCCGCTCTCTCCCTCATTAACGATGACCACAGGACACGGTAGGTCCTTAAGCTTTAAAATATCAACGAATGAATCTGATGACTGAACTGATGCTAATGTGTAGTTTAGTGTGTAACATTTTCCACATGGTATTGACATCTTAAGAAGAAATTTCTGCAAACAGCATTCTTAGTAATATAGGGGAGTGATTGTAATAATGGAATTTACAGGTAGTAAAATACCAGCTAGAAAGGGTGGGGGATATTTGGGACTAGACAGTTCTTTCGATGCCACTCAAATTCCTTCGTCTATGGAAGTGTCAGCATTTAGGGATGTCTTAGGTATGTTTATAAGCAAAGTTAGCCTTTCCTCCCAGGCTTTGTATTTTTGGGTTTATCAGAAACGTGAGCAGATAAGTATACAGCACACGGAATTTCTGAGTAGCTATTTTGATATGGGTCACATTTCATCGTGACAACAGTATGCTGATACTTTTACTTTGAATAAGATGTGTTCGATGATATGCTTTGTTGCCAGAGGTTCACGGCCAGGGGAGGTGACAGTCATGTAAGAGGCATGGGAATGTTTCTTCTTCTTAGGAGCCCTCAGTGGGGTTTTCTGTCCTGACCTTTCTTCCATGGCCCTGAGGGTCAGTGGAAGGGCCTTCACTCCATGAATGCAGAGGTCAGCTGGACAGGTCGGCCCCAGCAAACAAGATGCTCATTTGCTGGGCCACTGGGCGTCCAGACACAACCTCGCTCCATCTCACTTTTCCCCTTCTTTTCGCACCCTTGTAGTATTTTCTTTTTGCAGCAAGAGGATGTTACCTTGGCCCCCAGTTCACAAGGCAGAAAACACAGTCACACCGTGATGTCCACCCCTTAATCCCTACTCCAAAGTCCGGGGGTCTGGGATTCGGAATTCTTACTGTTCTGCAATGGATCCCATGCCTACTCTTGTTCCAGTCAACTTGGCTGGGGGTAAAGGACCTCGTTGAGCAGACATAGCTCCCGGGAGTTCCCTGTGACCAAGGCAGAAGGGTGGAGGGCAGTTCCAGAAAGGAGGAACGCACCTAGACTCTAATAGGCACCTGTTCGTCCAGCAATCCTTAGGGAAGAAAAGGCTTTTTAGGCACTAAGGCCCACTTTCGAGAAAAAGCCAGTATTTTTTTTATGCCAACACACAGAAAGAAAGGAAAGGAAAAGAAAGGAAAGGAAAGGAAAGGAAAGGAAAGGAAAGGAAAGGAAAGAAAAGGACAGAAGTCGGAATGTCTCCTGTTGTAACACACACATCTCTGTCCCATGCTGTACATAACGTATGTGTGCCCGTGCCTAGAAAACACATATTGTCAGGGACACTGTAGCGTGAACATATGATCTCTTAAGGATCCTGCTTCTGTGAGCTTCTCGAGACACACACCCCACCCAAAAATTTCCCGACGTAAGCAAATGATTGAGGTTTTTAGGAAAGAGCAGGGATCTCTTAAGATAAAGCGTTCAACAAGTGTAACATTCGGGGCTCAGAGCAAATGCCTTGTGGGGGAAAAAAAAAGCACGCTAAAATGGCTTGATTGGAGTTTTAATGAGAGATTTTTCTCCTTTACTCCACCCTACGTTCCCCCTCCCCTACACCGGTTATTTTCTCCAGCAGGCCAGTCAAGAGCCCTGTGCTGGGGAACACTGAGGGAATGTTAACAATCCGACTCTACCAATTAATCGCAAGCACTTTCTCCATCCCGCTCAGCAGGGCATCTCTCTCGCAGGCTGCTGAAAACATAACAATGCGCCTCTCCGTCGTGAATGCGAAACGGTATGTTCATCAGGGGGCTTAAAAATCCTCGGGGCTACAATATCCGGTCCTTGGGCACACGTTACGGAGGCTACAGCCTGTTCCCCACCTCACACTTGGATGCGAGTAAATTCTTATGTGACAGCGAAATGTGAAACAGAAATCCCCCTCTTCAAAGAGAAAAGGCAAAACCCAGGGGAGACAGGAAATGTACAGACGCGCTGACTTAACATACACATGTAAACAGTCCCCACGCCTCTGGTTTCTCCCTGCTGATTAATGAAATGGCTGGCTCAGGAACCTAGGTTTGAATTGCAGGGTTGCCTTCAAGCCCTAGAACTGCATGGGAGTTTAAAACATTGAGCTGGTGTGTTAATTCAATATGTATTAATATGAAGAACGCTGAAGGCCAGACCCCTGTGTTGGGAGAGACCAGGAGACGTCAACCACGTATATTTCCTCCACATGGAGCCCACAGTCTGGCTTTGGAGCCTAAGTGCAGAGGTGAAGTGTGAACAGATTCAAGCGAAGGGGTAAGGCCAGGGGTGGTGGGTGTGCTGAAGGCTGGGAGTCGCTGGTTTAAAGAGGGGGGAACAAGGAGAAACGTCTGACTGAAAGCGCAAGATCATGAGACAGCTATGCGAAGGAACCGAGCTAAAGTCTTCTGCGCTCGAAGTGCTCTCCAGGCACCGAGTGATCCCAACTCCCATCTAAACATCTGGGGATTTGGTAAAACTGGGACCAATCAAATTCCCTTGCAACGAAAGCTCATTTTGACAGCGTGGGCCCTGGGATGCTTTGTATTCTCACCACTTGCCCCCTCTCAGCCTGCAGAAGGTCATCAATAGGATACTTGGTCTTGTTCAGGTTGATCCTGGAACGGCAGAGAGAAAGGAAGTGGTGGGTCCCATCGTTTCCGTGGTGTTACTACCAGCCTCAGGAGAGGGATTCTGGTAGGCTAGCCAACCTCCCCTTGTTCCTTAGCACTTACCCCACTTATTAAAGGACTCTGACATCAAAACAAAACAAACCAGCAAATGTCATCCGAGCTGGTGCCATCCATTTGAGGATGGTGGGAAGAGAGCCATTGATGGCTGTTGTAATGACTATTGGGTATACGCATGTAAGCCCAGGAAAGAAGAATAAAAGACTTCATCACACCATCATGCCAAAGTTCATTATTTTGAGAGGAGCAAGGTCAAAGTCACATTTACTATAGGGATGTCCTTTCTCCATGTTGAAATAATATTGTAATGTCTTCAAGGAAAATTAATGCTTGGCTTGGCAAGGCGTTCTTTGCAATTACTAAGGAAAGCAGCTGGGAGTTAGCCAGCATGCTTCTTGGTGGCGATTAAAGTATGAAACTGGAATTCGGCACCCGGTTTTGTTCTCATTCACAGTACTGGAGCTCATCCCCTGCCCCACCCATGCCCCCCAACCTCTGCTCATAATAGCCGAAATTGCAAATTTGCAAGAAACAAGAAGGGAAGATGGTAGAGCCCCTCTTTGGGTTCAGAGTGGACGTTCCACGTTGGGAGACTTGAACAAGAGTCCAAAAGAAGTGGAGTGTTGGAGAGAGAGAAGCAACTTCCAGATGGGGCATTCTTGCAAAGGCGCAGCTCGGGATGATCACCTTCCCTTCTTAATAGGGAAGAAGGATTAAGCGAGACACATTTATAACTTCAGTTCCTGCTGTGCTATACTGTCCAGAAAATATAATAAAAAATAAGATGCCATGCCAATAGGAGCAACCAAACAATGCTATTTTGGAGTTGATTTAACCCAGATTACCTCAGACCTCCATGGGGAGAAGCTTGAAAACTCTAATAAAAGACAAAGAAAATAGCATCAGTGACTATCGTGTTCTTGGATAAAGAATTTAATATTATGAAGATTGAAATTCTTCCCAAATTAATTTATAATCTCCATGCACTCTCAGTCAAAATTCCAGTTGGACTTTTTCCCCAGGAACGCAATAAATGTGTGTGTGTGTGTGTGTGTGTGTGTGTTATGATTTACAAATAGCTAAGTGAATAATATGGAAAAAGGACCACAAAAGTGAAAGGGGGGTGTATCTATTCAGATACTAAAACATACAACCAAATCATAGTCATACAAATAGTATTCAGAAACGGACATATAGACCAAATGGAAAGCAATAGAAAACTCATGGATACGATCTTCAGTGGGAGATGTTCCTAGTATCTAAAATGGGCAAAGGATTACTCTGTAGGCCATGCAAAGATGGCCTACAAATCAGCTCCCGTGGAAAAAATGAACAAAAGATATAAACAGACATTTTAGGAAGGAGAAAACCTAAAAGACGGCGAACACGTTGAGAGAGGCTCGTATGTACTAACAACCAGAGAAACGCAAATACGAACGATGAAATTTTGCTTTACTCCAACTTAGACTGGAAAAGAATTAGAAAACCCAGTTATGTCAACTGATGGTGGTGATATGGCTTGTCTGGAATTCCCTTGTGCTCTGCTGAATGAGCCTAGACTTCCACGGAGCTGTTTTCATGAGTAACCCGGCGCTGCTCTGGACATTAGGTACCTGCCGAAACTGTGTCACAGATATTCCGTAGCGACACGTACGCCCCGGAGAAAGTTTTACGCTAGTCCGGACAGGGAAATAAATACGTGAGGATGTCTGCGTGCGTGCGTCGCTATACTATTGGGCTGACAGGGAGTAAGAGACTTCTGTCTCTCAGCAGAATTACCAGTTAAAACATGGTAGATGGAGGTCATCTATGTACGTGCCATGCAGTAATTTAAAGCAATGCGCTAAATGTGCCAAGCATCATGGCTTCTCTTAAAAAAATAATGCAGGTGAAAAAAAGTACGAAACAGAATAAAAGGAAACACCGACCATGTGTGCAAGTTCAACGTACGCATACACCAAAGAACAACGAACGCCATGCAAGAGAACATACAGACAAAACAACGGCTGGGACTTGACAGTCTTCAGGCCTTGCCTGTGGGCCCTCCTGTCCACGGGTACGACCGTCTGGAAGGACGCAGAAGATGTTTACTTGTTTGTGGAAGTCCACCTTCTCCCTTGCGCCTCCTGTGCACATTCCTGACCCTTGGGATGGCCCAAGTCTGTTCAGGGTTATTTGTAGTCTCCCACCAGGCTCCCCGTCTGCCTAGAAAGCCTTCTCCTTTCTTCCGCTGGAGGGCAGGAGCCTGTGTCCACCCCCATGTTCCTCAGCCCTTGACTCTTCTCCAGAATTTTCTCTAAGCCACCTCCTCTGCCATCCCATTTCCTTTTTTTCTCGTACGTTCACGTTCTCCTGCAGCCTGTGGGAGATGACAGCTGTTGGTTTAATCGTAATAACACCCTTCATGATGCTTTTGACCTTTGGGAAGGCTTGGGGAAAGCAAGGCTTATCCCTTGGTGTAGTCTAGAGCTAAGCTCTGTAGGTTGTTTGGGGATGGGTAACATTTAGGGGCAGGTAGAGGGAAACGCGGTATGAAAATTGCATCTCAGCCTGAGGTCTGTCCTTCTGCCGTCTACCCTCACTGCACTGTCAAGTGCAAGAGCTTTGTGTGTCTGGGTGTGCTCAGACTTTGTGTATTTTTTGTGTCTCCGTGTTTCAAAAGCATTTCACTCCGCTACCAAAGGCTTGCGGTTGCTAGGAGGTTGTGAAAATATATCGCCGATGGAGACAAGCTCCATCAAATGCCCCCTTGTTTTTGCCAATGTGAATCAGGATGACCTTTTCACCCTCTTCAAGAGGGTATTTATAAGAACCAGGCACGGTGCACATGATGGAGAGATAACACGCAAGGAGGCCACGCACAGTTGGAAGGAAGCAGAAAGCACACCTCTCTCTGGAATGATGTTCTGGAAAACCCGCCTACAGTGTTGTATTTTTCTAGTTGGTATCCCCTCTTTGAAAGAGAGGATATTCTCCGCGCAATGCACACACACACACACACACACACACACAATTCGCTTCTGTATTTCCCTCCCAGAAGTCAAAGGCTTAATCCCATGATCTTCAGAAGGAAGGAAGTGAAGATCAGTTGGCCGGGTTAAGACAGGGATTATTTTTAGCAGTAGAGGAAGGTGGCCTCCTGGAGAAGCTGGCTGGCTGTGGCGGGAGGGACAGAGTGGGATGTGTCTTAGTCTCCACCACAAAGTAGCACAGACTGGGGCGCTTAAACAAGAGAGGTTTGCTTTTCATGGGTCTGGAGCCTGGAAGTCCAAGCTCAAGGTGCCGGCAGATCTGGGTTCTGGTGAGGGCTTTCTTCTTGGTTTGCAGATGGCTGTCTTTAGCTGTGTCCTCACATGGCCTTTCGTTGGTGGTGGAGGGGACGTGGTGGGGGCGAGGGGGAGAGGATAGAGAATCTGGTGTCTCTATAAAACCACGAATCCATCATCATGAAGGTCCTCCTCTCATTAACTAAGCTAGAACTAATCAGCTCTCCAAATTCCCACCTCCAAATACCACCACACTGAGGGTAGGGGCTTCAACATCTGAATTTTGCCCTGGTAGCCTGGAAAGTTCTCAGTGCCCAGACCTCAGTCAGGTCCGGACTCAGGAAACCCCAGGCCTTGTGGAGCCCCCTTGTTGGTGGGATCAGCACCCCCTTGGTGGGCTCGAACTCACCGCGAGCGAGTTCATGACCTGAGCCCAAGTTGGACGCTTAACCCACTGAGCCACCCAGGCGCCCCTATACTTAACGCATTTTTTAAATGAGGCTTTTTAACTATATTAACTTAGTAATTAGTTGTCACATCTAATTATGATATTAGGTAATATGGATTTAAAATTTTCGTATCATTTCAATTTTCAAAATTTAACTTTTTAATTTCGGCACGGTGTTTGCCTCGACACCATATGGAAAACTTACCTCTCCATTTAAGCAAATCTTTATTTCTCTTTTATATCTACTTCCCCTACCCCTTTACCTGGAGGTACAAGGCATCGTATAGAATTAGTTACTCCTTCACAAGGGCCATTTTGTGGTGAACGATTTCATTTTCCATTCTCTTTAGCACTATATGTGGGAACAAAAAACCAGACTATGCTTCTAGGTGGTGTTGCTTGCTGTACCTTTGAGTTTTGCAGAGGAGGAGGGAGGGAGGGAGGGGAGATCAGCCGCTGGGGATCAGACAGGGAGCACGGGATGGCGGTGATGGAGTTCATATGGCTCCTTTGGTGGCTTCTCCGTGGCAGCCAGCATACCATCCGCTTGATTACCTCTCCATTCAGGGAGCTCACCCCTCTATGGCTGGCTAGCGCGAGCAGTGGAGAAAGGCAGGGACAGTTCATTTTTTCAGCAGCTGGAAGAAAAAAAAGTCTCTTTGTTTTTGCTTCTTGTTCTTTTCCTCCTTTTGTCCTTGGATTCGTGTAAAAATTTCAGGTTGTTTGTGACTGAGGGTCCACAGTAACCTCATGCCGTGTCCCAGAAGCTTGACCTTGAGGAGCTGAACCTCACCATTTCACAAGACACGGTGGCCGTGTGCTCCATTTAGGGACGTCTAGACAATAGGCACAGGGGTCTTCGTGGCATTAAGGCCTCATTTGTTTTAAGCAGATATAAGGATTTGTAGTTTCTGAAAACAAACTTAATTAACCCCCTTTTCTTTGGGGGTGTCCTTCTTCTCCCCCTTCAAAAGTCATTCACCCCCTCCTGTCTATTAATAACGGGTTCTTACACGGAGGTGGGGAGAGGATTGTTCCCTTCAGTCCTGCCCCGCTCTAAGTAAGCCCTTTCTGTCTCCATATTCAAGCTGATGGAAGGAAAGTGCCAAATTATCCTGCAGAATGTTCTAAGACCTGGTTTGACCCCAAATGCTGCTATGAGAAGGAGCAGATGGGAAAATAAAAGATGTCCTTTTTAAAAGAAATCCTTTCTCCTACAAGAGGCTTCCACAGAAGACTGCCCCTCGGTTCCAAGGAAGAGGTGAGTCCAGGAAAGCCCCACCCAGCTTATTGGGGTAAGTGGCCTGGTGGGGCAGCAGATATCCGGCCTGATCACTGCATTGTAGTTGGTTTTGAAAACGCATTTGCACGATGGCAGTGAGCCAAAACCCCCCTTCCCGGCGTTGCCTTGCATTTCATGGGGCTGATTCCTCATCGAAAGTATTTTTCCTCCCATGGGGCGGCTGGGGACCTCAGTAGGTGAAGCCTCCGACTTCAGCTCAGGCTGTGATCTCACGGTGTGTGAGTTCGAGCCCCGCATCGGGCTCTGGGCTGATGGCTCAGAGCCTGGAGCCTGCTTTCAATTCTGTGTCTCCCTCTCTCACTGCCCCTCCTCCACTTGTGCTCTCTCAAAAATAAATAAATGTAAAAACAAAATTACAAAGTATTTTTCCTCCCTGTGTCCCCCAGACTTCCGAAGAGACAAAATATCTCAAATCTTGAGGACCGGGTCCCAACTGCAATTGACCTGCTCGTTAGGACGGGAAGACTAAAGTTCAGGTTTGCTGATTTTTTATAGCAGGAACTGGTCCACAATTTGCTTGGGTTGCTGGAGCCAGCTCAAATACGAAACAGATTGGAACAGTGGTCAGCCTTTCAGCGTTGAGGTAATGGCTTCAAAGTCCAATAAAAATAGAGAAAAGTATCTTTTGAAGGCAGAGGAAACATACGCAGGCATGAATGTGTGTGTGTGTGTGGTTTCATCGCCAAGAGTGAAGTGGTTACTTTGGACTTTTGCTTCAGTCCTGAGAAGCTGTCCTTCTCCCACCCCTCACCCCTGCCATTTCCCCCCATCCGTGACACGATGTTAACATCGTGTGGGCCCGGGAGAGTTTCATGGCGGTGGTGTGTGTGTGTGTGTGTGTGTGTGTGTGTGTGTTGTGTGTAGAAAGAAGGGAAAGGCACACAATTCAGATTCTCCAGGGTGGAAGTTTTGGCCTTTGTTTTAGGTCTTGAATTATGAAGAGTTGCATACGGCCATACATATGAACATGATTGACAAAATCTGCAGATTAAAGAAAATCTGTGAATGGTGTAGAGTGCTTTACACACACTGCACACTGGCAGTGTCTATTCATAGGATGCACATTCTAGAATTTGTGCTCTCTCTTCCTTTTCTGAGCTCGCTCATTCTACTTTTATGTGTGCTTTTCTTCTCCTTGGTCTTCCTTCAGAAATCTTATTTTTGAGCAGCATAACTGGAGACGTGTAAGCAGGGTAACTCTCAAGATCCTATCTGTTTAGATCAAAGGGCAAGTCTAGTCCCCAACGTTGGCAAAGGGATTATTTAACAAGAAATCCTTGTCAGTGTCAACGTGACACACGAGATGACATCACACTTGGGAGAAATAAGCATATAAGTCGATATTCCCTCGCCAGCTTCAAAGGTGGAAATGCTTTTACCTAAGATGCTTCTTATTCTCACTTGCCTATTTTTTCACGATTGCGTCTGACATCTGAACATTGTCTCCTGCTAAGTTTTTTATTGTGATCTTGTCATGAGGGTGTTCATTAGGAACCTTGGTGGCAAAGTTGCCTTTTCTAGGCCGTGGAGTGATCCATATCTTCCAGCTTTGTCCCATCCCAATCCCCCCCTTTCCAGCAACACATGGAAGGAGCTTTGCTTTGCTACGGAATTTGGCAAAGTTCAAAATATTTAAGTCCTTCCTGCCGTTGACACTCTTCTGACCGAGGAGGGGCTGGAAATATTGGAAATATTGGACATCCCTCTGGATTTTGCAAACCCAGCCTCTTCTAGGAATTCTTGTGAATTTGCCACAGATGACAACTGGCCTGAAGAAGAAAGACCGGTTCATTACTGCTATGGAGTGAACTATTTAAAATGGATGTGTGTGTTCCCCCACGACCCTTCAAGGATGGGTTTTAGCATTTAACTTAGCATTCAGCATCGAATTTATTCAATCTTCAAAATCGCTGACCTGTCTTCCTCCCCAGGCCTGAAAGAAAATTTGTGACCGAGGGAGGCACCCTTGCAAGGAAGCATCTCCAATGTTCTGGACATTGTTCCTTCTCAAACTTTAATGTGCGTGTGAACTGACCCATCATTAGGGCATCTTGTTAAAATGCAGACTGGGATCCCTTAGGTAGAGGGGTGAGCCTGCGATTCTGCATTTTTTTTTTTTTAATCTTTTTTTTTTTAACGTTTATTTATTTTTGAGACAGAGCATGAACGGGGGAGGGGCAGAGAGAGAGGGAGACACAGAATCGGAAGCAGGCTCCAGGCTCCGAGCCGTCAGCCCAGAGCCCGACGCGGGGCTCGAACTCACGGACCGCGAGATCGTGACCTGAGCTGAAGTCGGACGCTTAACCGACTGCGCCACCCAGGCGCCCCGCGATTCTGCATTTTTAATAGTTTAAGGTGATGCCCACGAGGCCTCCGTGATGGGATCTCACTTCCTCACTGGCAGTGGAGGGGGGGGAGGGTGCCCGCCCCGAGCCTGGAATTTCTGGAAAATTCCTTCTGACAGCTCCCAGGCCCCCAGCATTTTGCTCACTTGCAAGCCTTCTTCGAAACTATTTAGAATAAATTAAATAATGCTGTGCTCTTTCAGGAGCCAGCATGTGGGAGACAGGATAGGGACAGGTTATAGAAGAGAATGGGATCAGACAGATACAGAGAAAGATAAAGACAGATAGGGGCAGACAGAGAGTCCCTCCCGTAATGTCTGTCACTCTGTATCTCTTCTATTCTTTCCTCTCTGTTTCAATTTCTTTTTTTTTTTTCCCATCTTGTTTCCCTCACTGTTTTCTGTCTGTTGTAAGATAACAGAATCGTTCCACTCGAATTCCGACACAAACGGGGGCTTGAGAAGCTGGAAAGGCGACACCTGGGCCCCAGCTCTGCCATTGGGTGCAGCGGGGCCAGTCACTTGGGATTTCTGGGCCTCAGTTTCCCTTTCTGTAACATGAGCAAGTTTGGTGACCTGGTCTCTGGACCCTTTCTGGCTCTGCAGCACTGTGACTTAACGATCCGTGTCGATATGTTTATCTGTTACTTGGGGCAAATCTGTTCAACTCTCTTTCTTTTTTTTTTTTAATTTTTTTTAAACATTTATTTATTTTTGAGACAGAGAGAGACAGAGCATGAACGGGGGAGGGGCAGAGAGAGAGGGAGACACAGAATCCGAAACAGGCTCCAGGCTCTGAGCGGTCAGCACAGAGCCCGACGCGGGGCTCGAACTCACGGACCGCGAGATCATGACCTGAGCCGAAGTCGGACGCTTAACCGACTGAGCCACCCAGGTGCCCCTGTTCAACTTTCAATATAAGTAAGTTAACTGTAATGTCGCCAGGGTTACCAGGGTGCATAATTCTTATGTCTACCAGGCATGTTAAACGTGTACTCAGGAAGCTCTTGAGGGAGAACCATATCCTCCAGCATCATGTGAGGCTATCTGAAGGAGCCACCCTCCGGATTTCTGAAAATCCGTAGGGCTTTCACATCCTTTGTTGTTCCCGCAGTTTTGAAAGATTACCATTATTATTATTCCTATCATTTGAGGGGCAGATTCTTATCTTCTATCCCCCAGAGTCAGAAAACCCATTCGTAAGCTTTAAAGCTTGACACTGTGAAAGAAAACTGTTCTGTAAATACTGTCGTTGTTATTTATGGGGGTGGGGGGGGGAAGGGAAGAAGAGAGGGGGTCCGTCCATGGAGCCGACGGAATGTGATGGAGGAAAGGGTGAGTGACCCATTGTCCTTCTTCTGTTTTTTCTTTAGGTCGTTCGATTTACAGGTGTAATAACCAAGAAGTAATCAGATACAAAAAACCAAGCAGAAGGGAAAACAAAAAGAAGGCACCCAGCATTGCAGAGGATAAGACCTGTCCTCAACTCGGCAGGTGACCGTGGCCAACGCACCCGGGTATAAAAACAGGACGTCATCATTTCCAAGAATATCTTTCACTGACTTCTGTTTCTGTTCTGGGTTCTGAGTCTATAGAGAACATGGAACCAGTTGGATAGAAGTTGAAGTCATTTTGGACTATTTCACGATGGTGCAGAGAACAGGGTATACCTAAGGAAAGTAGGTGTGTTTTTGAGATGGCTTCTTAGGGATGGGTGACCAACGCTCACGGAGGGTCTTCATGGGCCTGGTATTGCCAGAGTCCCTTAGCCACTAAGGGTCCCTTCACTGAGCTGGTCACAGTAAAGAATATGTCAGAGATAGAAAAGGCCTTCTCCTCATTGCCTTTTGAAGCCCAAAGCTGCCTAACAAAGATGGAAGCCCCCTATTGATTCTGCGAAGCATTGCCTTGAGTAGAGGTAGCAAACTCATCACTTGCCTTGGCTGGACTTTAACCTTGATCGTTGTACCTCGAGCTGCATTCACGCAGAAGCAGCTCGCCAAGCTAAACATGCCAGTTGGGAAATGAGTTTCCCAGAACTGGTACTTCGGAGAATTTCAAGCACGTTCGTGGAGGCAGGAGGCAGAAGTGAGGGGAGAACAGTTCTCAGGGAGGGTACACGACACGGTAGGGTCTGAGAGTAGCTTTATTGTGTTTCTCATATTTATTTTTCCAGGAGATAAGAGGGGTTTCCATGAGCTCTCCTAGGCTAGTTGGCCTGGCTGATAACCCTTCTAACGATCATTGAATCCTCATTCAGAGGTAGGCTGTGTTTACTCATCTGATAACTCGTTTTTTTTCTAACGGAAAGGCTTGGAGTCTGTTCGTAAAAGGCACTGTCCTGATTTAGTTTCTGGCCCTTCGGCTTTTTCCATCATCAGCGTTGTGTTGCTGTTGGTTCAATACTGGTGCCTACGATGGAAAAACAGACGGCAAGTTAGTCTGAGTACGGGGACGACACCGTCCGTCTCTGCCACCCTCTCCCTGCTTTGAGCACAGTCTTGCTGCTTTGCTCACCACACCCCTTTCTGGTGTGCTTGCTTCACGCATGCCCTGTTCTAAATCAGTCTCCTCCGTGCGGCCGGCCCGGAGAGACCGTTTGAATTGCAAATCAGGCTGTGTCACCCTCTGTTATAAATTGCTCTAATGGCTTCTGGTGGCAAGTTTAAAAATTCTTAATATTATAAATACCTCTGAATCCATTGCCCACAAGCACGGGAACATTAACGAGAACATTCGTCTCCTTGTGCGTTGAGCCCCATCCCGCAACGCTGCCAAACTCACTGTTCTGAGCCTTCTATTTAATTTTGCCTTGCTCTATTTAAATACGGTTTTATTATATAAATGTATTCCTGAAAAGTGTCCTGTTAAATTTCAGTTACCTTAAACATTATGAAAAGTTCATCATTCTGGGTGTCATCTTCTGAGACTTGCTTTTTTCATTGAATAGGAGACGGTCGAGATACATCCATGCTGTTGCATGTAGCTTGGATCGACTTGTTTTAATCATTCTGTAATGTTCCACGCGGTGGGAGATACCATAACCGATCTTTTCTCCAGGGGGTGTCTTTGGTTGCTTCCAGAGTTTTCCTCAGGGGACAGTGCTGCTGAGAACACCCTTGTACAACTGCTCTTTTTTGTTTGTTTGTTTGTTTGTTTTAATTTACTTTGAGAGAGAGAGAGAGAGAGAGAGAGAGCGCGGGCTGGGGAGAGGCAGAGAGGGAGAGAGAGAATCCCAGCAGGTGCCACACTGCCAGCACAGAGCCCACTGGGGGGCTCGAACCGAGAGATCATGACCGGAGGCAAAATCAAGAGTCGGCAGCTTCACCGACTGAGCCACCCAGGTGCCCACCCCCCCCCCCCATGACTTCCCTTAAGGACAAAATTCTTCATGTGGCCTGCGAGGCTCCGCAATCCCAGCCCCACCTGTCCTATGCACCCTTGCCTTCTGCTGTCCCCCCTCACATTCTGTGCTTCTGCTGCTCTTGCCCAGGCAGAGGTACAGTGAGGGGTGGAAGAAAGAAAGAAGAGGGTGCACAAGAGCTTGAAACAGCTGACCCTTCTTTTCCTTCTTCTCGCCAATCTCACCATTTCCTGCAACTCCCCGATCATTAATCTAACTTGGGCGTATCTTCCTTGATGTGGTGGAACAGGAGGTCGATTCACCTGCGATGTGGGTTTATAGCTCCCTGCGCCTCCCGTGCAGAGCACTTGGCCCGGTTTTCCTTCGTAGCACGCTGCGTTTGCATGGCCGCTTAACACCTGCTCTGCCCCTGGACTCTGAGCTCTGAGTGCAGGACGGTCTGTCGCTGTTCACAGCTGTCTCTCCAGGACCTTCACGGCACCTGGCACCGAACAGGAGCTCCACGTGTATCGTAAGTGAATGGAGCAGTGATTCACCAAGAGTTGGGAGAGCGATCGGAGACCACGGAACGAGATTCAGCGTGCTTCTTCCTTAATCCTCTAGAGCAGGAGTTGGCAAACTTTTTTGCAAAGGGGCAGTCAACATTTTAGACTTTGCAGGCCATGTGGTCTCTGACCTTACCTAACGTGGCCGCCGTGGCACGAAAGCGGCCGTAGTTAATATGCAAGCGAAGGAACACGGCTGGGTTTCAATACAACTTTATCGGCAAACACTGAGACTTGAATTTCACATAGTTTTAATTTTCGTGTGTCATGAAGTGTGATTCTGTGTTACAAAATAGGATTCCTTTGATTTTTTTTTTTTTCCCAACCGTTAAAAGATATGAGAACCAGCCTTAGCTCGTGGGCTGCCCCAAAGCAGGTCATGGGCCACAATCGATCGGAGGGCTGTGCATGGTTGGTTGACCCCTGCTCCAGAGTAGCCCTGCACCCTGGCCAGTGCAGTGACCTTGGGTCAAGGTCAACTCTGAAGTAGTATTTGTAAATAGCCAGCCACTGGGGATGGGGGATGAAAAAAGGTCCAGAGCTAGGGCCTTCTTTAAAGAATTAAAAGACACTTTTCCTTCCTTCCTTTCTCCCTTCTTTCCTTCCTTCCTCCCTCCCTCCTTCCATCCCTCCCTCCCTCCCTCTGTTTCTTTTTCTTTCTTTTCTTTCTTTCTTTCTTTCTTTCTTTCTTTCTTTCCTTTTCTTGAAGATTGTCATATGGTTCTTTCATTCCTCAGCCCTTCCATCACTATCCTTGGATATTAACATTAAAATTTAGGTACTTAAAAGTGCCTGTTATTACTGCTACGTCATCACCCCAAGTTGCACGATAAAGACACTGCATATGCACCCACCTTGCTGTCGCTGTCCTGGCCAATTCATTTGGCAGGAGTGAGACACTGACCGCTGCAACTCGCCGACACTTTGACATCTCAAGGTCCCGGCCAGGCCAGCAGAACGTGGTCCGTTTACCTTTGCACGGGGGTAGGCGTGGGTCCACTGACATTACCATGAAACCAGGAGAACAAAGCAAAACAAAACAAACAAAGGCTTCTGCTCTGCAATGTTTGTTAATATAAAGCTGTGTTGACACACTTTTTAATCTGTCAGCAGACCAACCCTGGAAGGTAGCCCATTTTGTTGGTGCGTTGACTTGTTTTTGTTCACTGAGATGGAAATATTCATTTATTGGAAGGGATGCGTATCAGGACAGCTCTGAAAAGGAAGCGGTAACGCGGGGCCCTGGCGTGCACCATCGCGGACAGGAGGGAGGACGGCAGCAGTGGGGAGGTAGGCACCATTGACCTCTCGTGGCCTGACCCGCTGAAGGTGGCAGTATCTTGTGTTGACTTACGGTGTGGAAACTGTCCTCACCATATACCCCTGCAGGTAGAAGGGCACTCGAAAGATCATCCTGTTCTGTCCTGTGTACTCAGAACCTGTCCTGGTCAGTTTCTTGTCTCTACCTGAAGGCTGATGGTCTTTAAGTTCCAATTTCCCTCTCCTGGTGGGCTGTGTCCAGACAGCTTTCGCTCACAGAGCAGACGTTCTCCAGGTGAGCGTCACCCCACTTCCTGGGTCGGTTCTTTGAGAGGCCACGCCTGGCTACATGCTGTATCTACCTGGCTACACATATCAGGACCGCTTCCCAGCCAGCCTCACATCTTGCCTGAATTCCTGTGCTAGCTGGTGTCCCTGCTTCTACCCTTGTCCCAGATAATTCACTTTCCGTCTATACAAACTTTTGAAAGCGGGAGTCAGATCATATCATGCACTTACTTAAAATCCTCCAAAGGGTTACAGCAGATCAAGTCAAATCAAGTCAAATCACACCCAGATTTCTTAAGGTATGTTACGGGTTGAACTGTGTCCTCCCCAAATGATGTTGAAGTCCTAACTTATTTGGAGGACTTATTTGGAATCCACGTCTTTGCACGTGATCAAGATGTACTTAGTAGGGTAGGGCCATAGTCCAATATGACCGCTGTCCTTTTAAAAGGGAAATTTGGCTAAGAGACAGACATGCACGGAGGGAAGACAGAATGAACACACAGGGAGAATTGCATCAACAAGCCAAGGGATGCCTGAGGCCACCAGAAGCAGGAGAAAGGCCTGGAACGGTTTCTCCCTCACAGCCCCCAGAAGGAACCAAACCCTGCTGACGCCTTGATCTTGACTTGCAGCCTCCAGAACCGTGGGAGAATAACTTCCCGTTCTTTAAACAGGAAATTAATACACCGGATGGCAAAGCCCCTGGAGTATTCTTACTCCCGACCCACTGTGCATTAATGCTTCTCGATTGGGGCAGCACGGGGGGAGGGGTTTTTGGTAGCTAGGACCAGGGGCTTTACTGGCATTTAATGGGCAGCGCGGCCAGGGATGCTAGAAATCCCTAAATGCAGGAAAGAATCCCACACAATATTGCCACTCAAAGCCTCGCAGAGAATATCTGCAACACGCTGGCTGTCATTCAATTCTGTAAACCTTTCCCCTTTCCCAACAGCTCAGGGCCTTTGTACGAGCCGTTCCCTCTGCCTGGACGGCTCCCTACCTGCTCTCCGTGTGGTTTAGATCTTGACTTAGATGCGATCTTCTCAGATAGACCCTCCAGACTGCAAACTATCCACTTGTCCACTCAATTTCATCAGTCTTTGAAAAAGCATTGCATTGACAGCATTATCACTATTTGACTTTTTTAGAAAACCGATGAGATTATTTGTCTCCTCCCACTAGAATATAAGCTTCCTGACAACAAGGACTGTGTTTTTATGCCCAGGATCTACAGCAGAGCCTGGCACGTAGATGGTGCTCACGTATAAATGTTGGTTGAATGAATCAATCATGAGCCCTGAAGCTGGAGATCCATGAAAGCCTGGGGGTCAGGGGAGGGGAAGGAAGAGATGGGGAAAAAATAGGGTGGGATAGAGGGTGGGCTTGGTAAAGTGTGGGGGGAGAGGGGAGAAGGCGTTGGTAGGGTAGAGAATTTAACAGCAGCCAGACTTTCCAGAAAGTTCTCAGGCCATGGAACAAGATTGCACAGATTCCTGGAAGAGCCTTCGGTGGAACAGCCTTGCTTCTTCATACAGGAAGGAATAGGCTTGTGGAGTTCATTATCCCCAGAATGGTGGAGCCTGGAAAACAGAACCAGCTCCTGTATGGTTTAAGAGGAACTCACAGGTGACGGCTGACATGTTGGCTTTTAATGGGTTATTGGGGTAATTGGGAGCCAGGTGGCAAAAACCCAGCTACAGAGTTGACATCGAGAAGGACAAGCCCACCGTCCATGGAATACCCTTTCATGTCTCTGTGAGAGCCAGGCCTGGGCTGCAGGGGGCCTAGACTTCCCCAGTATGGCCATCGTTGGTTTTTAGAGGCTTGTCTCTTCCTTGAAAAGATATACGATATTCAACGAGCTTCTACAAGGACCTTGAAATGGAGTCATTTCAAAGGACATCCAGTCATGAAAACACTGTTATGTTTTTCAAGCCAGTTGCAGCCTTTACTTTTCCCTTAGAAGTCCTCTGTTTTACTTAGTTTGCTTTATATAAAGTTTCATTTTCCATCTTGTTGCACACTCAGAACTTTGGAGGCAAGAGACACGTTCTCAACAGGGCGAGAGATGGCCTGCGTTGTAACTCTATCTCTGCCGCTAATTTGCTGGGTGACCTCCAGTGTTTTACTTAACCTTGGAAGGGCCTCAATTATTCTATAGAAAATTCGACGGAATACATTACACCCCAGGGGACCGGTGTGGTGAAAGAGTGCAATAATATATGTGAAAGCACATTGAGGAACTTTCTGTCTTGCCTTCCTTTTCCTTCATTTTGTTATTTCAACTCTTGCCCGAGACCCTTCCCTCCCAGGTGGCCCCTCACCTTTCTTACCACCTTTCCTTCACACAGACTTCCCAAACTTCAGTCAATCATGTCCCCAATTCACAATTTGTGATATGTTTGAGTACCAATCGCATTATTATTTGCTGAATATTGTCTTTAAATCGGCTGGCTCACTTTTTAATTTAAAACGGTTCACTTGGAAAGGAAAAAATGGGGGCACTAGGGTGGCTCAGTCAGTTGAGTGTCTGGCTCTTGATTTCGGCTCAGGTCGTGATCTCATGGGTTCGTGAGATTGAGCCCCACGTGGGGCTCTGCACTAACAGTGCAGAGCCTCCTTGGGGTTCTCTCTCTCTCTCTCTCTCTCTCTCTCTCTCTCGCCCTCTGCCCCTTCCCCACTCATGATCACACACACTCTCTCTCTCAAAATAAATAAATAGCCTTTTGCATTAAAAAAAAAAAGAAAAGGCAAAAATGTGCATCTGTATATATAACGACAACCGGACCATAAGTTTTGTCGAGCATATTGTCTCCAACACACGTTGTATCAGTACATGTTCATTACAGTTTAAAGAATAAAAACATTCGCGGAGTCCTGGCTTAAGTACCCCTCCTCAGTCACACCTTCTCCAGTGCACCCCCACTCCGACTAAGTCGGTCCCCCTGTCACATACACTTGTTTCCTCTTCTGTGACACTCTTTTCTCCCACAGGTGATCACCACCTCACATGTGCCTCCTCTGCTAGACTGTAAGCTCCATGTGGGCAGGAGCTGTGCTTCCACATCTAGGCTGTAGCATCATGCCTGGCGCATAAAAGGTATTCAGAAACGTGTTGTGCAATTAGATAAAAAGTTCACCTATGTACTGACCTAAGAGTGTGTCAAGACTGACTAGCGGAAAACTGCAATGCACGGCATGTTCTCTTTCTTCCATCCCTCTGCTTTCCAATCTGGGGACACTAGGGGTACTTGTAAGCAGCCTGGTCATAGCTCTGGGATACGTAGTTAGGAGTCTAGACACTTCCTCTATTGGTCCAAGTTTTAAGAGTTGATATGAGCAGGGTAAAGAGCTTAGGGCTATGGGATTCTCAAAGCTATGAGTTCTTGGAATGTGTAAGTAACGGGTAATTGGCAACTTTTCCAGCCCAACAGACTTCTTCCCATATAAAGTATATTTCCACAGAGAGTGTTTTGTTGTTGTTGATCATGCCGGGGCAGGACTTAAATCTCCACAGAAACCCCAGAGGAGGCCCTAAACCTTATTTGTACCTGTTGTTCCCTTGACCTCCCACATCTGGTTCTGTTCTAAATTTCCACAAGTTTCCAAACGTCTGAGCAAGAGATCATGGCAGACATTGTAGATGTCTTGGCAAGTGTCTGGTTCTCCATGGGTACTGAGTCCTTGACAGAGGTTTTCTAGAAAAATGATGTGCTCCTTATCTATTTGCTAATTCCTTCCACATATCACAAGACTTTTCTGTAAATTCCCATCAGTCTTGACAAAGTTATCTTGTAGACTTATGTAGTGATTTTGATGGCTGCACAGAGCTGTTTGTCTTGTTCAGAACGAAATCAATAACACCACGATGGCACCTACTTTAGCACCAAACTTCTTAAACTCTCCTAATATACTAATCAGCATGTCAGGGAAATATTTTTTTTCTGGATAAAGACAAGCCTGGTGAAATGGATTAGACATTCACACGGCATTGCATAATTCAGCATGCCAGGGCGGTGCATACGATTTGCGTTAATAGCCAGCTCTGGAAGCTGCTGCTCATAGGTTTCTCTCATTAGGTCGAATATCGAAGATTCCAGACTGTCAATCAATTACAGTAATTTCCTTTTCCATATTTATTCCATCACTATCATTGACAGCTACCATTAAGTGACATTAATACAATACAATATCATCTCGCATTTCTACAGAGCGTCTCAGGGTGCCTAACGGTTCCACTCCAGCCAAGAAATCACATTACCAAGGACAAAGTACCCTCATTCTCGAGGTGGAAAACAGGCTGCCAACTCTTGGAACCAGTGGGAGTTGCCCAGAATCTCTGGAGATGCTCCTGACTTCCGGGCAAGGGGGTTTATTTTTTGTTGTCTGAAAATACCCGAGGCTGGGTCTCGGGCGAGTGGGGCGGCTTAGTGGGTAGTGATGACTTTCCAGGGACCCCACTCACCTACATCCCCTGCCTCTTCTCACCCTTGATTTAGGACGTGTTTACAGGGCAGAGGGGGCCCTTGTGGAAGAATGAGGTTCTTCCTTAGACGGGCTGCAGTTACCATATGCTACTCTCTTGCAGGGCTTTCTTCCTCCATACCCGCCCCCCCCCGCCCCGCCCAACCAACGACAATACCATCGGCACTTTGACTCAGAATGCAACAAAGCCCTCCTTTGCCAGACAAATTATTCATATATGCTGAGATGCCAGCGTTGGTATATCCTCCCTTCTCCTTCTGTCGTTTCTGTAGTCAGTGATAATCAGGATTGTGCTACACAGAAGCCATCTCTGTTGCCCAAGTGTCACCAACTGAATCTACGGAATATTCCTTTGCTCGGTTTTGGGTGACACCCCAGGAGGGCTTCCAGATAAATTATAGAATGCCCAAGTTATATTTGAATTCCAGATACACGATAATTTTTTTTAGTATAAATATGCTCCAAATACCGTGTAGAACGTGCAAAGATGTTCATCATTTCTCTGAGATGCAAATTTAACTGAGCATCCTGTTTTGTTTTGTTTCGTTTCGTTTCGTTTCGTTTCCAAATCTGGCAACCCTACCCATCAGGTGAGTCAAAGGCTTCAGAACCAAGCCAATCAAGCTACTGAAATCCTAGGAGAAGTCAAATCAAGACAGTACGTCTACATTGAGCTGAAGTATTTGCAAAGTGCCGTGCTCATAGCTGTGGGAGACGCAACACCGTGTCAGATCTGGCGAGAAAATAGAACAGGAGAGGAATGGCCACAGGCCGGAGAGAGACTACGGTACGAGTGTAAAAAGTTTGGCTCAAGAACTATCGAAAAGCAAAATAGTGGGAAGGATGTTTCTAGTGGTTCTCTTCATCCATAACCTTTTGTGATGGCTTCTTGCAAAGTGCGGCTTCTGCTCCACAGCTCGGGAGGAGGTTGGCGAGACCGGAGAAGAACATTCTCTGACACGCAAGGAGGCTTGTGGGCACAGCACCTGCCTTAGTCTTTTATTGCTGAGGTAAAGCAAACATCAACTTGATTGATGATCTGGGAGAGCCTGGGGGAAACAATCGATAGGTATTTGTGGACTGGATGACTGACAGATTCTTGAGTCGGGAGTGCATGATGAAAGGTATCGTACCAAGACTATTTTGGAGGTGTTGTGTGGGAGAACAGAGGGACCAAGGCCCCTCTGATAAGTGGGGGGGGGGGGGGGGGGAATCAGCCATCTGCTCTGATGGGCCGGTCGTGCCTAAGCATCCACACCGGGTAACACCTGACCTTGCCATCCCTCCTCGCTCTATCACCTAGCATCAGGTAGCTTAGGGTGCCTCGAGCACTCATGATTATTGGAGCAAATTATTATTTCTCTGCTGCTTCTGAGAGCTGGAAGAATAATTATACACTGGGGGAGGGACGTATGGAAAAAAAAAACAAGGGGCAGGATTGGGGCAGAGAGAGGACAACATTAAAAAAAAAAAAGTAACTTAAAGAAAAAATGGATGAGTTGGAGAGCAGGGTGTCATTCTTTTTGTTTCGGTCTGTTTTGAATTTTCTGATAATTACTATTTGTGTGGTTGGGGATAAGGAACTATCTGCCTTGTACTTTTGTTTCTGTTTCTGTATGGCAAACTTCATTCTTATTTTTAATGGCTTTTCAAGCTGTGAAGAAACTTTATCGAGTATCCAGCAGCAAGAGCAGAGCCAAGACTGGAGAACAGGTCTTTCTTGCTCCAAGACTTGCCCTGATTCGCTGCCTCGGTGGCTGTCTCCCAGCTGAAAAGCTACTCTCCAGTTTCACAGATGTGCTTGTTGATGAAACCACACAGATAATCTATTGCTTTCACGTGCCTTCACTGTACTCTATTTTAGTGTTTGGTACAAAAAAGAAACTTACTGTCTGGATTCAGCATAACCTAGTCTGCCTCTGTGATATGATTTATTTGCAAAGGGATCAGAACATAGACTCCCTTCGATCTTTTAACCTTCTAGGAAGGCCAACCCCTTTGGAAAAAAATAGTATTTAAGGCAGTGGTAAAGAGATTATCTGGTTATTTGGTAAAATAGTCAACCATAATATTCTACAAAAAGAACTCTAATCCAATGACAACCCATAGAAAGAAACAGCAACAGAACAATGGAAGTATGTGTGATCCTTTTAAAGACTTGTGTCTGAGGAGGACGGGAAGGCTTTTGAGATCCTGGGAGAGGAAAAGAATATCAGAGCTGAAAAGGATCTTTGTGATCCTTAAAGCTGCTTGAAGGTTGGGAAGGAACAAATGAGACCATACCCATGTAATAAAACTAAGGTGATCATACTTCTCCCACAGAGCCTGTTTGGTAACCAAGAATGAGTAAGTGACTCAAGAATTTAAAAATTTAGTAAAAGCAGAAGGGATCCAACCTACAAATTCCCCTCCTCTCTCTCCTTCCCTTGTGCTTTGTGTCCCCAGGGTCTTTGTAACTTAAATAATTAATAGTTAATAGAAAGGTAACTGCTACTCACGCTTTTGCCCTTGTGGCAACCTTGAAGTGAGGCTCTGCATTTCCGTGTGTTTCCCTCAACAGAAATTCACTCCACAACAGAGATTGTACTGAAGATTTAATTTATTTTTTTATTATTTTTAAGTTTTAATTTTTAAAAAATAGTTTATTTTTAAGTAACCTCTACACCCGACGTGGGGCTTGAACTCACGACCCAGAGATCAAGAGTTTCCCTGCTCCACGGACTGAGCCAGCCAGGCACCCCCTGTATTTTTAAATTTTAATGTTAATTTCAGTGTAATTAACCTACCGTGTCATATTAGTTTCGGTGCAAAATGGAGTGATCGGACAATCCTCTACGTTTCCCAGCGCTTGTCAAGATAAGCTGTACTGAAGATCTCATAAGGAAAACTGAAGAGGGGATTTACATCTCACAACGTTCAGACTTCACTTCTCAATTTGCTGTCAAGCTCTCTCCTCTCAATTTTATTCTCAGCTGTTGGCCTTTGTATCTTTTAAGCCTTCCACAGAGTCATTTCTCAAAGTTAGTGAATTCTAACCCCCATCCCCATGACTCTTTTGCAGAAAAATTTAGCTATTTCTCACCTCTCTCAGTCCTTCGCACCAGCCACCCACAGCACCGTGGGCACTCAGCCTTAGATTAGGTTTTATCAGAGCATTCCTCCTTAAAATGCACATCTCTGCTCCTTGCAAGGGATTCATGTAAAACTGCTAAGGAAAATGAGATTTTCTTTGCAGCGCCACAGGGACATAATTTATAAGGGAGCAATCAATGTCTGGCAACATTTACCATCTGCTTCGGATTTCTTAGTTTTTAGGTTACTTGCTGACTTCTCCAAAGCTAGAGGTTGGGCTTGGTGGCCGTGGAGATAAATCGACTCCTGTCTGATCACTTTTAGAGGATGACATCAGTCCTTTCCTCACTGTTGAGTGTTCGCAAAGAATTCTGAGTGATATTTACTCCAGTAGCTGGGAGAGAAAATGACCTTCTGTTCTGTAATTTCTCCATCCATGGGGAGTGGCCAACCACCTTTCTTTCCTTCTCTTTTTCAGGGGCTACCCTCCTTGGAATTTCCCCACTGTCTCTCATGGGGATCATGAACTTTGGCTTTCCCTGTGATGCGAATTCCTTTATGACCACACTAAATCTCAGACTCTAAGAGCTTAGAATTACTGTGTTAATTTTCAGATTTTGATATTATTGGTTGCTTATCCTCTTGGAAACACTGGAGAGTCTCCTGCATATGGCCCTTGGGAACTCCAAGATGTTTGCTCCAAAGTCGTCTTGTGAAAATTCTTTCCCCCTCGACGGTAACCCACCCTCTTGGAGTTTTATGTTATTTCACACGAATGGTACTCACTAAGAGTCACGTTTTCTGATGTGAAAATCATGCTTGACGTATACCTGACATGTACCAGACTATCCAAGATGTTTGTTAAATACATCTGGAAAGCTCAGCATATGTTGTTGGGTTTTAGACCCATGTAAGGAGCGCCTTCTCAGAGGCCATTGCATTTCCCTGCTCATCATTTGTCTTCCTGATTTCTGTCACTTTTCTCTTCCCCTTCTGACTCACCTGTGATATTCTTTGATCACCTCGTCACTATTTGATTGGTGATTCTGCTCAAGCCCAAGAATTTTGCCCCCTCTTTCTCAACTTATTGGTTTCTATGGTGCATCTTCCTTTTCAAGATTTCTTTCTAGGTCAGACATGTCCCCTCGCCATTCTTCCTCTGATTTGACGTATGTCACCTCCTAAGGCATAGCAGCTGCCATATGCCATCCCCTCCCCGTGCACCTGCTCCCTCCCCACCAGACCTTCCAGTAGCTACGGCTGCCCAGTAATTCCATGTCCTCCTTCTCACTGGGCTTCATTTTGATCCTTGTCATTCAAGGGGTAACCGTGCAGTGATCTTTCCCCTTCTCTGTCCACTGAGTTCATGTACAACTTACAATCCAAACAGTTTCTGGTTGTTGGCTTGCCTGACTGTAACCTCTGCTATTTAGTCTTGCTGTCTGTCCCTTCCTCCAGATACTCCCGGTCATCTTTCATCTCTGGGGTGGTCAGTAGTCACCCCAAGTTGTTTCCTTTTCTTTCTTTCCTTTCGTTCCCTTCTCATGATTTTTTTGATCATTCTTTATTCTTTTTTTTTTTTAATTTTGAATAATCATGGATGTGTAAAAAGTAGCAATGAGAGCAAAGATAGCCCAGACCCCGTACCCTTTTCCCAGTCCCCCCCACGCTCACATTGTACATAATTGGAGTACGATATCAGAACCAGGAAATGGGTGTTGGTACACGGCGTGGGAGGAGTTCTATGCCATTCTATCATATGTGTAGATTCATGGAACCATCAACGCGCAGAGCTATTCTATCACCGCGGATATCTCCTTCATGCTACACGTTTTTAATCATACTCACCCACCATCCCTGCCCCTATGACAACTGCTAATCCATTTCCCAGTTCTGTAATTTTGCCATTTTGAGAGTGCTGCCTAAACGCTGTTGTATCGTATGTGACCTATTGAGACTTGCTTTTTTCTCATTCAGCATAATGCCCTTGCAGTCTGTCCCAGCTGTTGTTTGTATCGATAGGTGACCCTTTTTTATTCCCGACTAGCATTCCATGGCGTAGATGTACATTGGCCCATTGAAGGCCATTTTGATTGTTCCTAGTTTTTGCCCAACAAATAATAGTTTCTCCCTTTTTGTATTTTTCTTTCAGGCTGCTACTTACTTATAGCAGATGTTTGCAGGAAAAGAAAACTTTGTGTAAGGGAAGACTTACCCATTGGTTCTTATAACTAATGGAGACCCGTAGGTATAACCTAGAGTTATTGACAACGTAGATAAACAGTTTTCTTTTCGGAGATAGGATTGGTTTTTTGTCTTGGCATCTGGACTTAAACCTTCCGGTCCAATTCTTGTTTGTCAGCAAATACCCTGTGTGGGGTGAATGCACTCGCCTTCGCCTCCACAGCGGTGTTCCAATATAAATTTTGATCACAAACAAAAATGAGGTTTCGTTATTTTAAGTTAGGATGTTAATTTTAAATGACTACATGGTTACAAGGGCTTTGGTGCCTGTTCAGGAAAGCCTTCAAGTTATTTCTGGCAAAACAGATTGAAACTAGTGGCCTTTAGAACTCAGTACTCAAGGGAAACAAGGCAAGCTGCGTTTGACCCGAAGGTGGGGTCACCCAGTGGCATTTGCTAAAGGAAAAAATTTGTAGGCTTATTTTCCAAATGAGTTTAAGGTTCAGTATTTTGTTAGCTCTGCATGTGTTTGAGAGGGAACTCCTGGACGCCGGTGGGTAGGTTCATCTTGGTTCTAGTAAATGAGTGGATTGGCCTGACATTTTTGGCATGCGTCAATGAAGGATGACATAGGGTTTCCCTGCTGTGAGTAACTTGGCTTCATTTTATGTTTGAAGATTTCACATATTTGCATAATGTCCCAGTTGAGGTGATTATATGGCAGAGGAATAAAAGTGTAAATATTCAAAGGTTAGCGGACACTTGAGAGTCTTTCAGAGCGAAAGGGGATTTAACACATGTGAAACAGAAGTTTGGACTGGCACATTAAGATTTTTTTCGGGGGGGGGGTTCCTTAAAGTTCGCAGGAAATTTAAAGTTTTGATCCTTTAAAACTGTCATCAGAGCCTTCTCTCTTTTATAAAGTTTCTAGGTCTTGGGGACATTCAATTTTGGTTAACACATTGGAGAAAGTAAGATCCCACTCCCTATCCCTCCCCCACCTCCCCACCGCTTCCCTCCCCTAAATTTGAATGCTCCGTAACACCTGGGAGATTAGAGTGCCTCCTATTCAAGTAAACTGTATCAGGAAGAACTGAAAGCACTTTGTAGCTTTATCTACTGAAGCCCTAATTTCCTTCCAGGTAGGCAGAGGAAGGTGGATAGGCCCTGTGGATCTCTGCATTGAGTGACGAGCTCTGAGTCACCAAAGTGAGTCACCGGCAAATGGGGATGACGCTTTCCACCCAGGCTGATGTTCTCAGACTGGCGTTTTCAGCATTTGTTTTTACCATATCCCAAGTAAGTCTCGTGAGATGACTCTCAGATTCACATGAAAGTTTTGAACGACTTTTAACCCAAAAAGCTGAAAAGGAAAAAACAAAACCGCCATTGGAAGGTTTCTTCGGAGGCGTTCTAGAAAAGTCCATCCCGAGGCAGCGTTGTAGCTCAAGAAAGTGTGGCACATTTTTTTCCAGTGGTCTCTCTTTCAAAAAAAGTTGCTGATCAGAGTTCTTGGGCTCGCCTTTAGTAATACTGTGAACATTGCAGTAATCAGAATTCTGCATTAATCAGTCTTTCTGCGCATCTGCAACGTGAAGACTGATACTGGTAATGATGACTCAGGCGTGAAACGTCTTGGCTCTGAATGACCGAAAACCAGATTTCACCGAGCTTGTTGCAGTGTTGGTGTTTACGCCTGCCACCATACTTGAACCCTGTAAAGAGTGAGAGCATCCGTGACTTGCCACGGTGGCAGTCTAATGAGGACGGTATTTCATTCGCTGGTGCTTCTGGGTCGTGGAGTTTCCAGTTATATCCTCCCAGGCAGTGGGGCTTCTAAGCACACAACCATCCAGAGGCCTGCTGGGGCCTGGCTTTTATCACACCAAGCATTTCAAAAACAACGGTGGGGATCTGAGAGAGCGATAGTGCTAGAAGCTGAGAAGTGGGACAGAGCAACGGTAAGAAAGTTTAGCCAGCGCCTACTATGTGCCAAGCACCGTGCGAGGGGCTTTGATCCATGTTGTTTCATTTGTCACTGAGACACGACAACTGACAAGCGACGGGAGCGTCACCAGGGGAGGTCTGGGGTGGTGTGGTTGAGGAGCAAAGCCTCAGAAGACACGTGTAGAGGTCAGGGTGCTTGCGGCGGCAGCTACTAGAACACGGGAAAGTGGCCTAAGTGATACGGACATATATTGACTCAGACGAGGTCCATCCAGTGGCTCAGTATGATCATAAGAGCCCAGGTTCTCACCATCTCTGTCTGAAGGCCCTAGGGAAGATGCCTTTAGAAGTCCTTCCTCACCTTTTCCAGCTTCTAGTAATTCCTTGGCTTGTGGCTGTTCAACTCCAATCTCTGCCTCTGTCTTCACATGGCCTTCTTCTCTCCATGTCTCTGTCTCCACGTGCTGTCCATTTCTGTCTCTCATAAGGACACCTGTCATTGGATTAGGACCCTCCAGACAATCCAAGATGATCTCATCTCAAAATCCTTAACTTAATTGCAGCTGCAAAGACCACGTCCCCACATAAAGTTACCTTCACAGGTTCTGGGATGTGAACACATTTTTTTTCGAAGGCCACCACTCAGCCCACTACGATGGCCTCATTTTTTTCTCAGATGGTGGGTATGGACGTATCTGACAAGGATGGAACTTCCTGTCATCAGTTCTTGGCTTCCAACCCAAGGATTGGCGTTATCACCAAAATGAACTGCTTACCAAAAGACGAGTTGCAGGTTCCCGAAAGGACAGACTCTATCCCACAGAATCATCTCGTTTCTTGCTTTATTGATTGCCCCATGCAACGTACATGTATGGGAAAGAGCTTCTGAGATATACCAGTGAGTGAGCGTCAATTTCTTTAGATTGTATCTCTAAGTGTTCTTGAATCTTTTGTACCCCTTCCTTAACGTCTCCACCGCCTTACGAAATCCCCATCATTTGTCACCTGGATTACGTCTTACTTGTCCCTATTCTCCCCAGCCTCCTTTCTCCGTATTGCTGCCTGAGGAGCTGCCTGAAATTCCAGTTGGGCGTTTCCTGCCTGGTGCTAGATTGCTTGTTTGTCCCTGCAAAGCCATCCTTCCACACCTGGCCTTTTTCCTCCAAAGCTCCTTCTCCCTCTGGCTTCTGGTTGGGTTTGGCGATGGGGGTACTGGTGAGATGAGGTGGGAGGCGTGGGAGCAAGGAGAGGGGCCATTCGTCTCCCTCACTCCTTCCCCGGAGGTCCTTGCCCCCGGCATCCCTCAGTCGATGCCCCCATTAGGAGAATTCTCACATGGCTGCCTTCCAAGTTTTAATAACTGTCTCCCTCCTCACCCTTCCAGGCCCAAGGATGGCAACAGGACCTCTTGTGGTTTCCCGACGCCCTGCCTACACCTTTGAACATAACCCCATCGTCAACTCTTCTCGAATTACCCATCTCAGTGTTTCTTAGCCTGCACCATGACTGATACAGCCGGGCTGTAAACACGTCACTGACTCTACCTTGCCCAGAGGAGGAAGCAACATCCCTCAGGAGGGGGGCAAGATTCCACCCTTGCCACATCTTGAGACACGCTTTCCGCACGCTGGCGGACGTGTGGTTTCCTGAACGCAAGGTGTTCTTTTTCTTCTTGGAGATTCTGTAACTGATGATTTCTTTCCTGGCTTAGCTGCCTGGACAGTGTCTTTTCTTCCTTCAGGACTGTTCAAGGATCACCTGTTGATTTTTTCTGGCTTTCCTAGGCAGGATGGGCTGCTTCCTCTCCTATGCTCCCTTATCACATGATATGCATGCCCATTAAAGCTTTTTTCGTTGCTGTGAGTTTTTGTTCCTATGTCTGCTTTCCAACCAGTCTTGGAATCCTCTGAGTGTATTCTGTTTTCCTTTGTTCTCCGAGTACCTGCTGTTGTCCCTGGTGGGCTTAATAAACATATTTTGAATGACTATATTTTTCTTTATTCACTGTATTACTACTTGCTCATACAAAGATTACTGCAATAAATTACCACGTTCGTATGCAACTGTGCACATTGTTTTCTCTTTTGGTGAATATTACTTGGGTTTTTCCTCATGACCACTCTGAGAGATGGGTTGATAGGAAGTAAATTCCCCTCTGTCACCTAAATTGCTGGTGGCAGAACTATGCCGGGAATCTAGACTTCTTGTTAGGAATTTGTTTGCCTTTTCATTAGACCGTGCTGCCTCCTGAGATACCAGATTAAAGCAACGACAACAGAACCAGAGGTATGCTAGATGAATGAGCACTACCCGAAGGGTCACTTCAGACGGAAGGCAACTCAAGCTGCTGTAGAGATAACTCCATGTGATTGCAAACACATGTCAGGAAGGCTGTGTAGACAGGTGGTCGTAGAAGGGTCCTAACGAACGGAACTGGCCACATTAGCTAACTTCCTGTTGTTTGAGAATGATGTCTGATATAGACTCCAGAGACCATTGACAGAACATACAGTTGGATTAAAATTAGGATGTGAACATCAAAAAGGAGTATTCTGTGACCCCGGGGAAGGGCTGGCAACCAATGGGGAAAGGCATGGACTGTTTCTGTAATTCAAACCATATCCCATGAGAAAGTAATTTTCAGACAGCAGCACAAAGAAAGGTAAATTTAAGAGCATTTGGGACAATTTCTGTGTCAATAGAAGGCTTAAAGGTTCTTCCTTCTGTCCGCCTTAGGGGAGAAACATTATGTTCAAAGCCCAGCGAATGAGGTAAGGAACATTCACGGAGATGCAATTCGAGAATTTCCGCGGGGAGAAGGAATCTTACAAGTCACCCAGTGCTAGGCTTTGGATGTTTGACTCTTTTCCAACAGGAAGGAGAAGATGAATTCTTGATGCTCCAAGTGGTGGAGGGTCAGGACAGACTCCGTTTTAGATGTGGCACATGGCCACTATCTCACATGCTCCTTGCAACGCTGACGGTGTCAGAACATTCGTGTGATCCCCGTGGGTCCGCGTCAGAACCTCAGAATCAGCCTTTGGTTAACTGAAACACTCCTTAGTTGCTTGGACCTCTGTCCCTGTTCTTCACGGAAGACCGAGAGGCGAGTTAACAGAAAATAAAGGAAATAAAATACATTTCTACGGAGCCAGCCTTATCTCTTCAACTTTTTCAACCTCAAAATGTTTATATCTCTTAACCCAATCATTCCCTTATTGAGAATTTATCTTTGCGATATAATAAAAGTTACAGGCCAAGATCCAGAAGGAAATCTTCCTGTCCAACAATAAGGAAAACATTAGTTAAATCCAATTAAAAGACTTCCATGCGGTTATTTAAATCACGTGTTTGAAAAACATTTAGGGGCATGGAGACGTTTATGATCCGAATCAGAAGACAAGATAGAAACCTGCACCTATGGCATAATCTTTCCGATCTTTTGAAAGCTCCTTTCTCTCTGTCTAAATACGTCTGTCTATAAATAGAAAAATACCGGAAGGAAAACCGTCAAAATGTTAATTACGGTTATCTCTGGATGGTGGGATTTTGAGATTATTTTATTTTTCCTTTGTACTTAATCCATTTTCCAAACTCATAGTATAAATCAGAAAAATTAAAAAAAAAAAAAACACCCTACAAACAATATTGAAAATCCTTCTCTGGCTTTTCCCTTATTTCCAAGCTAAAATCCAGACTCGTTAGCACAGCAAATGGGCTTCTTAATGATCTGGCCGCCCGCTCTCCTGGCTCATTTTTTCCCTGCTCCTTTCCTTAGGTCCTGTCTTCCAACATGCCTCATGAGTCTGCCGGATGCCTGGTGGTTTTCCAAACGTGTGATGCTTTCTGAAGGTTCCTTGCCTTGGCTCGTTGCTGGTCTTTCTGCCTAGAACACTCTTCTCTCCTTGTCAGTATTTGCAGGCTCTGAAACTCAGCTCCACCTCTCCTTTCTTCTGGAAAACCTTCCAGAGTGGAGGCTATGGTGTTTGCCCCGTCTCCCCTCTCCCCTTCATGGCCGATGTGCTCATTCCCCAAGCATGAGGGCGGGGGGTGCCCGCTGCCGGCTCACGGATGAATCCCTCCCCTGGCTTCCACTTGGGCGAGGTCCTGTGGGACAGCCCACATCCAATGAGTGGTCAAGGCAAGGCACCGAGCCTCAGTCCGCCATAGCTCTGAAAGGCCATCTCAGCTTTCTTCTGTCTCTCTGAGGGGTGAGCCAAAGCCCCCTTGGCAACTGCATCACAGATAAACTTCTTTCTCTGCTCAGTCCTGTTTCTCTCTCTCCCTTGTAAGTGAGTCCTCTCCAGGAAGCCTCTCGCAGAGAGTCTCCGAGTCTGTTTCTTGGGGAGCCCAATGAAAACCCCTCCTATGATAGCTCACCTCACTCCCCAAGTTAGAGCCCTCTTCTCGAGCTCCTTCACTGCCTTTGTGCTTGAGCGCTGCTCTCATTGTATTGTGACAGACGACAGTTCTAGTGTCTCTCCCACTTGACTGGGATCTCCCTGAGGGTAGGATGTGGTGTCTCATTTCTCTGCGTGTGCAGCACGTGTCATAGCACCTGGTTCCTAGGATGCGGTGAATGAGTACACGTGAAAGGCAAGCAGATAGTAGAGAGAGTAATAAGCAGAAAAAAATGGAATGAGACCCTTATTGGCAAAATGAAATAATACCCTTCCAACTGGTGTTACATTTCCTATTGAGCCTTTCTGTATATCTACCAATAAACAAAGCTCTGACTTTGAGGTCTTGGGATTGGAGGGTGGGGTAGAGAGGGTCTTGGGGAATTCCAATCAGGAGTTGAAAGAACTTCGCACTTAATTTTTCCCCTAGTCTTCTATTTGCAGGACGAACCCCCTTTTCTTCTCTTCTTCCTCAGTTCAACTTTCTCATAACTTTTTCTTTCTCCTTCCCTTTCTTCCCCAAACTTGGTCAAAGGCGAACATGTTGCCAAGAGCATGACAGAGCAGCCATGACCAAGGGATAAGCCAACAACAGTTGTTCCTCAAGAAGCTGCAGGGGAAAATATCGGACGCCCTTTCAAGTTCCTACCTTTCTCTGATGAATAATTCTGGGAGTGGGGTGTTCTGGTTTTTTGTTCCTAAGGGATAATTTAGGGAGAGGTTAAAGCTGAGGGTTAAAGCTCTCAGAGTTATCAATGTAATGAGTCACAAATGAGTTGTTAAGCCCCTGGCTATGTGTTGTCCAAATTGAGTCAGTAACACGCAGCCCTTTGGCTCACAGGTTTAGGGACCTCCCTTACCCTTCCCTCCTGCCCTTCTGTTTCACTTTCATGGGTCCTCTCTTGGATGAACTCCCTAGTGCTGAAACAGTTCTGTGTGGTGACAGAAGGCTGCCCCACATTTATTCCATTTTTCAAGAAAGGTGTTACTATTTTCTCTTAATATGGGACCACCTTGGTACCTCTGGAGTGGAGTTGAGTGATATGGTGGCCCCTTTACCCAACTTATCTCCCACTTTATACATGTGGCAAGAAAGGTGCCGATTCCCAGTGCGTAGTTGGGGACAGAGAACCTGGAGGGCAAGTGAGCTTGAATAATTATTGAGCCACTTAATGCCAGTACTAGGACAGAAATTAAGGATGCGTGACTTAGGGGTCTACGCTTCTAACACTAGACCATGCTGAGGGCGATCCCTCACTGGGGAAATTTTTCCATGAGTGCATTTGTTTCCCTCAGACTTTAAATTTATCATAAATCTTAGAGCTACAAAGCATGACCCTGGTATTGGCAGTCATGTGTGAGAGCGTATGTTTGTGGGTGCGCGCGTGTGTGCGTTTGTGTGTGTGTGTGTATGTTCCAGACCTCGACCCTGAGGATGGTGGAAGAGCATGGAAGCTTTTCATGTGTCTCGCGTCCATGAAACGCAGCCAGACCAACACTAAACCATCCTGCACACCTAGAAAACTGGTTGGAAGATGAACACAACGGTCTGCAAAACCTGAACCACCGACCTCAATCCTGAGGAGACTAAGCTCCGCCTGTGGTGGGTGTTATACGGGAACATTTGTTCCAACTCCTATTGTTTCCATGGGGACATGCTTCCACTGAGTAAGTCCCTTGGGCTCTTTCCATTCTCTCTTCCACTGCATTGGAGGAAGAGGAGAGTGGTCAGTCTGGATGGAGTCACTGAACGTGCATGCCTCACCGTCTCTTCTCTTTCTGAGAACTGCCTGGGGAAAGTGAACATTCTCTGCTTCTTCAAATCTGAAGTTTTAAGGGGCAGCGACCAATGTGGCAGTTTTCTGTCGTCCAGCACTGCCAGGTACCTGCTACGTGACTTCAGTGGTACCATATTAACAAGCCTATAGACCTGAAATCACAATCTTCAGCCAAGACTTTGTCCTTTTAAAAAATAGTGATATTTTTACCTCTAACCGTCTAATTCTTATGCCTCTTAATTGGTTTAGAAATTGGGCAGGGAAGGGGGTACTATTTATTGTGCCCTAAAACCCCGGCATCAGGGAGGGCTCCCTGCTTGGCCTCCAGCAATGGCCCGGTGCGGATAAAGATCTACTCTTGGCGGGTAGCCAAGAATTTGAGGGAGAGGGCTGGGAATACGAACACAGATGAACTTAACTGAGAGGCTAATTGGGCAAGGGTGTCTTGTCTACAGTCTGAATGACTCAGGGAACATTCTGACTCACTTGGGGCTCATGAAGAGAAAGGAGGGACCTTCCCAAGAAATCACTCTGTCTTCAAGTGACAGTGAAAGTAGTCATGGAACAAATACGTTTTCTGCCAGGGCTCCTTTTGGTTCCCACAAACTTTCAAATTTAAATGACCGTGGGAAGAGGGGAATCTCAGGAATGACTAGAATTATGTTCTTCTGTGTGCTGAAATCCAGTTCGTATCTGACCTCCCTGGCCAAAAGTCATCCCTCGCCTATAAACTTCTATACCCATTGCCTGGAATTGCACGTGAAGCTTTTTATTCCTGACCGGTTTTATCACTTGCTTCGTTGTTGTGGTACTTATTCCTGATCTTTGTGCATTTTATCTCAAATCCTGTAGATTTTAAGTTTATTATCAGGACCCTGTCTTATACCTCCTCGTACTTTTTTTCCTACCCTCCAAGAACCTAGCGTAGAATTTACTCGTGTTTGGTGGTAAGGAAACAAATGAAGACCGACCAAGTAAGAACAAGAAAAGGTTATTTTTCAGAACCTGCTATAGTCAGCTGCCATAACTTATGTTTTGGCAAAGACTTAAAGGCAGGAGGAGGAGGCGGAGAGATTTATAGTGGAAAAAGGGGAAGGCTTCAGGTATGCCTTGATTGGAGACTGTTGGTATGAGGAAGCTGGTGATGGGCTAACTAGAAGCAAGTATCCCACGGAATTGGTTAGGGGTCCGTACTCGGCTTTCTCTGGTGGGTCAAAGTTGGATGTGGAAATAAAACTTAGAAAAGCTTTCAGCTGTTAATTAAATCCTGGAGACTCTGGGCCAGTTGTTACAGGGGTTAATGTTGGGCTTCCTGGATTGTTGCCGGAGATAGTAATGTGACTTCCTACAAGTCTGACTTATATCAGGCTGGCTTCCTGGGCTGGTTCCTATCGAAACTGGGTTGTGCGCCTGGGTTGTTCGCCGCAGCTTGTAGGTCAGAAGTCTAGTTTTATATACGACCTGGCCACTGACCATTTGTCTATTCAGTCTCTCAGTAGGGTGTCAGTAAATATTGGCTGATTGATTAATTGATTGCTCTGGCTATGGTTTGAAATATTTCCTTTGAATTGATATCCTTTATCTTTCCTCTTGGTACTTGCTGAAGTTTATTCAACAAATGTTTTCCATTTAATTTTTGTAACAAGATCTTAGACACAGAAAATGTATTACAGCTTTGCTCCCTTTCGTACTCATCATCGTGGTGTCTGAAACATTGATGAAGAAAAAAGAAGGGTTGTAGCCTCCAATGTTTCAGGCTGGAAATTACTGTAGCTCAAGCCCTTCATCTTCTAATGAAGAGACAGAGACCTAGAGACCTGTCCACAGTCACGCTGGTCGGGGAAAAGGTAAAATTATAGAGGAAGTCACCACTGAAAGGGTAGAGGGTCAGTCTCTGATCTGCTGAGTCTTTGGGCAACATGTTGGGGTGAGGGGCAGGAAGGCCAACAAGGGTCTTGTACGGGTTTTTCAGAAGCAGAAAAAAAGGCCAAATCCCTGAAAGTGAAGACCTTTGGAAGAGTGTATCATTTTAGAAGTCATGGAGGGGCCCCTGGGTGGCCCAGTCGGTTGAGCATCCAACTCTTGGTCATCAGCTCACGGTTCGTGGGATCGAGACCCGCATGGGTGCTGAGCCGACAGGGTGGAGCCCGCTTGGAACTTTCTCTTTCCTTCTCTCTCTCAAAACAAATCAATCAACTTAAGGAAAAAAAGAAGTCACGGAGCAGAACACCTGGCGGGAAGCTTGTGGGGTTGACCACAAGGCGCATCATGGCCTGGATCTGCCGTGTAACAAAGTACCACAGACGGGATGCCTTAAACAACAGGAACCGATTCTCACAGTGCTGGAGGCTTGGGGATCTGACATCAAGGTGTCAGCAGGGCCACACTCCCTCTGAAACCTGCGGGAGAGATTCCTTCCTTGCCTCTCTTAGCTTCTGTCCTTTGTCAGCAACGCCTGGAGTTCCTTGGCTTGGAGAGATTGTCACTACAATCTCTGTTTCTGTCATCACGTGACGTTCTTCCTGTGTCTCTATTTCTGTGTCCAAATCTTCCTCTTCTTACAAAGATACTAGTCATATTGGATTGAGGGCCCACCCTACAGCAGTATTCTCATCGTAACTAATTAAATCTGTGACGACCTTGCTTCCAAATAAGGTCTCATTCTGAGGTGTTAGGGGCTAGAATTTCAACATATCTTTTTGGGAGATGTAAGTCACCCCATAACATTCGCCATCATGCGGAGCTACCCCCCCCCCCCCCCCCGCCCATGGATCTTTGTAGTCATGAGCTGCTGTCCTTCCTGTCATGTCCCAGCTACTGCCAGCAAAGGGCTCATGACTAAACAGTGCTGCTTCCAGAAGAACCCCGGTGATTAGCAGTGCTGCAAACAGGCCGTTCAGAGGGGGTGATGAATAAGAAGGTGTCATTTAAAATAGAGTCACCCAGTTCCTTTGTAAACATGTGTCACAGGGTGTTTAGAATCATCATACCCAACCCACTGCTGCACGTTGGTGGAACTATTAAGTAAATTACACACACATGTCTTTTTTTGGAAGCCTTTTATTCGCAATCCCCCACCCAAGCCTTATTTCCCAGAGGGAATGTGTCCACCCACCTGCATTTCAGCACATAACCTTGCCTGTTTCGAACGTTCGTGCTGTCCTGGGCTTCTTTGCGTCAGCTTGTCACCTTTGTTAGTCATTCCTGCCACTTTCTCTCTTTCTACTCTTTCGGGAAGTAATGTTTTTGCTCAGGTAAGAGTCATAGGAAGAGTGTTCTGCCTGTTTGCTGATTCATTCCTTTGCTTTTTGCCATTTCTAAATGTTAGATGGGGGGCAAAATACCTTTTATAAAGGGCATTGGTCAATGGGGGTGAGAGTACGCAGGCATGAAACGCGCTTCACTGAAAGGGGAAGCAGTCCTGTTTCTCGGTCTTTCTGATTCTTTTCAGAGGTGGCATCATCATCGTCATGGCCCCTGGAATCCGTGAGATTGACTTTCCTGCTTTCAAATGATGTGTCTGTCCACTTTGTTTCCTTCATGTTTGTCGTGAGTGCATCATGGCAAGATGGATGCCCTTTGTTTATGGATCCAGGCCATAGGCGCAGAATGTGCTAGAACTGAGATAGATCTAAGCTAATTCAGTCAAATGGGTCCCTCAGGGGGTATTATGGGCTGAAGCGTGTTCCCCCCAAATTTGTATGTTGAAGCCTTAACCCCCAATACCTCGGAATGGGCCTGTATTTAGAATGAGGGTCTTTAAAGAGGTAATTAATTTAAAATACAGTCAGTAGGGTTGGCCCTAATTCAATATGACTGGCGTCCTTACAAAAGGAGATGAGGACACAGACACGCAGAGGGAAGCCACGTGAGGTCACACGGAGAAGATGGGCATCCGCAAGCCAAGAGGGGCCTCAGGAGAAACGGAGCCTGCCAACACCTCGATCATAGACTTTTAGCCTTCAGAACCATGAGACAACACATTTGTGTTGTTGAAGGCCCCCCAGACCACGCTGCTCTGTTACAGCAGCCCCAGCAGACTTATATGGAGGGGGACAGGTTCAGACATGTGAAGCAAGCCTTTAAAGGTACTGTGTCCAACAATAGCACTCCAGACCCCAGGACCTAAAGCCCCTTATTCCTCTCTAGTCCAGCCCTCATTACGCTTCATGATGCCACATTGCATTTGTCATGGAAAGGACATGGAATTCATTTATGAATTCAATTTAACTGGCACCTCCGTGGTGGCGCCCCATCTTTTGCCATTTTCTGCAACACCGAGGGAGACTTTTTCCAAGCTATTTTATTTTATTTATTTATTTTTTTAGCTGCAGAGATGACAAATGTTATCAACGATATCCAACCAAAGTGTATTTTCATCCCTTTTCCTCCCGTCAAGATAAGCCAGAAGTATTTGTTGCCAGAAATGGAAAACAGCTTGCTCATCAGCCAGATGATCGCAGTGTTCAAAAGTTCTACTCGTTTGCCATGTGTGAAAAGTTAAGAATTGAAAACAGACAGGCTTACTCTGCTTAAACTGTGGGTTCTGTGAAGCAAGAAAAAGAGACACTTGGATACTGTAAGAATTGTGGAGAAGGTTTGCATGGCAAAATGAGGGAGGTCTTTTCACATCGCTCTGAGGCGGGACCCCTAGGTTGATTTGATAGTGAATATGGCTATTCATCAAGTGGATGAAAGAGGAGTCTAAAATTACCAACTGTGGCAGGCTACCTTTGTGTTCTGGAACAAATCCCAATGTCCTACACAAACGAGGCTCTTGGGACTTCTACTGTGCTGTCTGAAACAAAACCTTCTAGGCATTTCAGTTAGACTTCTTTTTAATTATCTTGATGGAGATATGTCCATGAGGTCTTGGTGGAAGCCAGAGGTATACCGTCGAGCTGAAGCTTCATTAGAAACAGCCTTCAGATGACAGGTTTGAATTATTCCGTTACTCTTCCACTCTTGAGGAGGTAAGGGGTATTTGTTGAATTTTTGCGAGATTGGCTTAAATCGCTCAGTTATCAACCCCTTATTATGTTAGAAGGCTTCGTGTTGGCTGGGTGATTTCTGTTCATTTTTATTAGTCTCTCTTGGTCACTACTTAAGAGACTTTTTGACAACCAAGAGAGCCGTTTTAAGCAAATAGAAATGCAGGCTTACAGAGGTCAAATGATTAACTCAAATTGACCACAATGGCGGTGGGGGGGGGGCAGGACAAAGAACCCCCCCCCCCCCCCCAAAGAAAAATCAGAGTTCACACTTAGGGCTCCAATTACCCATTCTGTAGGTTTCTGGAGGCTTGGCACAATCCCATTACCCTTTATTTACCTCCTTCGAAGTTATTTGCATTTCAACACTCACATTTCCCTCCTGCACTTGACGCTCAAGGTCTGGGAAGTTAAATTGAACTCAAGGATTTGGCTACTTAAGAGAGGACAACAAAACCCAAAAAACAACACTTGCCCTCATTCTTCTTTGTGAAGGCGAGCTCCAAATGGGGCAAAAATAAATAAGTTCTCACAGGAAGACAATGCTGCCTTGAGTTCCACTTCCCGTCAGTGAATTCATGACTGCCAGTTTGTTTTAAGGGTGGGTGTTTTTAGCAGCAGGGAATTCTGGTTGACCGGAGGCCAGAGAATGAACAGGAGGAGGGAGGGGAAGAGGGGGAAACTCTCAGGTGCACACCCAATGTGCTGCTCTGTCTACTTTCTCCTTCCCCATCTGAGTCGGGGCCATCTTGCCTCACCCACCGCTGGCCTTTCTCGGGGTCTCAGGTTTTGAGTTGACTGGGCCCTCGGCAGTAGTCCGCAACTCTTCCTCACATGAAAGGACGAATCAGAAGGTACCTATTACAAGGCTGTGAGCACAGAGACAAAGGCCTGGCTGCTGACACCCTCCCACTAACTTGGGTTTTAATGGTGGGTTTAATTTCCTCGCGCTAGCTGAAAGAAAGGGAAAAAAGTGAGCGGAAAGAGCCAGGCTGTGGATAGTGGCGGCGGTGGGGAAGCGACAGCTGTTGTATTCATGGTTAATCAGGTGTGTCTGTCTTTGTGTCGCATCTGTCTGCTACTGTTGCCGGGCCACATGTGAAAGGGGACGGAGGGGAAGGGGCCATTCATGTTCAAAGCCAGCAAGCACTGACCTCTGCTTCGTTCTCCTCGGGGTAGGCGAGCTTGTCTATTTAACTTTCCCCATTATAGGAAGCTGTAATTCTACTGGATTAGCCCACCCTAACCATTTTGGCCTGACAGACGCAAGCTGCATCCTGAATGCCATAAATCTGCCTGGAGAAGGAAGACTGTTCCCTCCTCCCGTGCTTTTCCTTTGGGATTCCGTTTGATTTGTCAAACAAGCGAAAACCGGAAAGAGAGAGGGGGGAAGAAAGAGAACTGAGGGCGTCTTGGTTCCCCCATCGGAAACTGACCCACACGCTGCGTTTACATTTTCTCTAATGATTGTCGGGAGCGGAAGGGCTTCTCTGTGTCATGACTAGAACGCCGTTTGCCTCCAGTTCTGTTCATCTCACGGGTCCCACACAAGTGTGGTGTTGGCGTCGGACCTCAGTCATCTCCCTGGCACCAAACCCTCCCCTGGCTTCCCTCTGGTCCGAGCCGCCCTCTCTGCCCGTGGACAGAGGGCAACGGTGGAGCATGGGAGGCTTCCGGCTCCTTTGGGGGAGGGCAGGTCTACGCTGTACGTGCTGCTGGCCCAGCTCTGCCAGGCGGGACTCTTCCTGGGCCTGCGTACAAATAGCTGAAGTGCAAACAGCACCCGCTCCCCACATCCCGGTGCGTGAGATTGTATTACGGTTAATACAGGTTTGAAGGTCTTCTCCGGCGAAAGGCGTCAAACTGAGCACCTCCTATCAGTGGTTTTGGGGGGGGCTCTACCTCACCCCCGTGGAGGTACCTTGTTTCTAGCCCTTCTCCTTCAGGGTCAACCCTCTACTTCTTGGTATTGGTTGAGTAATATTGGTTGAGTGTTGGTAATCCTCAGCATTTTCAAGACCAAGGAGCTTTGGCTGAAATTTTGACTTTCCTTAAGAATCCGCCATCATAGACCTTGTCAACAGAGCTTGCCACGTGCAAATCTATTTTGGTTTAAGCCGTTTTTCAATATAGGCTCTAGTTTTCTCCCCATCGTCTTAATTCTTCTTGTGGGGAAGCTGGATTTAGGCTTTATTGACACTTTTGGGGGGTGTGTGTTTGTGTGTGTGTATGTGTGTACATGTATATACATACATGTACATACATATTTTAAAAATATCATAATATATATCTCTATCATCTGTCTCCTATCTTCTATCTATCTATCTATCTATCATCTTATTCTCTAGCATCTATCTATCTATCTATCTATCATCTATCATCCTATTATCTACCATCTATCATCTATCTATCTATCTATCTATCTATGTTTAACATCAAAATTGTTACCTTCCCAGAGTGTGGGTTATCATGAGCACAGCTGAGTTTGCTCTATAAGCCTGTGCCGATTGTCGTGGCTATATTCTCGAGCTCCAGCTTTGGGGTCAGGAAGCTTTCGTTTTACTGGTGTCAAAGGATTTCAGAAAACGATCCCACTACCCTCTTCCCTCTGATAACCCCTGGATCTCCACACTTCCATGAAGTCACTAGGCAAATATGAAGCTTGTAACAAAAGTCTAGCACTCCGCTAGGCTCTCCGAGGCTTTCGGGAACTCATCATCTTGTGAGAGGCCAACGACTGTACAAACGAACGAAGCAATAACAAAGCAGGGCTGGAAAAATTTTCAATAACTTAAAAAAAAAAATCAAAGCCTAATTTACATTCAGAAAAGTGCCCAAATCCTAATTGTATAGCTCGATGAATTATCACAGAGTAAACATACTTATGTAACCACCACCCAGATCAAGAAATAATATTACTACAGCTGGAAGCTTTTTTGAATTTCTCCCTATGTGGTAACCCCATTACATGTAAAACCATTCTTCTGCAACACAGTTTGGGACTGAGATTTAGTTTTGATTATGGGGCTACAGCAATGCAGAGATGGAAAGTTTCCCATTAGCTGGAAGGGATTTGCTCATGGCAGGGTTTTAACACGACCCAGGCTGGCCTTCTAAGGCTGGACTTTAGGAGGTCCAGGTGGGCTGGCGTGTGTGATGCTTTTGGCTACAGGGGAGGACATAGGAGATTTTGGCGTCGCTTTTTAATTAGCACCAATCGTGTCCCGGATAAACCTCTTTGGCTGCTTTGCCGCCACTGCTCATAGCTTTGGCTTCCCTTTTTAAAACGTTACGGTAAAGATAGACACGCTATAAAACTGCCCATCTTAGCCAGTTAGGTGTGCAACCGTTCTCTGGAACTCTTTTCCTCTTGCAAATTGAAACCCTGTTCCCATGAAACAATAACACTCCCTTCCTCTTCCCCCCCCAGCCCCTGGGAAACACCATTCAACGTTCTGTCTCTAGGAATTTTACTGCTCTAACGACTTCATGTAAGTGGAATTCTTTAGTATTTGTGTTTTTGTGACTGGCTTATTTCACCGGGCATCACGTCCTGAGGTTTCGTCCATATCGTAGCCTGTGCCAGAATTTTCTTGCTTTCTAAGCCTAGATAATATTGTACATATATATTATTTTATTATTTTTTTAATATGAAATTTATTGTCCAATTGGTTTCCATACAACACCCAGTGCTCATCCCGACAGGTGCCCTCCTCAATGCCCCTCACCCACCTTCCCCTCCTTCCCACCCCCCATCAACCCTCAGTTTATTCCCAGTTTTTAAGAGTCTCTTATGGTTTGCCTCCCTCCCTCTCTAAGTTTTTTTTTTCCTTCCCCTCCCCCAGGGTCTTCTGTTAAGTTTCTCAGGATCCACCTAAGAGTGAAAACATATGGTATCTCTCTCTGTAAGACTTATTTCACTTAGCATCACACTCTCCAGTTCCATCCACGTTGCTACAAAAGGCCAGATTTCATCCTTTCTCATTGCCAAGTAGTATTCTATTGTGTATATGAAAATATGGAACGGTTCACGAATTTGCGTGTCGTCCTTGCACAGGGGCCATGCTGATCTTCTCTGTGTTGTTCCAAATTTAGTATATGTGCGGCCGAAGCCGGCACATAATTATTGTATATGTTGAGTAATAATGTATGTACCACATTTTGTTGATCTGTTCATCTGTCAACGGACATTTGAGTCACTTCTGCCTTTTGGCTGTTGTGAACAGTATTAGATCCCATGGGAGTTCTATCTTTAATTAAAAAAAATTTTTTTTCCCCACTGATTCATTTTTGAGAGACAGAATGTGAGCGGGGGAGGGGCAGAGAGAGAGAAAGACACAGAATCCAAAACAGGCTCCAGGCTCTGAGCTGTCAGCACAGAGCCCCATGTGGGGCTGGAACCCACAGACCACAGGATCATGACCTGAGCTGAAGTCGGACGCTTGACCGACTGAGCCACCCAGGCGCCCCCTATCTTTAATTTTTTTGAGAAACCTTCATACTAGTTTTCACAATGGCCCCACCATTCTGGTGTCCTTTTCACCTGGACTGTTTCCTCCTGACTAGCTTCCCAGATGGCATTGGTAGGAGCCTGGTGTGTGGATTGAGGCGGTGGCCATGTCAGGATGGAGGTCAGGACTCTATGTGGGCCTGTCTAGAGAATTTAGTCCCAATGAGGCAGGTGGGCTGGAGACAAGGCAATCATGGTGGGTATTTGGAGACGCCAATGAAGAGAGTGGGATTTGCCCAAAGACAAATAATGTGTGCTTTCATCTGGGGGGGAGGCAAGGAGGTTCTTGATTGCCAGGTGTTTGGAGACCTAATACTTGTTCGCCCTATCACCTCCAAATCTTTTTTCAGGCTTTAGGTATAAGACTTAGAATAATTATAGGACGGACGGTAAAGAAGAGGAAGGGAAATGACGGGAGATAAGATAATTGTGGAACCCATACACTTTTTTGCCTGGTCGATTGTGGGGACAAGGGTGCTATTTGAATGAAAAAGGTACTCCTTAGAAACAGAGGTGCTAGCTGGCTCTTAATGCGGGAAACACCCATGTATTGAATATTGAAGCAATTTTAAGTATTTCTGTTTTCTAAATCTTGATGCTTCATTGCTAGGGCCAGCCTAGCATTAGTATCCATTTGAAGGACGCAGTTTGTGGGTCATCAGGGTAAGGGCCTTCAGGACTGATTTAGGGGACTCGTGGTTATTGCTACAAGAATATCCTACTCCTTTCAAATCCGTTAGCTTTGGCCTCCTCTCTTTTCATCGTGGAAAGAACTTTAGTCACAGTACACATTTTTTCTTAATTTTAAAACTAATATACAGCCACCACTGACCATGTTTAAAGTAAAAAAATATTTACCCTATCCCAAAAGGTAACCATTGTTTAACAGTTCATTTCCTTTTCTTCCAGAATGTTCTGTATCCTTGAGGCACATACATACATACACACAAATACTTTAAGTCCACAGTTTAGTTTCTACTACTCAGAACCCAAACACTACTATTTCATACAAACATGCAGACAGTACATTTACGCAACTCTTTACCATTATAAACTGCTTTCGTATAGTGTTGAACCTCACCCCAGTGATTTAAAGTTGGTCTTATTCCCAATTAACAGAAAGGAGGCCAGAGAGACTAAGACGCTTGTCCAAATTTACACTACGTGTTGGAAACGGGAGCTGGGACAGGAGCCCAGGTCTTCAAAGTAGGCTTTGTCCACTGATCTTTTCTTCCGGGTCACGGGGTTCTGTCGTGATCATTGGCATCCAGCTACCACCTTGCAGAGAGATTCCAAGACGCTACCCACACGCCCTCTTCATCCACTTACTAATCTTGATCTCTCCATGGGTGTCGATTTGTGAAAGACTTGATTTTATTTTGGGGGGGTACCGTGAACTCATTTCAAGAGAAATGAAATATAATAAGAATTGAGGCTATCGGAAGAGGCCAAGTCGTAATACAATCTTAGAGAAGACAACCGTTAGCCAGGAAAAGATTTTTAGTATTCATGGGTGTGTTGGCAACAGCTCATTTGTAAAGTTGCTTTGATAATGTATGTGGCTCGAACCTTTTATACATATATATATATATATATATACACACACACATACACACACACACACACACACGTAGGGATTTGTAAGAGGAAAATGGGGTAATCTTGCTCGGCTAAGTTTCAGGCCAAATGGGAAAGAGGTCTCGATCTGCCTGTTTGATATAGAACAATAACTATTTCTTTTCTGCTGTCTTTATTATTTTTAAGTACATAAGTGAATGAGGCACCATTTACCTAACGATATGTTGTCTCACCGAGTACACGCTGGGAACACGGCCATAGATGTCGAGCAGCGACAGAAGTGCTTCTGGGATTTTGGAGGGGGATTCTCTTAACTTTTTAATTTCACCATAGCTGGGCAGGGAATTGTGGATGGCTCATGTTTTATTTCCTTTTGTTATCAAATGTTCATAGTTTGCAAAACTAAAAGTGATGGGCTTTGTGTCCTTTATTTGCTACTCCCTGTGAGCAAGGTTGAGACAGAGAAGGAAGGTTCAGGAATGGCCATGTTGGTGGAGAATAGTGCTACTGGTAACTGATAAATAGACAGGAGGGGGAAAAATATTCACTAATTCAGTTCTGTCCTGCTTAGGACTAGATTCAGTTTTATAGGGGCCAGCAATGTAACAGTGGCATAAGAAAAGATAAAAGTTAATTTCTCTGTCGCATAAAAGACGTTCAGAGTGGGCAGTCCAGGGCTGGTATGGTTCCTCTATGAGGTTTGCAGGTACAGAGTTTCCCTCTAGTTCATTCGTCTGTCATTCTTAGGATGCAGTTTTTGTCTTTATGGTCTTCATGATCCAAGGTGGTTGCTAGAGCTCCAGCCATCATACCTGTGTTCCTTTTAAAGAGGAGGAACTTCCCAGAAATTCTACGTAATATTTCTGCTTATGTTTCACTGTCTAAAACCTAGTCACCTGTTCACACTTAGCTGCAAGGTGGGCGGGGGATATAGTATTTATTATGGGTGGCAATAAACTGGCATAAACATTGGGGTTCGGGTACTGAAAAGTGGAGAGATCGATATCGAGAGGAACATAGCATCCTCTGACACAGGCCCCCCATTTTGTTCCCCAAATACCCACCCCTACCGTTCTCTTAACCTTCCTGTTCCCTGGGTCGTGGCGATAATGACTGGAGCTTCAGAGCCGTCTTGGACCAAGATGTAAACTTGGGAACGAAAGCCACACACAGTAGAGCAGGCACATGGGAGCTGTGGACAGACTCCCTCTAGACACCTGTGTGCAAGAGAAATATACACCTGTTTTGATTAAGTCCTTTTTGTTAGGGTATCGATGGAGGCAGCCGAGCTTCGTGTTAACCGATACAAGTATAATGTCAACTTACCGAATAGCTTTCTTTTTAAGATTGGGTCTTGCTTGGCCTGTTAGCGGAGGCGGACTGACCATCCGCTTATCCGTCTTAAGCCCACTATGTAGCAGCACCCGGTGCCCATAGAAGGCTAACGTGGTAGTCACAGGAACTCCTGTTTCAGTGAGGGACACACAAATCAATACCGTAAAGGGACTCCCGTTAGTTTAGTAGAAATCTGTATAGATCTGGAGCCCAGAGCCATCTACAATATTCTCTGCTGCCATCTTTAGACTGAAAAAAACAAAAAAAAACTTCTATAAGTGAATTTGGGGTGTTGACTGTCGCATGTTTTTCTTTATCATTAACTAAAAACTGTCATCATGTTAATCACCCAGAATTATCGCCCAGATACACAAAATTTGTGTGTGTGTTTTTTTTCTTATATCAGAGGATGATGTTATCAGCTTCTCTTGAGAAGCTTTCGGTATAATTGGAGCAGAATATCCTTCCGTGAAACTGAAGACAGATTGGCTACTCACCACCTGCTCATGAGGTGCTCAAGAGCATTTTCGTGAGAAGAAGTGTACTTTTCACATTAGCTTTTGTTTTTTTTTTTTTTTAAGTCTATTTATTTAGTTTTGAGAGAAAGAGAGTGAGCGAGAGAGGGAGAGAGAGGCTGAGAATCCCAAGCGGGCTCCACACTGTCAGCGCAGAGCCCAACGGGGGGCTTGAACTCACAAACCGTGAGTGAGACCGTGACCTTGAGCCGAAACCAAGAGTTGGACGCTTAACTGACTGAGCCACCCAGGCACCCCTCCACGTTAGTTTTTCGAGTAAGCCGAATCCCTATTTACTTATTACTGTTGGCAATACGACAACCATCGCAGCACCTTCCAAACAGGTATCACCTGATTTGATTTTCCATAGCAACCGCTATTTTATAGGCAAGGCAACCGAAGCTGATAGGATCTAGGCGACTTGCCCAAGTTCACGCCACCGGCAAACAGCAGAGCCAGGATTTGAATCCAGGTCCGGGACCCTTCTTCGGTACTCCCTTCGTGCGCTGATCACAACCTGGCCACGGAAATTGAGCCGTGAGAGAACGGAAGCAGGTGGAAGTTTCGAGGAAGCCAAAGGGGAAAAGAGGTTAAGCTCTTTTGGACTCTTCCTGCTCGGCTAGAAACACATTGCCGCGGTTATCAGGTAATTGAAGTGTCAACGTGACGCTGTCGAAAGGGCTGAATGGATTTGTTCCCGTTGGCCTCTGTGGGGCTGCACAATTGTGGTGTTTTAGGTGAAGAAACTGTCCGGCTGCCGTGGGAGTTCCCCTTTAGAAGCAACCCCAAGAACGTGCAAAATCAATGTCACCGGAGTTTTGGCTTCTGCTATTGCCTCCGACGCTGTTTTCACATTAAAGAGACATTGGTCATTTGCCAGGACCGAGACCCGGAAGCATAATGGAGGCACCCCCCCCCCAAGCTCTGTTGCACAAACATCTGCACGCTCTGCTTCCCTGGCGTGTTTTCGTTGCAAAGCCAAGGTCACCCGGGGGGTCTCCCCCTGTCCTTTGACATTCGTGAACTATCGCTTGCACTCCTGATGAGCTCAAAGAGCAAACCTCTGGGTGCCTGGGTGGCTCAGTCGGCTAAGTGTCCGACTTCGGCTCAGGTCGTGGTTCACGAGTTCGAGCCCCGCGTGGGGCTCTCTGCTGACAGCTCGGAGCTTGGAGCCTGCTTCCGATTCTGTGTCTTCCTCTCTCTCTGCCCCTCCCCGGTTCATGCTCTGTCTCTCTCTGTCTCAAAAAATAAATAAACGTTAAAAAAAAAAAAGAGCAAACCTCCATCGTCTCCCCCATGTTGGTGGTGAAGAACGCTAGCCTACCTTGGCTTCATTTTTTTACCTCTCTCCTCCCGGGCCCCTTTTCTTTTTCTTCCTCTTGATTTGCGTCCTTCTTCCTGCAGGGACTACCCACCCCCTGTGTAACGGTCTCTCCATGGCCCTGGTAGGCGCCCCCCTGTCTCCTCACCCTACCTCAAAGCTCACGCTTTTCAGCTAGAGACATGGTGAGCTATATAGAAAAGCTGTCCGGTGGTCCTCTGGATTTTCAGCGTCATAACCCCTGATCTCGGTTCACCTGCCCAGACAGGTGGAAAGAAGTAAGCCCAAGCCCTTGTCTTCCCAGTGATCAAGTAAGTTTTAGTGTTGGTTAGTGGGATACGCACCTTTGATCCATTTTCATTTCCATTTCTGGGACACTCCTCTTCCAGAGACCAAGGTCTCTCACTCATAGAAGCTTAGCGGACAGGGGACTTGATATAACGTGTATTTGATACAACAGATCCTAGAGGTCATGTCTCACAGACACTCAGAAAGAGTTGTCTTCTAATTGTTCGTTGAGAAGGTAGGAGTGGTGTTATAATCTCTATCACAATGGGAGGCAGTCAAGAAATCTTTCAGTAAAGGGGAGGCCTGGGTGGCTCAGTCAGTTAAGCGTCTGAACTTTAAAAAAATTTTTTTTTGAAATGTTTTTACTTATTTTTGAGAGAGAGAGAGAGACAGAGAGAGAGAGAGAGAGAGAGAGAGCATGAGTGGGGGAGGGGCAGAGAGAGAGAGAGAGAGAGAGAGGGAGACACAGAATCCGAAGCAGGCTCCAGGCTCTGAGCTGTCAGCAAAGAGCCAGATGTGGGACTCAAACTCGTGAACTGCAAGATCATGCCCTGAGTCGAAGTCGGACGCTTGACTGACTGAGTCACCCAGGCACCCCACATCTGACTCTTGATTTTGGCTCAAGTCATGATCTCAGGGTTTGTGAGTTTGAGCCCCTCATTGGGCTCTGTGCTGACAGTGTGGAGCTGCTTTTCTCCTCTCAGTCGGTTGAGCGTCTGACTTCGGTTCAGGTTCACGGTTTGTGAGTTCGAGCCCCTCATCGGGCTCTGTGATGACAGCTTGGAGCCTGGAGCCTGCTTCGGATTCTGTGTCTCCCTCTCTTTCTGCTTCTCCCCAACTCATGCGCTCTCTCTCTGTCTCCCTCTCTCTCTCTCTCTCAAAAATAAATAAATAAGCATTAACAAAAGGAGAAAACTTTTAGTAAAAATGTGATGGCCATCTACCTTTCTCCCCCTCTCCCTTTGGAGATATTTTAGAAAATGTCCCCCTCTCCTCATTGCCCTAAGAAGGTTCTTAAATAAATGTTGTATGGGGATTAACCTGTGCCCTGGAGAATCTCCTCAGATCCCATGACTTTCCACTCTTAGTGTTGAAAATACATTTTTTACATAATATTTTGAACAATATCCTATTAAAAAATGGCAGATGTTCACTTTTAGGGAATTAGGAAGTATATTAAACAACACAAAATAGTAATCATCCATAATGATGATAAACTTGTCATGTTTTATCATTTCCTTTGTTTAAAGGGTAATAGGGCCTTTATTGGGTATTACACAATTGTTATTGTCATTGGAGATTATGGAAATTTGGTGAGTGCATTTTAAGAAAGGCAGAGGTGCCTTGGTTCCCTTCAAGGTGCTGGAATCTTCTATGAGTCAGTTAACAGTAGCAGTTATTCTTTGTGTTCACTTGTCTGATGTCAACAATTCTAATGGTAGGCATCTTAGGGTGTCTGAGAAGTCCGTGTTCTCAACCACGGTGTCCACATTGCACGTAAGAAGGAATGTGTTAAAAAGAGTTGAAATAGTAAAGGTTTGAATAATTTACTTTGTTGATAAATTATAACGCATTCCAGAAAGAGCCCCCATAAGGGTGTTGTTCTTAGGTTCTTGAATTCTGATATCCTTTCTTGAGTGGGAGAGAAATGGGTAGGTATGCATCTGGGCCGTGGGCATGCTTATGGGGCCATATTGGTGTGAGCATCATCTGGGTTGGGAAGTAGGTCAGAAGAAACCTAGAGGCTTGCGGTCAAAAGTCGTGCCTGTGCTACTCACACCTTGAGAGGATATGGTTGTTTTCCACTGGAGAGAGACCCATTAGACCACTCCAGTTACTGGTGAGTAGGGAAAGTGGATGATGGTAGAGGATGGGGTCTGTATACTGTAATCCCCCATCATAATATGAGTTTCTGAGGTGGAGACTCCAGTGAGATTATTATTATGTATTTAAATGCCACATAAAGTGAACCTCTATAAGCTATATTCAGACATAGGTTATTAACTGAGTCAGAAATTTTCAGCAAGAAAGCAGAGAAGAAAGGCCTCCGTCGGAGAAAATAGCTAAAGTCTGCCCTTTTGGTACAGGTAGCCATTTCTGACGGGAGGAAAAGGCTGCCATGTTTTTCCTGAGGCATCGTCTGCACTCAGCAGAAAGGGTCACCCCTGCAGATTCTTTTCCTCACTCCATAGCTTTCATTGATTGGTTCTCTTGCTCTCTGAGTGTTACAGAATCAACTCCTCCATAGATTTTTTTTGTGTGTGGAGAATCGCGATGGTAGAAATAGAACTGGGCCATTTGTACTTAACTTGCGGACTTTCAAGCTTGACCCTTCCACAGTTGATCTGAATCAATACCCGATAGTCCCATGGCTCTGTGGTTGGGGCCACTGAGGCGGGATGGCTGCCCGGGTGTCGGGAGAGGTAAACTCACAGCTCTTGTTTTTACCTCAAGGTCTTTCTCAGCTTTCTTTCCACGGGCCCAGGCAGTTGTTGTTCTGTTTCCAACTGTCCCTTGCAGTTGGCTTGTCAACCTGGAAGCAGGAAGTTGAAGGTCTCATGCTCGGGCATATATTAATAAACATATATTAAGTTTATTTATATGCTTTGAGGTGGGGGAGGGGCGGAGAGAGAGGGAGAGAGAGAATCCCACGCAGGCCCCCCCTCCGCCTGTCAGCGCAGAGCCCAACGTGGGGCTCGAACTCACGAACCGTGAGATCACGACCGGAGCCGAGACCTAGAGTCGGACCCTTAACCGACTGAGCCACCCAGGCACCCCTTGGGCATATATTTTTATATAGTGTTTATTTTTGCGTAACGCCATATGAGGAATTAAGGAAACCAGGCTAATGTCCCGGGCAAAATGTAGAGGGCTGGGCTGGAAGGAAATCACTCTTGGGTGTCGCCTCTGTGCTAGCGGCTGCGAACGCCAGGTTATGCATCTGAGGAAGACGGACCTCTGACCCCAAGGGCAAGGGGTGGGGGGCCCGGTGAGCGCGGAGCAGAGAAGGCCTCCGAACCTCTGAGGCGTTGGGGGTTTGTCGCGCACCCGGGGATTAAGTAAGCAGGCAGGGAACACTGAGGCCTGCTGAGGCCACGTGGGGAGCGTGGTGCTTCCTCTCGTTCCCAAGGGCCTTGACTGGCCTTGTGGGACAGCCTCTCTGTTGCCCTGCGTCAACTGCCACCACCCCCTGCCTCCTGTTTCACACCACACGATTCCTGCTTCGGCCTGTGCCCCCCAGGGTTCTGCTCGCCGGCTCCTTCCTGTGATTCCTTGCGGCTACACCGGCCGCTTCAGCCGCTGCCCTTGGCGGAGTCTGACTCTCATCACCCGGCCCGAGAGAAGGTCTCCGGGGGCCTGGTTGGTTTCCACACCACGCGGACGTTGCCTTGTCCTGCCCCATCTCGTCAGGGGCCACCGGCCCGCTCTTGCTGGACTCAGGGGCTGCTCCTCACATCAGATGAGGGGGTGGAGGCTGCTAGACGCTCGTGAGCTTTGCACGAAGCGTCGCCTGAGGTGAGCCCATTCTTCAGAGAAAGGCTACGGGCCTTTCTCGGAAAGAGGAGACGTCGGTGAGGGGCACTTGTGTCTGTACATCTTTGCGCAACGGAGGGAAGAAGATTAAACTTTCTGGGGGAAGCTCTCGAGAGGCTGGGTGCTGGGTCTGAGGAGGGAAAAGAGGATTCCCCCTCCTGCAGATTAGGGGGTGGCCAAGAGGAACTCAAGAGCACGTATCATGGATGCGTGCCTGACGCGAATCCTCCCTCTGTCCCCCTGTCTCTAGTCCCTATTAACGGCTTTGCAGGAGTGGTGTTGGACACGGGGTGTGGGAGGGTCGCCGTGTGACGCAGCCCAGAAATGGTACGTGAAGGTGTGGGAACCAGAAGTAGCAGCTGAAATTGCAGCAAAGACTTTGGACATTCGGTGGCCTGGAATTGGATGGGGTGAGCCAGAGGTTGCCCATATCTCCGAGGGACCGGGAGGTCTTACTCAACCTCCAGATGCCACATTAAAGGCAGTGTCCGGATGCAAAGACGTCCTCGGACACCAGACGAATGCGAATGCATGTTTGGTCCCAATGGCTGAGCGCAAAGAAGACCCAGGAGGCCAGAGTAGAGGGGGCCGAGATGCCACCCCCACAGTGGACAGGGGCAGAGCCAAGAGGGGTCCGCTTTGTGTCTAACGATGGCCTGGCCAGTGGGTGGAAGGCATTGTTCCGGGACACTTGCACGATTGGGAAGGGGAAGCTAGAATGGCACAGAGAGCTTCAGACACCCCGTCTTAACACGTGACCCTTCCTAGCCTCGCTGGTTCCGGTAAACGTGATCACATCCCTAAGAAAAGCGCTCTGCAAGCCTACTCGCCTTCCTTCCTCTCTTCCAGCTCAGTGTGTCCCCTGACTTTCCCCCTGGATCTGTGAAGGACAGACCCTTCCTCAGAGAAGGCTCTGTTAAAACCAGCCTGGAGACAGGCCATGAAAAACGAGTGAATGAACACAAGAATCCGCTGAGCGGATTTTTGAGACCGTATTGGTGTTGGTCACCTGCCTCCTTTGGCTGTAATAGAAGTCATGCAGCTTAAAAACTCTGACTGCTGATTTGAAAATTTACCCCATGCAGTGATTGATAATAGAAGCTTTCAGGGATGAATAAAAAAAGAGGGGGAGGGGATGGCCGGCAAGCGGCTGGGGAAACATATGTGGATACGTTCGGATGCTGAAAAGGAGGATGATTAAAGCTGTACCCCTTCACCTCCACCCGAGCGGTGCTCAGATGTCCGGATCTCCCACGTCCGTGGCACAGGTGGGGAAACAGAGACACGGGGAAGGAGAGGAGGCTTGCAAACTCTCAAGCCCACCTTGCTGTCATCATTCAAAGACGTGCAGGGACCAGGTCACCGCTGGTGGCTTATCTCGAACCAACCATTAGCAGAAAAATGAGGCCTGGCCGTTCCCATAGATTTGTGTGGGTTTCCTCCGGCACTTGTCGTAGCCATTTGGTCCTAGGAAGAGGTTGCCGTGGACAATGGGCCACTTAAAAAGCTGAATGAGGCACGAGTTAAAGAAGAAGAAGCAAAAAGATTCTGTCTGACAGGGGCACGCCCCAGAGAGGGAAGGCATTGCCTTCAGTTTTCCCTGTGAGCCTTTGCAGCAGGGTCTGTCTGTCCCCTGGAGTCAGTCGTTCATCAGATTAGAGCCTTTTCAAGGTCCTTGGCTTTATTAAAGATTTGCTTAGAGACCGCTCAGTGGTTCGGATTTTAACAGAAGGTGTTAGGCGGGACTTGACTTCGTGTCTGTTGACTTGAGGCTGAGATGAGGGCCGTGGCTTGTCCTGTTTTTTCTGTCCATGAAGGAAAGAAGAAAGGAATGAAGGAAGGAAGGAGGGAGGGAGGAAGAAAGGAGGGAGAAAGAGAGGGAGAAGGAAAGGAAGGGAGGGTGGGAGGGAGAAAGGAAGGAAGTTACACTAAGTATCATGCATGGTCGGCTTCTTGGAGAAGCCATCTAAGAGTCAGCCCTGGATTTAGCAGACTGAGGGGAATTTGTAATCTAGAAGAGTGAGTTCTACAACACAGGGTCAACACTCTAGGAAAACTTTCATAAATACTGATGTTTAGGTCTCATTCCCAGAAATTCTGATTCAATTGGTGTATTAGTAAGGCAGTCATAACAAAAGTTACCACAGACGGCGGGGCGGGGGGACTCAGGCAACAGAAATTTATTGTCTCACAGCTCTGGAGGCTGGAAGTCAGAGAGCAAAGTGTGGGCAGGGTGGGTTTCTTCCAAAGCCTCTCTCCTTGGTCTGTCCACAGCAGGCCGTTCCCCGTGTCCCCAGATGGTCTGCCTTCTGTACGTGTCGGTGTCCTAATCCCTTCTTCGTATAGGGATACCAGTCGTGGGATTCGGGCTCATCCTAATGACCTCATTTTCCCTGAACGAACCTCTTTAAAGACCCCGCCTCACAGAGGGTCGCATTCTGAAGGCCTGGGGGTTAGGGGCCCCACGGTGCTGGAGCGGAGCGTGCGTGCAGAATCGCTGCTGAAGCTGAGGACCCCTGTTCCCGATGGATCGTGCCTAGCATCCGGGAACAGCTGTTTGGAATATAATCCCTGGACGGCAGAACGTTTCGCGTTGTGTCAGTGTTGGGAATGCGTGTGGAAAAAGGCCGCTGTAAGCAGAGCGACGCGATGAGCTCTTGATCCCAAATGAAGGGGACCCTGGAGAAACTTCGTGGAACAGGGCCTTCTCACTGACCTGGGTGGGGGCGGGGGGGGGGGGCTGTTTTGCTCCATGGGAGGAAAGTAACCTCCATTGGAGGAGAGTCAGCTCGTTTTCCTCCCCTGCTGGATTCTCTGAGCCTTGCCATCTGTGGTTTGGTTTCCTGACCTGATCTACCCCCTGGGAAGGGAGTGCCCCGTGCAGGCAGCTGGTCTCAGCTCTCGGGCGAGGGCTGCGGCCCAACCTTACATAACCCTGCGTCTGAACTCTGGGGAAGGAACAGCTCGCCTCCTGTGAGCATGCTCAGTGAGGGGTGACCAACTAAGAGGAGGATGGTGACTGGTGTGCGGGGGGGCGGTGGAGAGTCGTGGGGAGGCGGCCCTAACCCTGACTCATCTCTAGCTCCCCCAGCTCACGACAGGCCCACGCTGCTGTCTCCGTAGCTCGTCCCGCGGCAAGGATTCTGTCCCCACAAGCTCAGTTCTGATGTTTGAAAGAATTGCCTTTTTTGTAAGCATCCTTTCGTGAATCTGTCTTTTCTCTTTGTTTCTCTCGGATGGTGGTTGTCTGGCATCTCCTTTTACTCCCTGGCCAGGTATTCGTGAGCGAGGGGAAACCGTGGTCCCCCCCCTCGTCCCCACTTAACATCGGAAGGCACTCACGTTCCCCTTTTGACCTCCCTCGTCCTTAGTTTTCTCGCGGGGCGGGACACATTTGGCTGCTGCCCCCTTCTCCGGCTTAGGACCCGCGGGATGGGAGCTTCCCTGGTCTCACCGCGTTGAATCCTCGCACGGGACCAATGCAGTCGGTGTGGTTCTCATCATCCCCATTTCTCAGATGCGGAATCGAGGCGTGGAGTGGCGAGCAGCTGCCCGGGAAGGCCCAGGGCTGGTCGAGTTGGACTCAGGTCTACGACATCCTGCTTGACTGCTCTCTTTCTCTCACAGCCCACATGCAAATCCTCGGCAAATCCCGTGGGGCCAAGGGTACCCAGAATCTAACCACTTCTTCCCGCCTCCGCTGCCGTGGCCCTTCTGCCATCTTTTCTCAACACGGCCGCCACAGGGACTCAGCTTATGTCACTCTCTTGCTCAAAATTCCCTGATGTCCTCCTGTCTTGTTCAGAGGGTGTCAGTTGCTAAGTTATTGCTGCTCGGCTCTAAACCCATGCTTCTATACTGGATTTTCGGGGACTGGAGCCGGGCCCCTGGAAAACACTTCTCCTGGGTCTGCCTGTGCCCAGTAGGGGGCGCCGGAGGGGGGCCACACCCCCTAGAGGAAAGAGAGGGGTCTCGCTGTTTCCTGTTTTGTTTTCTGTGGGTTTCCCGTCAAGCGCAGCCCTCGAGGGGCACGGCGGCCCCAGTGCCTGACCCTGGCCGTGGCGGCTCCTTCCTGTAGCCACAGTTAAGTCCATTTGGCAACCGTTCCCCACGCTCAAGAGCAGTCTCGCTGTGCTCCCTCTGGGACACCAGAGCCAGCTGCCGCTGTCCCTTCTTCAGCGGTCTGAGCTCCAGCCTCATGGGACCCTCTTCTGAGCTTCTGAATGTTAATAATTTACCCTTCGTTGCCCCAGCCCTAGGTGTGGAGACAGCTTCCTGCATTTGCTATCTCTTTTACCCTTTCAGTTGCCTGGTTAATGACTTTATTCCTCATTAACATTTCTTTATATTAAATTAGCTCTGTTGAAATAACTGGGGTGGCTTCCGTCTCCCCACCGGCCCTACTGATATGCTGAGTCAAAGCCAAAACCCTTAAAGTGGCTTGTCAGGTCTTCTATGAGCTGGCTTCCTGCCCTCTCTCCGGTCTCAGCAACTCCCACTTTGGTCTGCTTTTCTCCTTCTCCTCTAGCCCCTCTGGCCCCTTGCTACTCTGCAAGCACAGTAGCCCTTCTCGGGCCTCAGGGTCCCCACCCTTTCTGATCCCTTTCCTGAAAACCTCTCTCTACAATCTGCGTGGCTTTTTCCACACCTCCTTAGGGCCTGTCTCTCTGAACCATCACCTCTTCAGAGAGTCCTTCCCTGACCATCCTGCATGGTCCAAGTTCCCCGCCCCTGGGCGATTCCTATCCTTTTTGATCTGTCCTGTTCTTCCCCACGGCACCCATCACCGACCGATAGTCATTGTATTTACAGGTGTCTTTGTTAACTGCCTATCTCGTCTTGACAGAATATAAGATCCGGGAGGACAGACACTTTTCCTGCTTCAGTGGTTGCTACCTTCCAGACTTTAGAACACGTGCCTCCCACATACTGAATGCTTGATAAATATTTACTGAATGAAAGAATGAATTGAAGTTCTAGACTCTCAGGACTTAACTAAGATGCCCGAAGCCTAGGTGGCGCTGTTCTCACGCATCAGGGAGGATCCTGAAAAGGGTACTGGCTTTGTAGGAAAATGAATACATCACTTATCTCCACGATAAGTGATGGGGGGGGGGAGGGGAGACACGCAAGATTGACAATGTCAGCACTCTGGTGTGCATGGGCTTGGGATGTACTTTTGAAAAGGGAGTTGTATTTTTCCTCTCGTTTCTCCCAGGGACCACTGCTAGCCCTGGGGAGGAAAGAAAATAACGAATAAACACTGTAACAAAATTCAGAAGCTGCTGAGACTACGGTATCTCAACGTCACTCTTAACTTCCACTCTGACTGGCTTTTGAACTGATGGACCTTGTGGGGGCTGACTTTCTAAGAATACTATCCTGAGAACTTTATAGAACGTTCTAAGCGGTTACGGCCTTCCTCTGAGCTTAGTTCATAATAAAGGAGCCTGGGAATGTTGGATGTTGGCTTTCTGTTGTCATCTGTGTATAGACTGTGTCTGTGAGGGTTTGGTTGGCTGTGTGGATTGCCACGCCTCACTTCCAAGATGGGGCTGGGTCCCTAATTCAGGAGGGCTAACGACGTTTTCAGACCAAGAAGAGGCAAGAGAATTTCTTCACGTGAGCAATTAGGGGAGACCCAACTTCCTGTGTCTGAAGGTTGAGTTGGCCCTACACCCAGCACATTATAGGTTACTCCCTGCCCCGCTGGATTGTGGGTAAGCTCCCTGGATTACAATGGCAGCTGCTTGGTTCTCACCGCTGTGATTCATCTGCTCAGTCTTGTTTGCCTTGGATTTCAGCCACCCGTGTTTCAGAAGGTGCTGAGCTGGCCACCGTTCTTGGCCCCAGAACACAGGTGTGACTGGTGCCATGTCAAATGGTAGTGGCACTTACGGCTGTTGATCTGAAAGGAAGCTGAACACACTGGCTTTCATCAGGTCAGCTTTGCTTGGCCACATGCAACTTTCCACTTGGGCAAACGAAGCCTGAATTCTTGATTCAGACACACTCTTTCAAGGTGTTGTATTTCTGCGTTTGGATAACTAAACAAGGCCACCCTGTGAAGCTGGGTACTGTCTCCACTGTCACCGAACTTGGTGTCCCGTGACAAGAGATTCTTAAGCACATAAAACCCCCTACCCCAAGGGTTTAGATTTTGCTCAGTTTTGGCTCCAGATTTGGTTCAGCTGGGTACCACCAGAGCCTCAGTTTACCGGGCCATATTGGAAACAAAAAATCTCATTTATGTTTTAACTTTTGCCACGTAGGATGAGTTCAGCGCTTCAAAATATGTAGCACTGTGCCGGGTACTATGGGGAATCCGAAACCAAAGACTCGGTTACCGGCCTGAGGAAACTCCCAAACCGTCAGGAACAATGGAAGGTACACGCCCTCACAGACATAAGAAAAGGAGAATATACTTAAACATTAAAATGTTTGTATAGCCTGGAGTGCTTTAGACGCTCTGAGACGAGCAGGTAATTGTGGACCTGTGTTTGCTGGAGAAGGCTTCATTGGAATTTGAAGTGGCCTTGAGTAAAGAGTGTGGATTTCGACTGACAGGGGAAGGGGAAAGGACCCTAAAGTCAAGGGCAGCCTGAGCTGGGGCTTTGTGGCACGAATATGCATGGCGTCCATGGTGTTTTGCAAGGGGATGAGCTCTCTCCAAGGGAGTTATTAGAAAGAAATATGAGCAGATGCCAAAGGACAGAGCATTGGAGGACACCCAATCTGGTTGGGTAGATGGGCCACGTGCACAAAAAAAGAGAAGTCAGGCTGTTCGTGCAATTTAAAATATTACAAGAGGATTCCAAGGAAAAACGATAAGAAATACTTGGCACCTGGACCCTAAAAGCCAAATAAGAGGTGTGCTTCAGGACTTCAGGAGAGGGAGGAAACCCGGAGGACAAGCTTTGTAGAGGAGAGTTGAAGGGGGGTAAGTCTTAGGAAGGGGGAGAGGCAGGAGAACAGGGTATATGTTGGATGAGGGGGGCTCCAAGGCAAAGTTGACCCCAGAACGTCTCCAGCTACTTGGTGAAGAAGGAGATGGGCATTTGGCCAGGACTGGGGGCTACAGACAAGAAGGTCTGTAACTGTTATACTGAGTAAAGAAGTGGGGAGCGGATAAAGGACAAATCCTGGGACTACTAAGCACCAGTCAACAGCCAAGCTGTGGGTTAGACCCGTGTGGAGGGGGAGGCAGTCTTGGGCTGATGTGGTCCGGGGGAGACCTTGCTGGCCAACATGGCGAGTTGAGAGCAAGAAGAATTAGGGAAGCGGGAAGCAGATTCCTCAAGAAGAGAGCAGAGCACATGCGTTTTCTTTGCTACTTCTCTACCTAAAGGAAGTCGGGTTGAATTAGGTTGTCAGCGGTGGTGTAAATAACATGACAATGATAACTAACTTGGAAGATCTCTGAATAGCTCATTCCCCGAATTTCTTCAGGTTTTCTTTGTTTTCTGTCCAAACTTATTTTATTAAACACCCTTTGGTTCATATTTCTGACAGAATGTTAGAGGTGGGGAGAGCAGGGAGTTGACCTAGTTTGGAAACTCAGCTCTACCGTTTGCCTCATTGTGTGTCAGATCTTGGGCAACTTACCCAACCTTCTGCCCTTGCATTTTCTCATCTATAAAATGGGAATACGAACAATAATTTTCCTTGGGGCTGTTGTGGGGGTAAGTATTAGGTTCCAACAAATGGGGACCATTGTTATTTTAAAATTAGAATTGCAGAGGGGATACTGGGTGGCCCAGTCGGTTGAGCATCTGACTTTGGCTCAGGTCATGACCTCACGTTCCATGAGTTCGAGCCCTGCGTAGGGCTCTGTGCTGACAGCTCGGAGCCCGGAGCCTGCTTCGGATTCTGTGTCTCCCTCTCTCTGCCCCTCTCCCACTCATGCTCTCTCTCTCTCTCTCTCTCTGTCAAAAATAAATAAACATTAAAAAAATTTTTTTAAATAAAATAAAATTAGAATTTCAGAGGAATTTGTCTGTTTCAACGTGGGTTGCTGTTCAATCCTGCTCATCTGCTCCTTTGCCGCTCCTTCCTTTCTCACTCCTCACTCACTCAGCAACTGTGTCTACTTAGATTTGCGATTTGGTATAGCCGGTATTTTTTTTTTTTTAACAAGTTGCAAACAATGCCATTTTTAAGCACAATAAGGGAAGTAGAAAGAATGAGCCCTGTGACTTAGGGCTGCTTGGCAAATCCCAACAGTCTTCATAAGCCAGTTGGAATCTTTCTCTCCTCGACTCACGCCAGCTCTGATGGCAGTCTCCTCCTACGGCGACTGAGTCAGGGGTCACTGTGCTGAGTAATGTGGCCCTTTGCTGGGAGGGAAGTGGGCAGCCCAGGAAGGGATGCTGAGAGCGAGTGACGTTGGTGTTGTGGGAAATTGGAGGAGCTCCATGAGCCCAACATATGGGTCAAAACCGAGCAGTCCCCGAGTCGTGTTTCCAAATGTAACTCACATCTGTGAAGTGTATCAGGGAAAATTAAATGAGTTCAAGAAGGAAACAAGTTCAAATATATTTGGAAGATAATAAAGAAAGGGAAAAAAAAAATTCCCCACGGGGTCTGATCTCACCTTTCACTTTTTATAGAAAACATTCGGTTCTCTGGTTACATCGTTGCCTGAAGTATATTAGCAATCCTGTGTGTGCATTTGACAACCGTGATATTTCTTTCTTAGTGTTGCATGTAGGATGAAGGTCCTAGTGCCTAGTTCCTTGATGAGTTCTACTTCCTTGGCATAGAAAGTCTCTAACAGTCAAGGGCTTGGCCAGGATTTTGTTGGCTCTAATTTAATTTGTCTAAAGCACAAGCTCAGCCTGTGGGCTGAGGCCAAGAAATCATACTCCGTGTTTGCCTACCACTTATTGCCTATAGATCTCAGATTCTTAGCTCATTGACAGAGTAGTTGAGAGAACACAGAATTGCATGAAAACACAATCCTTATTCAAGTATTTCCTTCGACTCCTAACTCACCGGTGGTGTCCCCAAGGATAGAGATTAATCCTGAATGTTAATTTCCCGAGAACGGCTCTGGCTCGTGGCAGGGCGTGAGGATTTCCTTTTCCTTCTCCTTCTCCTTCTTCCCAGTTCAGAACCATGCCAAATCCATGGGAATTTCTGAAGGAACAGCCTGTTGATAGATCTACACGTCGGCTTGAACGACTCTTCGTATCTGGCCAGCGTAGAGCACGTGAGATTTTTCTGTAGTGCCAGAAGGTGCCAACCTTTTGCACTTGAGTCTGAATTGGGCCTTTTCTTGGTGAACGGTGCCTTGTTGCTTTTCACAGACACTGAAGGACGGTCTGCTGGGCTGGTTTTTTTTCAGGGTGACATTTGTAGCCATAGGATCCGTGAAAGTGTGTGATCAATCATCGACAGCAGCTCATTTCCCCACTGATAGGCAAGGACGAAAGCATCTCGTTGAAATACAGTTGGAAACCTAAGCATGAAGAAATTTGGGAATGAAAGGGATGCAGAACTGATAGCACACATTGACCTAAAAAAAAAAAAAATACATTTTCCCCCCAAGTGCTCAAAAAATCACCACCACTGCTGTCTGGTGTCCAACTGAGTGTGTGAGCAAAACAAAGCCAGATGCAGGCCATTAACTGCCTGGCTTTCTTACGCAACACTGCCAGGGCCAGTTTCCCTCCTGCACCGATTTTCTCAAAATGAGCTCTTCAGTTTCATCCGCGTCGCTTCTTTGGGCTGGAGCCACCAGCGAAGGAAGGAGCAGGATGTGGAGAATCCGGCCGAACGCTAGGGAACGCAGCCGCGGTGCAAAGGTGGCTGTCGGTGAATTACATCTGCTGTTTCCAGCCTTCTGACCACAAATGCTCGTGGTGGCTCCGATTCCCAGCAAAGCAGCCCCTCTGTGAACGTGTCCCTCAAACGGCTTTGTGCAACATGGCATTGACTCTGAGAGAATGGTGCCGTCCCCGGTTAGGGCTCAGGTCACCATCTGCGGGGCATCTTCTAGGGAATTCGAACAAGCTGCCCCCTCCCTGAGACTCCCGGGCCTGGAGGCAGATAGCACAGTGTGTGTGACGACAAGATGTGCTAGTTGCTGAAGCCCTGCTCGGAGTCGAAAGAGGACTTGACCTTAGCTCCGACGGGGCCCTTTGCAACTTACAGACTACACAGCCACCCACAGCAGCCCAGCTATGGCAACGGAGCACTTGGCTCGTGACATTCGGGGTGAATTTCTGATCACGCAGGGACCCCTTTTTTGCCTGGAGCTCCGCGTACCCCGCCTACACGCTCTCACCTCACTGTTCCCAGCAGAACGTATCCTTCCCAGGCAAACAGAAGCCCAGCGAGAGAAATTAGTTACCTGGGGGATGAAGTCAACCAGCGGTCTTGCCAAGACCCGAACCCCGGTCTTTTAACTGGGTTCTATAAATCTCCCAGTGGGACGTGACTTCGATTTAATTTAGTTTTCAAGTCTTGGCAAGCGAGGTGCTGTGTGTTTGTGTAGACTTGCGCCATTTAAAAGGTTCTTGGAGTTTAGACCTCGCATGTAATTTGCTACATTAGCTTTGGGCAAAAATATTTGCTTTTTGGTCCTTTGTGGTTTAAGTTCCTTCTCAGCATTAACCTGGCGTGTTAGCGAGGGCTGTGCTGTGGAACGCAGCTGGGGCCCAGGGTTCAGGGCAGGGTGAGTGCGGGAAGGCTTATTACTAATGGCAGCTTTTCAGGCTCCAGGAGCTCGTAGGAGATTTTCCCGGTTTGATTGGTCGGTTGTTTCTGTATTCTGGATATTACACAGTGGAGATTAGGAAGCTGACATACTTCACGTGAAGGCATTTAGATTTGGGTTGAGGGCGGGAGCAACTCTCTCCTGACGCCTTGGGTGCAGTGAGGACATCCCAGTGTGGTTTGTCGCACGGAGTGACCCTCGCTTTACCACGTTTGTCCCGACGCTTCCAGGTTCAGGCTGTCTTCGAGGCGAACAGACCCGGGATGGAGTATTCCGGTCCGAACTTGGCGGTCTTCCTGGATTCTCTAGGGTGTCAACCGCTTCGGCCTTGGGGAACGGGCTCCGTAGTGATCAGATCTCATCACCATAGAGGCTTTGGTGACAATAAGCGAGGAGCAGATACCATGCCCCCATTGCACGAGGTAGCTAGCGGAGGCAGCGAAAAGGCAGTCACCGGCTTAGGCGCAGGGTGAAATCAACACAGTCTCTGGGCGTCCAGGGGACAGCCTGTGGAGATCAATCCTGCAGCCGTAGCGATTTCCAGCACCGCCTTCTCTTTTCCCCCTCTCTTTGCGAAGCGAAGGCGCATACTCTCGTTTGGATAGACTGGGAAACCCTTTCTCCCAGTTCTGGCACCGCAGCCAGCCTCTCAACTGAATGTTTAGTTCCCCGGGCACAGGCACCAGAATCACACCATACGGGAGGCCTGGGTTCTAACGTCAGCACGGAAGGTGAGAATCTTCCGTATTTTTTAAAATCTCCGCTTCAAGAGTCTTCATTTGCCCATTTTGCGTAGCGCGCGCGGTTGGCCGCATTGGTATGCAGAGTAGATGTAAAAATACGTACAAGTTCAGACCATGCCAGCGACATTTAATTTTTCAGCGCCAAATCTTTACACACTAGCGTCTCAGCCAAGAGGCTTTGAGAGATAAGCGGGAGCAAGGATTGCTTTAGGGCGGAGTAGATGCCCATCTCTCCCCTCCTGCTCACTCCTAGGTAAAGTTGCCCACGATATTGGGAAATTTTCCCTTTCTCTCCCTACCCCCACCCCGTGGGTCTCCCACTGCTCTCCACCCCCAACCCCTGCCAATGGATATAACTGCACTTGTATAAGTTAAATATGCATGTGACGTCATTGTTCTGTAGACGTCACAGATGCCAGCTGTAAGTCAATGAATGTCACTGTGAAACAGAAGAACAAGAAAAAGGAAAGCTTGTTGCTTCCTAGTTCATTAGCCGGAAACCACACTGATGGATTTTATGTTTTTGTTGGAAGGATCAGCCTGTCATCAGAGTATGGGTTTATAGCCCATGTTAATTTAGTAGTTTACACGGGGATGTTACATTGTTTAAGCCAATGGGATCAATGTCCTTCTGGAAAAACACAGCTTGTGCGCTACTCGGGGATACACTGCACTGGGAAAGCCCCAGTTATGAGCAAGTGTAGCACATGTCAGGAAGCCTCTAGAGAAGAATTCCGGAACGCATACAACTGAATGTTGTTTGGCATGGTCTTTATCAGACCATCGTTTCATCAGACCATTTGTCAGTAGCTTCCCTCTTAGCTACTCCAAAGCATCGACACTTTACAGCAAAGTGTGATGCCAGCAAGTGGGGTCGAGAACTTCAAAGAAGTCACAGAGCAAGAGACCACCTATTCTGGAAAAATCATCTCTGAACTTAGCTCCCAGGCCATCTGGGTTGGTTAATTGTCCATTCGCTCTCATACCTTTTTCTCGGTTTCTCCTCTCTGTTTTATGTTGCATGGGCTGACCCTTGTAGACTATGTTCCCGGATTCTCTTGTCTTACAGCCAGGCGTGGCCAACAAGAGTCATCAGAAGATAGGAGAAAGGGAGAGGCTGAGGTCTGTCCCCTTCTCATTTTCTCCCTGGGGTGGTGTATTTGGGAGTAGCTAGGTCTCATTTGCTGTAGTAGCCCTTGCAGAGTACTCTCTCCTGCTGGACCTCTCCAGCACCAGCAACATCACCTTCTTTTATTCCCTCAGCCTTAGAAAGAGTAGTAGCTTGCTGCCACTGCGAATGCCCGGGCTACCTCACCACCCCTTTTGGATTGTCCTTTTAGCGCTTCCAACATCTTTGTGGCAAGATCCCCATTAGCATTTCTGTGTCGAGCTAGCTGATTTAGACCGTGTTGGTTGTTGTGTTTGGTTTGCTTGCTTTCACAGACCCCAAGTAATGCTGATCGATGTACCCTCCATATTGGATTTGTTCTCAGCCTAATGGGTTTGCCCTTAGGTCTGACCTTAAGTTTAACCGGCCCTTATCTCTGTATTGTTTTCTGGCCTCAGTCTCGACGCTTGGCTCCTTCTTACTGGCACAAGACATTGTCTGAGATATGGGGTACTGGCTGTACAACCAGAAGGGTCCTCAGATATTTAATCCAACTCCCTGTTTTCACCAGTGAGAGCACCAATGCCTAGAGTAGTTAATGACTCCCCCAAGGTCACCACGTTAACGGCGGGGAGTGGGGAGGGGAAGGAAGGTTCACATTCCTGCCTAGATAAACTTTGTATCACCTTATTAACTGTAACATGTGATAGGGATTGGAGACATAAAGATTGAAATATTTACTACCTGATGACCCTCCTCATTGCCTGGCTTTTGCCTTCAAGCAGACATTTTGCACTGAGTGGACAGAAATATTAATTAATTAATTCAGCTCACATGTATCGATTGTCACTAAGGGCAAGGCTCAATGCTGAATGCCTTGGGAAGGACACATTTGAATAGGAAATGACCCCTATCCTCAAGAAACTCACTCTCTATGGAGGAGTACGATACATATACATATAAATGATTCATATGTCTGTCCTATATGTCTTATATGCCTATACAGGATAGAAAGCTCAAAACTCCACGAATGGGATGCAAATATGGTATTATTTGATGTGGAGGAGAGAGAACGTTGCTGCTGGCTGGCAGTGTTAATGAACAGTTAATGGAGGAAGTGGTATTTAAAACGGACTAAAAAAGCACATACAGTATTCGGCCACGTAGAGCTCGTGGGAACTATTCAGGAGTGATCAAACATAAGTAAGGAGACAGGGAGTGGTTCAGTGTAGCTGGAAAGCTGATTGCCTTTAAGAGGGACAATAATAATAATTTCGGTGACAACAACAATCACGGCAAATATCTAATGGGCTCCTGCCATGTACCAAACCCTGTGCTAAGTCCTGTACATGCTTTGTCTGAACCAATGAGATAGATATGAGTATTCCTCTCTTGCGGGTGTGGAAGCTGAAGCTCAGATTCCACATAGGTCTGCCTGATTCTGGATGGAAAATATTCTGTTATCCCCTGTGCCAAATAGATCGGCTCTAAAGAAAAGTCAGGGATTTGCATCTAGATCCAAAGGCATGAACAGTAAATATAGAACTGAGTTCTTAGAAAAGTTGTCAGGAGAAATGGAAAGGCCTAGGTTCCAGGAAAAAATTCAATAAAAACTCATAAAACTAAAAAAAATTACTGCTGCCACGTTCTCACCAGAGCAGAGGTATCTACACATGGTTTCGAGCATATTCTCTCAATAGAAGTGTGCTTATTTATTTATTTTTTTGTTTTGTTAAAATGTTTTTAAACGTTTATGTTTGAGAGAGAGACAGAGCGTGAGCAGGGGAGGGGCAGAGAGAGAGGGAGACACAGAATCCGTAACAGGCTCCAGGCTCCGAGCTGTCAGCACAGAGCCTGACTCGGGGCTCGAACCCACAGACCAGGAGATCATGACCTCAGCCGAAGTTGGACACTCAACTGACTGAACCATCCAGGCACCCCAGAAGTATGTTTGTTTATTCTTATACGCATGTGTGTATTTGTGCTTTGGTTTTACTATGTAATTTATGAAAATAAATTTAACAAAGGGGCGCCTGGGTGGCTCAGTCGGTTAAGCATCTGACTCTTGATTTTGGCTTACCTCATGATTTCATGGTTCATGAGTTTGAGCCCCTCATTGGGCTCCTGTGCTGACACCATGGAGCCTGCTTGGGATTCTGTCTCCCTCTCTCTCTGCCCTTCCCTTGCTTGCTCTCTATATCTCTCTCAAAGTAAATAAAAATACACTTTCAATAAATAAATAAATAAATAAATAAACAAACAAATAAATGTAACATGGATGAAGTAAAGATAAAAATATTTCAGAAACATAATTTTTATTTATTAACTGTTCAAAAAGCTACTCTTGTCTTCACAAAAAAGAACCTTTTAAATATTTATCATTGGGATGCCTGCCTGGCTCAGTCAGTAGAGCATGTGACTATTGATTTTGGGGTTGTGAGTTCGAATTCCACTTCGGTGTAGAGATTGCTTAAAAATAAAATCTTTAAAAAAATATTTATCATTGAGCTTAGTAATGTTTTATAAATCCTGACCGGCTTTTACATAACTTGAAACCTGCTTGAAAACATTGTAGATGTTTGGTTTCTAGCTCTGCCTGCTTTTCTTTTAATGTCTTGCTCACTTGCTGATTTTATACCATCACTAAGTAATAACTTAAGTCATACTAGATGCTTAGTGCAAGGTTCACTGTTAATGGTTGTGGGTGTACTTTCTTATTTTAAATCACTTAAAAATAGTTTTAGGGTTTTTTATTTGTTGACCTTTTGAAAGTGAAATCTTCTATGTTTTTTACCTTGTAATGGGACTGATGAAGAGCTTGTTGACGTGCAAGAGAAGTGTCGACTTTGCCACTTTCTCATTGCTTTGCTTGGGCTGGTGTTATTGGTAGGACTTCCAATATGGGGTTTCTTTCTACAGCTCTTTCAAGGATTTGAGGATTAATTTAGTTAAAAATAAATTAAAACAATTATATATTGTCATGCACATAATCACTGTCACTTAGCCAGGCACCAAAAAAAAAAAAAAAAAAAAAAGACAAAATTCTCTCAAATTTTAGCTAAAAGCAAGCAAAGGGCTGAGGAGAGATACTGCTCTCAGCCTCCTTGGGAAAACTCACCCAGTCTGAGCGTTGCAGGTTAGGTAAAAATTCTGGGTTAATCTGGATAGAACATATTTTTTGAGCTTAATTAATTTGTTTTGAAATAAACATGTATAAATATCCTGATGCTCCGGATCCCCCATTACTGTTAAATAATCAAAACTGTATACCTTGAGGGGGCGACTGCATGGCTCAGTTGGTTGAGCATCTGATTTCAGCTCAGGTCATGCTCTCTCTCACAGTTCACGAGTTCAAGCCTCGCATCAGGCTCTCTGCTGTCAGCGTGGAGCGCACTTCGCATCCTCTGTCCTCCTGTGTCTCTGCCCCTCCCCTGTTCTCTGTCTCTCAAAACAAAACAAAACAAAACAAAGCACAACACCTGTATACCTTGCCCATCTATTTATATGGCTTAGGCTTCTGGAGAAAAATCTGAAAGAAGGGGGGCACAAAAGTCTTCAGATAATGTTATTTTGTCTAGAAAAACCTGAAGTGGGGCTCATAACCCCTAAAAACATTCTCCTGGATTTCTTTTGGGTCTGAGCGACTAAACACTGATTTAATTGAGAGGAAGGCATATTTTACATGCATAAATATTCATTATTCCTATATATGAGGGTTGAAGAACTCAAACATTTATAGGAAATTAAATCCTATTTTTATTATAACCCCCCCCTCCCCGTTCCGAATCCTTAGAGAGGACAGCCCTGACATTTAAATTGGAATCCACTCCTTTCTTCTTTCTGTTGACCAAAGTAATACTGGAAAAATACGGGAATGATCTGTTTACCAAAGTGATATCATCTATATCCAAGCATGCTACAGCAAAGCCCAGAGCCTCATGGATGAAATATCTGCCTCCTGTGTTAAGGCCAGCAGGTTCAATTCCTGCTGGGATGGTAGTTTTTTCAATTAAATTTCCATTAACTTTTTGCCTCGGTGTCATTAGACACTAATTCTTGTGTGCGGCAAAGATGAAAGAGTAGAAAGGAAATGTCCGATTCCTGTTTCGTGTTGCTGACAAGTGAGATGTGACGATGACAACTTTTTAATGTGGGAGATAGGGGAGTCAGCAAGGGGACAGTCCTTTTAGACCTGACACCGTCCACGGTAGAGGAGTGGTAGCAGCTGCAGCTTGGAAGGCGATTTGGAAGATAGGGATCACGCGGTGGGAACACGCGGGGTCTAAACGCTGGGGCGCGAGGGAGGAGAGCACGGGTTTCCACAAGCCCGAGACACTGGAGGGGGAAGGACATGAACGGCGCGTGGAGGGAGGAGAAGACAGGAGGGGTGCTGATCGTCTGGAAAACTGCTGCTGAAAGAGAAACCTCTTTCACTAAAGAAAGAAAAAATGGGGACCCACTTGGGTAAGATAGGTGTCCTTAGATGATCTAAAGTTCAAGCAATGCTGCATAAACATCTTGCAGAACAAGAGTCATGTAAGAGCCGTGTATGCCTTTAGACGTAGACACGGAAAGGCTTCTCAGGCACAGATGGAGACGGTGAGAAACACACAACTGAAGTACGACAACCATTTTACAAGGAAGAAAGTAAGAAACAAATTTTTAAAAAGGCAAAAAGCAACCAACCCCAAATCCAAACATATTGTTGCTTGTTGTCGGTGAGAAGTCGTAACAGCTGATGCTTGGGAAGGCTGGCTCGAGAAGACTTTTAAAGAAGTGCCCAGATTCTTTCAAGTGCTTATGGGAAGAAGAGTGAACGATCTTGAAGAGTTCCATTACACAGATTTAACCAAATGAACTTAGAACTTAAAGAAATAGAAGCACAAGAGATTAAGGACAATGCATTCACTAGGGGCTTCTCTGGATTTACATTTGGGGTGTCTAAAGGACTGGATAATCAAAATTTCATTCGAGTCCATGTTTTAGTTGAGAATGCAAAGTAAAAGAGAACGATTGTGCATACGTACCCTGGTGTATGTGTAGATACGAAGATAAACAGTCCATACGTATTTGCATATATGACATAGAATCAACTTTTACATACACACGAAAAGCCTAATATTTATTGAGTTCTTAGTGTTCCATGCACTGTTTTAAGCATCGTACATCTTGATTATTCATCACAGTTACTCTATCGGACACATAGTCTATTTCTCCCCATTTTATGATGAGGAAACGAAGGCAGAGAAGTTCAAGTATGAGTTCACGGGGTGCGTATGTGGTTAGCCGGGATGAGGAACCCAATTGTAGAGCCTGGGTTCGTAACCACACCTCCTTGGAATGGTGGTTAGTAGTAAAAACATGATATCTGGAATAGTTTTAACACTTCCATTTAAATATGGCTTTGCGTGACGTGCTAAGAATATTTACTTCAAAAATAGAAAAGTGGAGTTCAAACTGATATAAGATAAAAAGGCTAAAGAGATTCACGGGGAACTATTTCTTATTCTACTGCTGGAAAGAAACCACATCCCTTCTTGGAAGGAAGCAAATGACGAGTTTAAAGGAAAATAGGCTTATCTGGGCTCCCTAAAGCCATAGTGTTAGTTAGGAATGCATTTGGCCTCAAGTAACACAAAATCCAGCCCACCGTAGCTTAAACAAATAAGGGTTTATTTTTCTCACGCAGCAAGAAGTCTGGAGCGAGGCAGCAGCTGGTATTGTTTACCTGCTCAACATCATTGGAGTTGGAGTCTACGGCGCTTTTGGTCTTTCCCTCATGGTTGCGATATGGCGGTTGTAACTCCAAATGTTCAAATAGGCAACATGGGGAACAGGCAAGAACCAGCCATGTCTGTTTCTACCGGAAGACAATTCTTCTTAAAGGGCACTCTGCCCTTCCCTCCACCTCTACCCTCCAGGGGCTTGCCTGGGACAGCATCACTGCAACACAGGCAATATATTTGGGAATGTACTGGCGATATATTGGGAATATATATGGGCCTCAAGAAAGGAGGAAGTTGGATACGGTTGCTGAGTAGCCCATCTGTGGAGCATGTCTTAGCCCCTCAATAGACCTCACGAAGGACCAGCCTGAATTACAGAATGATGTAATAGATAATCAAATTACTTTCAACCTCATGCTTTAGGTCAAACTGAGCTAAATCACGTGTTTTTCTTTAATAACCCTTTTATAACATGTGGTTTCATCTCTTAAATGTTTGTCCCCAAAGTTTTATTTAAAAATAATTGTTTTCATTGTCATGAAGAAATGACTTCTTAAGTAACGGGGCACTTCAGTTTAGATCCTGTCCGAAGGATCTCAAGTTCCAAAATGTTGGATTTCAAACTGGTGAGATTTAACTGCTCTCTGCTCTGCATCTATGTTCACAGAGAAGACCTCAAATAAAACAATTTCTTTTCGTGGAACTTTGAAAAAGTTAGCACCAACTATTACTTTGTTTCATTTCTACTCACGGGCATGCATTCTTGGAAATGCATTTAATACAAAATGCATTTAAAACAAAATTATGCAGTCTGTTTCCTATTTCCTATTTCAAATAGGAAAATGAACGCGTACGGAAAGTTACATTTCTACAAAAATTCAACCTGTAAAATAAGAGGAAAATTGGAAACAAGTTGCGGAAAATGAGCAAATAATGCTTTTTGAGGATAACTAACGGTGAAGACAGGGAGAGAGAGATGGGGAACATGGGGTCCACCCAACTGTTGATGGTGCCTTCTTTTTGGGACGCAGGTTATGGGGAGAGAGACCGCCTACTTATTGTCTAACAGTTTAGATAGTTTAAAAGCAGAAGGCACGCTATTAATAATTACGCCAGGATGAGAGACATACGTTGGCATGGTGTTAGGTAAGACAGCCTGTTGAGACTTGGGTTTGAATCCAGGCTCTAAAGTTATGGACTCCTTACTTATGAGAAACTTCCATTATTTAGATCATGTTTTTCTGAAATGTTTCATTTTGTCCAGTTTTGTATGACGCTTGCAATTTTTAAAAGGTCGATCAAGGTTTAAAAAAATATGGGCCGTACGACATTTGTACTCTGAAACTATTCGGAAACGAAACCCCATTTTGGTTTTTCATCAGTGTTACCTCTTCAGGAAGCAAAGTGCCAGTTGATGGCCGTTTCAGCCTTCTGTATTTATAGCTTATTTTCAGTCATTCGTTCAATTTGAGTAATATTTATTAAACCCATATTTTACATCAGGGATTGTATTACTGTTCCCCTTAATTCTTTAAAAAAAATTTTTTTTTAATGCTTACTTATTTTTCAGAGACATAGAGCGCAAGCCGGGAAGGGGCAGAGAGAGAGGGAGACACAGAATCCGAAGCAGGCCCCAGGCTCTGAGCTGTCAGCACAGAGCCAGACGTGGGGCTTGAACTCACGAACCGCGAGATCATGACATGAGCTGAAGTCTGACGTGTAAACAACCGAGCCACCCAGGTGCCCCTATTTTTGAGAGAGAGAGAGAGAGAGACAGAGAGAGAGAGACAGAATGCGAGTGGGGGAGGGGCAGAGAGAGAGGGAGACATAGAATCGGAAGCAGGCTCCAGGCTCTGAGCCGCCAGCCCAGAGCCAGACGTGGGGCTTGAACTCACGAACCGCGAGATCGTGACATGAGCTGAAGTTGGACACCTAACTGACTGAGCCACCCAGGCGCCCCAAAATATGTGCTGCATTCTTAAGTGTGTTTCTGATTATATTTCAAGGCCAAATTATTTCCATAGGAATGTTACCTCTAATTTTATAATGATATCAGTTGGAAAACACAAGAGGCTGTATGGAATTTTCCCCTACTGCCAACAACTCCATGGGAGGGATATAAAAATTGTAAGTGTAGGAACTGAAGACAGAAAAAAGTTAGCAACGCCAAAGCACTATTGTTATCAATGTAAGCTATGGGAAACTAGAAAAGCACGTTTGTTTCTAACAAGATTTCCAAGTACCCTGAACTTTGTCACAATAGAATTCGTTGTAGAGTAGATGTGATATAAAATAGGAAACATCCGGTACTTACCAGAAGAATTTACTTTATTACTTTATTTTAGTCCCAGAGATATTGGTGTAAGTGACCTAACTTATAAAGAAGGCACAGTGCCACATTTTATGATGAGGACCTCATGTCTTTTTTACAGGTGTAGACGTAAAATAATTAAAAAAATATTTCAGGTCAATTATCCAGCACTAAAATAAAGACGCCAGGAATAAATAGCAGCCATAGCCATGTCCAACAACATCACACAACTGTTCAGGACAGGAGCAAGGATGAATTATGCCGGGAAGCTCTGAAGTGGCCACATTATTTGTGCCTTTTCTTTTGGCCATCGGTCTTGAGTTCTCCATGACCCGCTCCTCTTAAACGATTCTACCGAAAAATGCAAAAGAGCTTAACCCATTCAATTTTCCTTCAGTTCCCTTAAAAATAAAACACCAAGGCTGTAATTTGTTAATCATATTTCATCATTCCTGACAATCGCTGCATAGAGTTATGGTTGGTGAAATTGCTGAGCGTCTGCGTGGCTGTTATTGGATGAAGAAGGCCCGTTTTGGCAATGGAAAATGTGTTAATCAAGAGCAGTTCATAGCATCGCAGATTCCGTACGGAAACGTAGGTCCTGGTAGTGATTTATTTCTATCCTAGAGCAGCTCTCAATTTTCTATGCCAACAATAAAGACTCTTGACCTAGAGGTTCAAAAACAGTGGATAATCCATCCAGTTAGGTAAAGGCCATGGGAGCTGGATAACAAGGAAATTCTTCCTTTTATCGTGAGTCAGTGTGGTGGCTCCAGTTCGAGCGGAAAATGTCTCTGTTGCTGACTTAGCAATGGTCTCACTGAGTGGCATGGTTGCTGAGCAGTCGGGCCCATGTGACTCGTGAGACATGACTAATCTATGATGCTGACGATGTGGTTGGGTACCACCAAGAATCTATTCCCTTATTCAGAAGAATAAGTAATATTTACGAGCCAAACCGTTTTGCCGAATGTTTCAAAAACACATCATGTGTTTCACTTCATCTTCTAACAACTTTAAGAGGTGGGTATTATTATTTCAATACTGTAAAGGAGGAAGCTAAGACTCAGAGAGGTTCAAGTCATTTGCTAAAGTCATCCAACAAATAAATGGCTGAACTAAATCTGATTTTAGGTCGCCGGTCTCCAAGTTCATGGTTGTCTTCTTTAGACTACATTGCTTCTTCATAGCTGGGTGTGCAAAAGAAAATCTTAAGGATGGATGACAGGCTCAAAGGCAGTCAGCAGGTGTTAGCCTAAGTTAGACCATCAGGCATGAAGAAGAATAGAGTCAATGATCCTGGGGCCAACAAGTAGTCTGCGTTTCATTCCTGAATTCTTAGACAAAGTGTGAGCTCTTGGTGGTAGCTTGTCCATACCACTCTCTAGGGGTTCACGCCTGGTCTTTCCCAGCTCACTGGTGCACGGAGCCCCTTTGCCCCCACTGTGGTGTGGGTGACCCACTTGTCACACAGAGAAGTAACGAAAGGAACACGAGCCTCTCTGGAGAGTGAAGCCTTTCTGTCACCTCTCTGCCATGATAGATTCTCTCCTAGAGCACCCGAGTTTGTGTCTCTGTTCCTTACTTGCGGAGGAGCCTTAGTCTGTCCCCCTTTACCTTTGTAAGCCTTGCTGAAAAATAGCCAGCCTCACAGATGTCCTATGGGAGCCAAGTGGGATGATGCAAATGAGAGTGGACTGGACATTTCCAAGTGCTCTACAGGCTTCGGATACCAGGTAACTGCCACTACCTTCTTATAAGGCCAGTTACCCTGCAGATACTCACTTCTTACCGAATTGCTAAAACATGTCCCGATGAAGCAGCATTAGGATCTGGAACTATCAGAGGGATTCTAATTCCAGTGAGAGTGAAATTCTTGCCCTGGCTGAGTGGGGACTGTCTCGTCATTGCTTCCCGCAGTGTCTTGTATCTCCCTTCCCTGTAGAACGGACCCCACCGAATTGTCTGTTTCCACGTCTGTTTCCCCTCTTCAGGAACAAGGAGCCAATGTTAGCCCTCATTTGGTCCACGGTGCTTCACGCCCCAAACTGCACCCAACAAGTACTCAATAAGTGTTTAATAATACGGCTAATATTTGCTGAGCCTTTACTCTGTGCCACTGATTTAAACACCTTGCATTTGTTAATCCATTTAATCCTCACAACAATAAAATCATCCTCCTCTTATCGATGGGAGAACCGAAGTTCAAGGAGATTCAGTAAACTGCATATACAGCTTGTAAGTGGTGGGTCTGGGCTCTGGGATGGGAGGCTCGGGGTTCTGACTAGATGCTGTTCTTAACCATTTTCCTCTCCTGCCTGTGAGACGTTAATACTCGTAGAAGACTCGGACAATAAACATGAAACGTAACCAAGAGAAAAGCCTATTTCCTTTTTTTAATTTTGTCTATAAACCTGATTCTGCCACTTAGAGGTACCTACACTTAGCATCCTGCGGGGGGGGGGTATTTTTGTCCAGTTGAGTTTATACTGTAAATGAATTTATAATTGTTTTTTACTTTGGCCACGTTAGGATCATTTTAGTGATAAAAATGTCCTTGCGTGCACGGGAGGGTCATCCTTTACCCATGCATTTCCCCGTAAATGGGCACGATGTTTTTCCTTTCTGATTTAAGGGTCTCTGTGAGGACCATTTTTGTCTTTTGTCCGGGTTGCGTGGCTCACAGAGAAGGATGCTACTGGGGTTTGTGATGCCCGCTGGTCGGATCTGAGCGGGCCTTAGATGTCGGACAGAAGGTTTTGAAGGAAGGGAGTGCAGCGAGGGGAAGGATTCTGAGGAAGGAGACAGCGCCAGGAAACACTGAGTTGCCTACTTCAAAGTGTTACGCAGGGTCGGCCTCTCACCCACTTGGAACAAATGGAAACGCAGCAAACTGCCTCGGAGGAGGTGGAATCGCATTGTCTAGGGCTGCACCTGTGACGTCTAAGGGCGTCTAAGAAGCCCCCTTCTTGCTACGTGCGGGGAGTCTTTGGTCCTTAGTCGGTCAGCAGGACGATGACATCGTCTTCAATTTGGCCAAAGAATAACGAAACACATCTCACAGGCAAAGCAGCCCACCCAGAAAACATTCCCGGAATCGGCGGCCCTTCTGTGTGTGCAGACAAGGCACGCGTGTGCGCGGATGTGCGTGGGACGCGGGACGGTGGGAAGGCACCAGTTAGAAAACAGTTACCGTTAAGAGAAATCAACTGATCAAAGGCATTGACTCTTGCCGTCTTTGCAGGTTTTCTGGGCTTCCTTTTGTTAGGTTTGGCACACCGCAGCGAATTCAGAGCACCATGCTGAGGCCTTTTCATTAGTACCTGGGAGGCTGTCTCTAGCCCATGGCGCTTCGGCAGAGGAATTAGAAATATATAATTCACCAAATGTCTAACCTCATATCTCGTACGATCCCAGTTTTAATTATCCGAGAAAAGCATTTACTTCTCTCTGCCTTTATCCTGCGCTTTGAGCGGGTCTCTTGGCTGTTCCCCATCCTTTTGCTCCCTCCTTCTTCTGTTCCGTTTAACTCGCTAGCAATTACGTCTTGACTGCAGGCGCTCGTATTTCCCATTCAGGGGTTTCATTTTTATTGTTTGTCTTCACAATAACTGCATTCACCTTGTGTCTATCTCTGCTCTCTCTCTTTTTTTTTTTTTTTTTAGTCCCAAAGACCGAGTGTGCTTTGCTTACCTTGGTCAGCAAGAAGGCAGTGACCTCTGTCCATTTCAGAGCCCCAGACCCCGCCACAAGTGGGAACAGTAGCCGTGAAGGCTACCGATTATTTGCAGTTACAAAATTGTATCCTTTGCTAAGAAGAATAAGGATCCACTTGAGAGAATGGGTAGCATGTTCCTGGGTGTGTGAGAGCTTTCATATCGGCAAGAGGCATTGTTATTAAAACCATGGGCTCCCGAATCAGATAAACCTACGCCAAGGGCTGGCTCTACTTAATAGCTTAGGAACTTGGCAATGTTTTCTGAGTCTCAGTTGTTTCATCTGTGAAATGGGTGTCATGACATGTACCCCATCGGGTGGCTGGAGATTAAATGAGATAAATCATGTAGACCACTCCGCACAAGGCCTGGCCCTTATGTTTCATAAATGCTGGCTGCAATTATTTTGATAATTATTCTTATCATCACCATTATTAGCTCGACCCATAAAATGCCTCATTTGCTGTATCCTCTAGTAAGGACTGTTTGTTGCCTTTCTAAGTGTAGCCTCTGTTTTTCTGATAATCTCGACAGATGAAAGGGAGGGGATATCCTTTCCCACCACCAGTTAATTGTGATAAGCATTGCACGTTTGATGTATTTCTCCTCCTTTTGCAGTTGTGTGGGAAACAGCTGTCTGTTTCCACGGCTTGCCCAGTAGCGTTTGATTATGAGGTTAACCGATCCCTAAATGGATAGGGAGGCACGCAGAGACACCAGAGAAAATATTTATGGAGAAGAAAGCATCTCAGGCATAAATATGTATCTAGCTTGTAATAGAGTTGTTCAAACCAGTGCTTTGCTCTGCCATCTCGACGCACGGCTGAGGGCTTGTTGGTACGTTTCCTTCCTGCAATACCCTCTCCTATGGTGCCTGCTCTAAAAACAATAAAATATTAATAATCAAGAAGGAACTTCCTGAAGCTGTGGCGTGTTACGACAAGTTGTAGGGCATTAGCAGCAAGTCTGTGAAATGTAATTTGAGGCATATATTTTCAAAAAAGCCTGCCCCAAATCTATGGCAGGCTTGATTCAGATCAGCAGCCGTGGTCAAACGTGACTCCTTGGATTTTTCCTTCCATTGCTCCCGTGTGCTTGCACAATTTTTTTCGTTGCCTTTCCTTCCATGATCCATTTCCCACTTGCACACGGCACCAGACCTCTCAAAGGCTGGTTTCTCACTCCTGGCGAAGCTTCCCCTTTCTATTCTGTGTCATAGGGCGTAGAGTGAAAAACAAGACTTTAAAGTCGGCAAGTAATTTTTCTGTGTATGTGTGTGCTTTAACCCTCTAGAATCAAGACCTTAATTCTTTTTTTTATTAAAAAAAATTTTTTTTTAACGTTTATTTATTTTTGAGACAGAGAGAGACAGAGCATGATCGGGGGAGGGGCAGAGAGAGAGGGAGACACAGAATCTGAAGCAGGCTCCAGGCTCTGAGCTGTCAGCACAGAGCCTGATGCGGGGCTCGAACTCACGGACCACGAGATCATGACCTGAGCCAAAGTCGGCCGCCCAACCGACTGAGCCACCCAGGCGCCCCTCAAGACCTTAATTCTTAACGCTTCTTGGATCTTGCACCGTTTTAATAGATTGACTATCCACCCACCTGGGCTTTCTCCTCATGTGATGAACTGAGCAGAGAACATTCAACCCACTTGGTTAGAACCCAGAGCCCTGGGTTAGGTGTCTGATTTCCATGTGAGCAGCTCCGGCCTTTTTGGCATCAGCCGTCACAGCCTAGAGAGACGCTGGTCGGGGCGGGGGGTGGGGGGCGCTGAGAGTGGAAAGGGGTCCTATAAAAGCATCCCCCCCCCACAGGCTACCCCCACCCCCAAGAAGGATGATTGAAAGTGCTTGTCCTTAAGTAATCGTGAAATGAGTTCATTTTTATATGCATCTCAGTGGGACGGGATGGAGATAATTGTGTATAAGTTCGTCCGCTGCTAATTTTTGAATGCTAGGTGGTGGGGTGGTGCAATTCATCTTGTGGGTGAGAAACTCGGGGGAAAACAGCTTGTTGGGACAGTTTATATGGAAAGAGAAGACATTTCTGGCTCAGTACTCGCACAATGTGATCTGGCAGGAAAGAGCTAAGATTGTGCTGCATAAAGAGACAACAGGTCTTGGGTAATTAGCTACTCCTCCTTACTTGATGGTTAGAGGCAGAAAATTTGAAGGGAGTGTTGGCTAATAATACTATCTCTACTTTATTTATATTTATTTACTCAATTTATTTTATTGAGTGATTTATTGAGTGATTTATATTTATTTACTTTATTGAGTGATTAGTATGTCTGTTCTTTTTTTTTTTAATTTTTTAAATATTTATTTTTCAGAGACAGAGGGACAGAGAGAAAGAATGAGAGAGAGAGAGCACAAGCAGGACAGAGGCAGAGAAAGAGGGAGACACAGAATCCGAAGCAGGCTCCAGGCTCTGAGCTGTCAGCACAGAGCCCGACGCAGGGCTTGAACTCACAGACCGTGAGATCCTGACCTGAGCCGAAGTCGGCCACTCAACCGACTGAGCCACCCAGGCGCCCCAAAATAGACCATTTTAAAGCAAACAGTTCAGTGGCATTCAGTTCCATTCACAGTGTTGTGCAACCTCAGCTTATCTAGATCACCTTGAAAGCAAATCTGGTAACCATTTGTATTGGTTTTCTCGGGCTGTGGTAACAAAGTACCACCAACTGGATGGCTTGAAAGAACAGAAGTGCGTTGTCTCCTAGTTCTGCAGGCCACAAGCTTGAAATCAAAAGTCTGCAGGGCAATGTTCCCTCTGAGACTCTGAGGAGGATCCTTCCTTGCCTCTTCCAGCTTCTGGTGTGGCTTCCGGTGATCCTTGCCCTGCAGGTGCCTTGTCCAATCTCTGCGTCCGCCTTCAGATGGGCTGCTCGTGCCGTCCTTCCTCTCCCCGTCTGTCTCTGTACTCCGGTTCCCCCCCTTTTATAAGGACACCAGTCGTATGTCCTGATCACCGAGCTTTAAACTGATTACCTCTGGGGCCCCTGGGTGGCTCAGTCGGTTAAGTGAGGGACCCTTGATTTCGACTCAGGTCATGGTCTTGCGGTTCATGGGATGAAGCCCACCTGGCTTTGGACCGTTAGCGCAGAGCCTGCCTGGAATTCTCTCTCTCCCTCCTTCTGTCTGTCCTTCCCCTGCTCGCTCGCTCTCCCTTTCTCTCTCAAAATGAAGCAATACATAAATTGATTACCTCTGTCTGTAACAAGCCCATTTCTTTTTTTCCCCTGATATTCTAGTGTCTTTATTTTTAGAAAACAGATTTTTATTCCATTTTGTTAAATATAATTTGTGGTCAAGTTGGCTAACACACAGTGTATGCAGTGTGTTCTTGGTTTTGGAGGCGGACTCCCGTGGTTCCTCGCTTACCTAACGACACCCAGTGCTCATCCCAACAAGCGCCCTCGTCAATGCCCATCACCCATTTTCCCCTCTCCCCCCACCCCCCATCCACCCCCGGTTTGTTCTCTGCATTTAAGAGTCTCTTACGGATTGCCTCCCTAAAAACCCTGTTTCCAGATAAGGTTATGTTCTGAGTTATTTGGGGTTAAGACTTCAATGTATCTTTTTAGGAGAACACGATTCAACCTAAAATACCCATTAAGCAGTGACTTGTCATTTCTCTCCTGCCCCGGCCCCTGGCAACCACCTCTGCTTCCTGTTACGATGGATTTACCGACTCTGGATGTTGTGCATAAATGAAATCATGCAGTCTGTGAACTTTTGTGTCTGGCATAATGTTCTTGAGGTTCGTCCGCGTATCAGTACTTATTTCTTTTTATGGCTGAGTGAGGTTATACTTGTTTTTCAAATGAAGACGCTGAGGTACGTAAAGGTTAAGTGATGCATCCCAGATCACACAAGGGGAAGATATCAGAGGCGGGAATTGAAGCTAGAAGACCAATTGAAAAGCCTGTGTGTCCTTAAGGAGCATCGCCTCTAAGGAGCACAGAGAGAAGAGGGCGCTAGAAGGAGTCCTAGCCAGCAACAAGGAGAGGAAGATGGCACGTGTGACATCCCCCAACAGCAGGGAGATGGCCAAGGACCTCTTGAGAAGGGAGCCCTATGTTCAATTTTAAGGTGTTTCTCGTTTCCCATTGTGCAGTCACCTTCTCCATCCTCCACCCACACCTTCAGTAAACGTTTCCTCATTTATCTGTTTTGTAAGAAGCATGCTTTGAAGAGATAATGAAGGACAGCCTCCAGAGCGGAGACAGGAGTGTGGAATAAAACATGACCTGGAAAACGCAAGCCCCGAGCATTCTGTGAATTTAAGGATGTCGGACAAAGCTGTTTTATCTGAGAATCAAGGCAAAGTACGATCTCAGGGGGCTTTCGGGTTTGGAGACGGGTCCACACGGCTTTGTGTAATGGACTTGATGTCACCCAGAAACTTTGCTGCATCAAAAGTAATTCTGTTGCCTTCATCATCCGGCCTCCCCTCATTCTCTTACCCTCCGGTTGGACGAGTGGATGCCAAAGTCCTAGCGTGCCATGGGACAAGACGTGGAGACTGTTCCCGGGTCGGGTTGGTTCAAAAATTGCAAGAATTCCAATTGCAATTGAAGTCCAAGCCCTTTAAAAATTGCAAGAGCTAACTTGCCAAGCCAGAGAGACATGGCTGTCCACATGCAAATCAAGACTGGATTTTGAGGACATTCAGGGGGCGCCTCTCCGGTGAGAAGGCAGTGTGGCGGTTTCCTGGGGCTGCTGTAACAGGTGCCTTCAACACCAGAAATGTATTCTCTCATGATTCTGGAGGCCAGACAAGGTGTCAGTAACACTGGTTCCTTCTGGAGGGTGCTGAGGGAGAGCCTGTTCCCCTTGGACACCAGTGACCAAGGATGATTATCTCCTTCCAGGCTAGGTATTCAACCATGGGAGCATCCAATTGCTGCTGTCTCCTGGCAGCTCGGGCTACGAGCCTCAGCTTGTGTCAGACCCCGGGGCGATCAAGACGGAGTCCTTGAAGTCAGAAGGAAACATGGGACATGTTGGGTTCGGTGGATGTGAGCGGTCAGTCCGCAGTGGAGTGTAGACAGAACGGTCTGAGCCCACTTGTCTTGACCTCGGTGTTGTCATCTATCTCATAAGATAGACCCATAATCTGTGGTTTTACCTTATTGTGTGATAATACTGTTTCCCCCCACCCTCCCGCAGCACTGAGCTAAACAAAAAGAAAAGGTACCTGTTTCGTGAAAAATTAAGTACCGAATATCCTTTGCTCAAGAACGTTCACGACGAATGCGAAAGTTGCACAGTGCTGGCGGCCATTTGTACAAACCCTGGGGGCTGTAATAACACCCCCGGCCACAGTTAAACCCAGAAAACGAAATCTTATAAAAAAGCATGACAGTCTAATTAAAATAAACGAGTAGCTATTTTAAGACAGTTTCGCTTGGTGCCGATGATTTCACACGGGCTGTTGTGTTTCTTAGATCACTTTGGGAAGCACAACTTCTCAGTTAGGTAAAATGATTATTCTTCTAAGAGCATTTTGCATAATTTTGATTTCGCCTTTTCTGGTGCGCAAAGTCATGGGTGTCAACGGGGCGACTGTCCCTATTGTAGTTTATCACTTACTAACGATCCAACATTGGAGATCGTGATGGGGCTCCAAAGACAGTTTTTGGTGGAGCTCAGCATCATGAGGGAAATGGCGTCATTACTAAATTCAGGAACCCATAGAGCAGAAGTGTGTTTGGAATTAGATGTAGTGCGTTCATCGTTCATAATTGCCTCCAAACAAGCTGTGCTAGTCTCCCAACAAAGTAGAAGCCATAGTTGACAGACATAAATATTTTTATTTATACACAGAGAAGCGCAAGTACAAAATATTTGTGATAGAGCTGATGTCAAATCAGAAAAGGGCTTTAGCCTGGCATGTTCTTTTTCGGCATGTTCTCAAAATTTAAAAATGTTTGAGCCTCTAACGGGCTACTTTGTAAATCAACTCAAACATACTACAATATATTCTGACCTTTTCCTTTTGTTTTTTTTTTTTTTCTTCCTGTTCAACAAGTGAGTCCTCTAAATTTTGTGTGCGTTTTGTTCAAAATCAGTTGGTAATCTTGAATCAAGTATTCAAGCAACGGTGTGCCTAGAGCTTTTGGTTCTGGAAGCTTTTCGGAAAATGTAATCATTGGAAAACAAATTTTGTACCTGCAAAACCAAAGGAAAAATTGAACAAGTTAAGTAATCTGAATGTGAGAGTGAATAGTTATGCTTCGGAATATCTTATGATCTGACAGCATCTAAATTTAGTAAAACATTAAAAAAAAAACTGTAGAGGACGTATTTGATGAGTTTTGCCTCACAAAATATCTGTTAAAGAATGCTTCTCTGAATGACAAAAAAAAAAAATGGCACCCACGAAAAGATCTGGACTAAGATATTAACACATGTCAATAAGAAAATAATTAGTATACACACACACACATACACACACATATATATATTTTTTATTTATTTAGTTTTGAGAGAGAGAGAGGTGGGGAGAGAGGGAGGGACAGAGAGAGAGGGGAACAGACGATCCGAAGCAGGCTCCACGCTGACAGCAGTGAGCCAGATGCGGGGCTCGAACTCGCTAACGATGAGATCATGACCTGAGCCGAAGTCGGACGTTTAACTGACACAGCCACCCGGGTGCCCCAAGAAATAATTAGAATTCAACATATTTTCCATTTATGAAACAATTAGTTCTTCACTTACCTGTAGAAGGAATATTTTCTTAACTAAAAATACTATGGGGGCACCTGGGTGGCTTAGTTGGTTAAGCATCCGACTCTTGGTCTCCGCCCAGGTCACGATCTCACGGTTGGTGGTTCAAGCCCCGCATCGGGCTCTGCGCTGACAGCACAGGGGCTGCTTGGGATTCTCTCTCTCTCTCCCTCTCTCTGTCCCTCTCTTGCCTTGCTTGCTCTATCAAAATAAATAAATAAACATTTAAAAAAGTACTGTGGTCCATCGAGAAGGGTCAACTGAAGGGATCAACAATTTCAACTTTATAAACCATAACACGCAACTCGGAAAGAGATGGCAGGCAATTTCATTAAAAAAAAATATTAAAACAGTCTTAGAGAAACACCTGTGACATGGTATTACAGATACGACGCCACAATGGATTATAGTAAGTGCTTATGAACCACGAATAATATTCCACTTGTGTTATTTATAACTGTTCAGACAAATCAGTCTAACTAATTAAAATTTTTGCTTTAATGTGCATTGGTTTTCGCCTTCAGAAATGACTTTATTTACGAAAATAATTTTTAGCTAGGGCTATTTCATAGACCTACCATTATAATAAAATTTAAAAAATTGTCAATCTACGAATGCATACTTTAGAAGTTATAGTTTTGTTTATTTGTCTCTCTCTTTGAATTTTTTTTTTTAATGTTTATTTATTTTTGAGACAGAGAGAGACAGAGCATGAACGGGGGAGGGTCAGAGAGAGAGGGAGACACAGAATCGGAAGCAGGCTCCAGGCTCCGAGCTGTCAGCACAGAGCCCGACGCGGGGCTCGAACTCACAGACCGTGAGATCGTGACCTGAGCAGAAGTCGGACGCTCAACCGACTGAGCTACCCAGGCGCTCCTCTCTCTTTGACTTCTAAAATCATCTCAATGTGGGTAATAAATTATATAGTTACATAGTTAAGACAGATGTCTATTTTGAGTCTGTGTGTGTGTGTGTGTGTGTGTGTGTGTGTTGATCCTGTGACCTCATTTATGACTTTGAATGATGATCCATAGTCACTCACTCACTTCAGATTCCTGAATGCCCACGAGGGAAGACCACCTACGAATTCCCTACTTAGGAAATGGGCGTGCTTCGGGTGTTCAATAGTTTCACTCTTTCCCCGGCTCCCTTGACTTCTCTTTGCTCACGACCGTGTGGTTCACTCATTCAGCAAGCAAGCACTTAAAAAATTGCTTCTTTTGTTTGGATAACTATATTTGCCTTTAGTCTGTGTCTTTCGCAAATCATTTTATTGTTTATTTACATTACAGTGTATAGTTCCTTCCTAGGAACTGTATAATTCTTTCCGTATGCTAACATACTGCACACACGAACATACTCACTAATGAGTTCATTAAGAGTCAAATAATTAGGTAATTGGTGTTTTAAATACCTTATATCATGCAGAAATCCACAGTGGGCTGTTTTATAGGTGACCAAGGAACAGAGGTGACATGGGAAACACATTATTACTTTTCCCTTTAATGTCACTATGTGAGCCAACGTTTCCATCACACTGAGGAACTTTTTAAAATGCCAGGCACTCTTGTAGGCCCTGGGGATTTCACGGTGAACACGCTAGACAAAGTCTTTGTCCTTACAGAGCTTCCCTTTGGTACAGGGGGAAGGACACCAAAATAAATAATATGAAATGTGTCAGGTGGAGATGTGCTAAAGAGAAAAATAAACCAAGCTAGGGGACATCCAGAGAAAAGAGGTGCCATTTTACGGAGTCAGAGAACGTCTACTTGGTATGGTGCAGACTGGAATGAAGTGTTGAAGCAAGCCGGTTGGATATCTGGGGGGAGAGCAGCTCAGGCAAGGGCCGAGACAGGGAGATGTCTGCAGGGCTTGAGGAGGAGTGAAAGGGCCAGCGTGGCTGGCAAGGAGGGAGCCTTGGGGGGAGAGGGGAAGAGGCGATCAGAAGCTGGGGTGGGAGAGATCTTGAAGGACGTTGGAGGCCAGAATAAGGGCTTTGGAATTCATCCTCAGTGAGATAGGGGGCCACTGCAAGTTTTGAGCACAGGACTGACATACGATGGCTTACATTTGCAAAAGACCATTCCGGCTATGGCACAGAGAAAGCGCCCTGTGTGCGCACATGTGTGAGATGGGAACCAGAAGGGTGGATGCCGGGAGACCAGGAAGAAGGCTCTTGCAATGGTCCAGACAATATATAATGGAGGCTTAGACTGGGTTGGTCCCACTGGGGGTCCATTGGAGAGCAAAGTTGACCTGATTTGTGAAGAGTTGGAGGTGGGAAAAACTGGAAGGCTTTGGCCTGGGTCTAGGAAGAAGGGAGCTGCCTCTTACCGAGCAGGGGAAGACTGGAAGAGAAGCAGGTTTCGCTGGAGTGATGTGGTTAAACAGAGTTGGCTCTGAGACGGCCAAGGGAAATGCAGTGGTTGATTACTTACCTGTCTGTACACAGTTATTTCACCAGTGGGGCTGTCTGTCATACCTACCCGGCCCGCAATAGGACTGCTGAGAAGACTGAGTTATCAGGTTGAAGGACTTTGCCAGAGGTCATGGTAACCACTCAAAGCTTATTGTGAATATCTGTGACTTATTCACACTTTCTGAGAAAATTCATACAAGGAAAAAGAAGTACATACTTTAGGGCGGTCGAGTCCAGCTATCTAAAGTCATAGAGGTAGAGCCAGAAGCGGTCTTTAATCTCCACTAGTTCAAACCCTAGTTTTACGGGCGGGAAGATGGACAGATGGCCGGGCAAGCTCGCAGTGAGCCTGGTTCAGAGCCCAGGGCTGCGATCCCCGAAACTTTCCATGCCACAGCGCTTCCCATAGAGCATCATATTTTTCCTCTGGGGCCTTGAGGTGGAAGGGTGTTTGCTAAAAGCCCAAGGTGATTTAACGTTTCACGAGGCTCGCCACAAGCGAGCCTTCAGACAACAGGGAGGGGGGCATTGGAGCCCCAAAAGAAGATGCCTTGACCGAGGTTCTCACTGCACCTCATTTGGAGGATGGGATGTGGGGAGCACTGCTCTAGTGCCTCATCATCTCCAGATGAACGGGCCCTGCGGGCAAGGGCCTGGTTTTCTTGGCGGGGCGACCCAGTCCTGCTAGGCCCCTCTTCTTTTGTGATCAAGCCTCCTCAGTTACCTGGGTCCACTCAGCGGGAGGGAATGGCGACCAAGATGGGTGTACCCACTGTCGTTCGCGCCCCCGAGGCGTGGATGTTTCTAGGACTCTCTGTATCTTGTCCTCTAAGGCATTTCTTTTCTTCCCATCTCATCAGTGTCTCCCCTTTCCCCCCACCCTCCAACTTCCAGGTTAATGCCGCTCAGAAATTACAGCATTAACACACAATTTGTACATATTATCTGGAGATGGTGATTAATACATAATTTATTCTTGAGCCCTTTGGAGAGCCTGAGGTTTCTGCAGAGGACCTGAGTGGTGGGCCTGGAGGCGAGTTCATCGGACCCTTTTCCACTGAGGCCCACAGCAGCTGGGAGTGTTGGCACGTTGAGGGCTGGTGTATTCCCAGGGCGTTCTCACTCTTTCCCAAGTGGGGACTTCTCACTAGCCCCTCAACCAGGAAATGACCACGCTGTCCCCTTGCCCACGAGGACATGCACTCAGCCAGCAGCGCAGACGGATGATGGAGAGAGGCTCTTGCCTCTTCTGAAGCACCAAGCCTGTCCTGTGGTCTAGCCTGGTGCGTTTTGGGGTGTTGGGGTTGTGCGCTGGGCTGAGACAGCACAGGTTGAGTCTGAGAGGCCACAGGGCCGGACTCCCCTCAGAGCTGGGACTGTGGACTCTCTACCCAGTATCTATTCTCTTCCTCCCCCTGGGTGACACATGCTAATTTTGTTCGTAGCCAAAATGTTACACATTCCTCATGAGCCCAGTGAGACGGAAGAGAAGCTGACCGAATGGGGCTTCTGGGAAAGCTGTTGCTTTCCCAGTTAAAAAATCACAGGTGTCCGGAGTAGGATTTTTGACCCTGAAATGGAAGGTCCCATGCTAAGGATGACAAAGCATGAAGACACAGGATCCCGGGTCTTTGCTGACACCACAGATGTGCTTTGCTAATCTTCATTTGGATCTACTGTTGGGAGAGCAAGGGTTAGCCCCATGTGACTGAGCCGCTTGGATGAGAGGTTAGCTCCATGCTGCCGAAAGCAGGTCTTAAAAAAATTTTTTTATTGTTTACTTATTTATTTTGGGGGGGAGGCAGAAAGAGAGGGAGGGAGAATCCCAAGCAGGCTCCAGGCTGTCAGTGGAGAGCCCGATGTGGGGCTTGAACTCACAAACTGCGCGTTCATGACCTGAGCTGAAACCGAGTCAGACGCTTAACCGACTGAGCCACCCAGGCGCCCCTGCCGAGAGCAGTTCTAACCACTGACTGCCTCCCCTTCCTTCAGGTGGAGGCTTGGCTTTGCCACTCAACCTGCCATGGAGCCCTAGGACAGCACTTAAACTTTGTAAGCCTCAGCTCCCCCATTTCCGAAATGAGGACAACAGTATCTTCCCCGCAGGTAGGTCTTGAGCGACGAGTTCCAAGGGCATCCGTGTGAGTGCTGAACAGTCTGGGCCTCTGCTGTTATTGAAAGCCACGGGGGCTCCGCCTGTCTTGGGAGAGGTGTGGTCCGAGGGGGTGGGTATGGGAGGGAGGAGGGTGGGAGTAAGCTCTCAGAGAACAGGCCAAGAGCTGGAAGATCTTGGAGGATGGATTCGCCAAGTCCGGGCACCAGGAAATGGAACTGGAGGGTGAACTTGTTTGAGGCCGGCGCTGGCTCGGCTGAGTTCCCTCGGGCATTTCTTGCGGAGGCGGGAAACCAGGGCCTGTGGGTGGAAGGGCCAGGTGTGCAGGTGCAAGCATCTGAGTGGTCCCAGCTGGTGAGGGACAGGGACCTGTGGCTGCAGGTAGGTCCTCACGTTTAGATCATGAGGATGATGAATGAAACATGGTGTGTGTGTGTGTGTGTGTGTGAGAGAGAGAGAGAGAGAGAGAGAGAGCCATTGTGTGCCATGTTGGGCCTTGGGCAGTGGAAGGTCAGCAAGAGATCTTTAAAAAAAGGAGGGGCGCCTGGGTGGCTCAGTCGCTTAAGCACCCAAGTCTTGATTTCCGCTCAGGTCATGATCTTGCGGTTGGTGAGCTCGAGCCCTGCATCCGGCTCCGCACTGTCAGTGCCTGGGGTTCTCCCTCCCTCTCTGTCCCTCCCCCTGCTCTCTCTCTCTCTCTCTCTCTTCCTCTCTCTCTCAAAATAAATAAACTTAAAAAAAATTGGAAATCTAATTTTTCACTTGACTGTTTTAGAAATCCTTTGCTGCTCCTAGGCATATACCCAAGAGCACCGGGGGAGTGACAGCTAAGGGGCGCAGGGTTTCCTTGTAGGGGAAAAGTTCCAAAGTTGATGGTGGTGATGAGTGCAGAAATCCGTGAGTATACAGCAAACCATTGAGTTATATACTTTACCGGAGTGAATTGTACGGTAGTTGAATTATATCCCAGTCCAGTTACATAAAGGAGAAAACAATGCCTTGTTGGTTTCTTATTGCCAACATAATAAGGACTCTTCTGGAATTGACTCCTGCTGGCCGCTCTAGTCTGACTGACCAGGATCTGTTTGCCCAGATGCATATTTACCACCAGTCACAGGGAACTAGTTGGATCCCGGCTGTGTCACCTGCTTTCACGCCTCTGAGTCATGATGCCTGTTTCTTCTTCCTTATGGAATCCTGGCTCTGGCCATGCAAAGTTAAGCTCCAACAACATTGCTTTGGGAGAGCCTTCCCTGGGGATGTTGATCATTCCCCACGCTATTTGTTCCTTTAGCTATAAGCATCCCCTGCTAGACCACAGGCATCTCAAAGGCAAGGACCATGTTGTATTTGACATTGTGTCTCCAGCCAATGGGATTCCAGGGGATGTGGGGAGTAGGCGGGTACTATCTGGGTAGGAATTTTTTTATTTTATTTTATTTTTTTATGAATATAATTTACGGTCAAAGTGGCTTACATACAACACCCAGTGCTCATCCCAACAAGTGCCCTCCTCTATGCCCATCACCCGTTTTCCTTCTCTCCCACCCCCTCACCCACCCTTAGTTTGTTCTCTGTATTAAGTCTCTTGTGGTTTGCCTCCCTCCCTCTCTGTTTGTGACTATTTTGTTTCCCCTCCCCTTTCCCCATGGTCTTCTGTTCAGTTTCTTAAGGTCCACATGTGAGTGAACACAGGATGTCTGTCCTCTGATTGACTTATTTCACTCAGCATAATACCTTCCAGTTCCATCCACGTTGCTGCAAATGGCAGGATTTCATTCTTTCTCGTTGCCAAGTGGTATTCCATTGTGTCTATAAACCACATCTTCTTTATCCATTGATCAGTTGATGGGCATTTAGGCTCTTTAGCTATTGTTGAAAGCGCTGCTATAAACATTGGGGTACAAGTGCCCCTATGCATCAGCACTCCTGTATCCCTTGGGTAAATTCCTAGCAGTGCTATTGCTGGGTCATAGGGTAGATCTATTTGTAATTTTTTGAGGAACCTCCACACTGTTTTCCAGAGCGGCTGCACCAGTTTGCATTCCCACCAACAGCGCAAGAGGGTTCCCGTTTCTCCGCATCCTCGCCAGCACCTATAGCCTCCTGATTTGTTCACTTTAGCCACTCTGACTGGCATGAGGTGATATCTCAGTGTGGTTTTGATCTGTATTTCCCTGATGAGGACTGATGTTGAGCATCGTTTCATGTGTCTGCTGGCCATCTGGATGTCTTCTTTAGAGAAGTGTCTATTCATGTCTTCTGCCCATTTCTTCACGGGATTATTTTTTTTCAGGTGTGGAGTTGGGTAAGTTCTTTATAGATTTTGGATACTAGCCCTTTATCCGATATGTCATTTACAAATATCTTCTCCCATTCCGTCGGTTGCCTTTTAGTTTTGCTGATTGTTTCCTTTGTGGTGCAGAAGCTTTTTATCTTGATGAGGTCCCAATAGTTCATTTTGCTTTTAATTCCTTTGCCTTTGGAGATGTGTGGAGTAAGAAATTGCTGCGGCTGAGGTCAAAGAGGTGGTTGCTTGCTTTCTCCTCTAGGGTTTTGATGGTTTCCTGTCTCACATTTAAGTCTTTCATCCATTTTGAGTTTATTTTTGTGTATGGTGTAAGAAGGTGGTCTAGTTTCATTCTTCTGCATGTTGCTGTCCAGTTCTCCCAGCACCTTTTGCTAAAGAGTCGGTCTTTTTTCCATTGGAAGCTCTTTCCTGCTTTGTCAAAGATTAGTTGGCCATTTTTTTAAAATTCTTCAATAAGCTTTCTCTATTTTGGTAGTACCAAAAGTATTCTTTTTCTTCATTATTTATTTTTAAAAATTTACATCCAAGTTAGTTAGCATATAGTGCAATAATGATTTCAATAATGATTTCAGTGATTCATCCCCCACATATAACACCCACTGCTCATCCTGACAAGTGTCCTCCTTAAGGCCCATCATCCATTTAGCTCACCCCCCCCCCACACCTCCCCTCCAGCAACCCTCAGTTTGTCCTCTGTATTTACGAGTCTCTTATGGTTTGCCTCCCTCTCTGTTTTTATCTTATTTTTGCTTCCCTTCCTCTGTGTTCATCTGTTTTGTTTCTTAAATTCCACATATGAGTGAAATCATATGATATTTGTCTTTCCCTGACTGATTTATTTCACTTAGCGCAATGCACTCTAGTTCCACCCACGCCGTTGCAAATGGCAAGATTTCATTCTTTTTGATCGACGAGTAATACTCCATTGTATATATATGTCACATCTTCTTTATCCATTCATCCGTCGATGGACATTTGGGCTCTTTCCAGACTTTGGCTGTTGTCGATAGCGCTGCTATAAACATGGGGGTGCATGTGTCCCTTGGAAACAGCATCCCTCTACCCTTGGATAAATACCTAGCAGTGCAATGGCTGGGTCATAGGGTAGTTCTATTTTTAACTTTTTGAGGAGGCTCCATATTGTTTTCCAGAGCGGCTGCACCCGTTTGCCTTCCCCCCAGCAGTGCAATAGCGTTTCTCTTTCTCCACAATGGGTAGGGAGGAATTTTAATTGCTGGTCTTGTTTAGGATTGCCCTGACACCATGATAATAACATGCAGACCGGCACTGAGTTTTATCATTGTTTCTACACTTTGTGCAATTTCCCCTTGTGGCTTTGTGCCACGGCTACCCGCTGGCACCCACCCTGCTCTGGCTGGTCTTTAATGCGGTGCCTTGCATACAGGAAGTACTTTATGAATGAGTCAGGGTGGCTGGATCTAGAGGCCAGGCAAAGGCTGGGATGGAAGCGTTGCTCTGGGAAACAGCCAGAGCAAAGCAACGCTCGACAGGTTGTGCCAGAGCGAGGGAGGCTCAGGACCCAGAGGAAAGCTGGGGACTCAAGGAACCTGGAATAGTCCATGTTCAGCAAAGGCAGGAAGAAGTCAGTCAGATAGAAGGGTACATGGTGACTGTTGTCACTTAAAATTTTCCCCACGTACCTTTTTCTTCAACAGCTTTTCCTGCAGGTATGTCCCCGTGTTTTTGCTGGTCTCCCATACTGGGAGCTTCCTCCCCTCTCGTTGGCTACAATGGCTCATGGTGACAAAGATTCCATCTTGTCTCAGCTTCTTGTCTCACAATCCTCAATTATTAAGCACCTACTATGTTTCTGGCCCAGTGCCAGGCACCTGCCATACATCGGGCATAAAATTAGGCACCCTGAGTGTATTATCTCATTCCATCTGTCAACAAAAACCATCAGTATATTAAATAGGGTACAAACAACAACGGCTGGGACAAACAACCCTAAAATCTCAGTGGGCGAATGCAGGGAGACTATCGTCTTGCCCGCATCACGGTGCGAAATGGTGCATGTGTGAAAGCGTGCGTTGTGGGAGGGGCGCTCCGTTCCCCGTAGTCTTTTGGGGACCCTGAATCCTTCCAGCTAGTGACTGCACTTCCTGTAGGATCTCTGAGTCCTCTGTGGTGATTTTTGTAGCCAGCTGGCTAAGGAGAAGAGATAATGCAGGGAAGATTGTGGGAAGGGTTTCAGAGGCCAGACCTGGAAGGGGGGTCCAGCCCTTCTGTCCACATTCCATTGGCTAGAGCTCATTCATGTGGGTGCTGCAGACCTGCTGGGCAATGTTCAGCTGTGTGCCCAGACGGAGAATGAAATAGAGCTGATGAACACACAGCCTTGTGTCTGTCTCCAAGAGATAGTTCTTAGGTCACTATTTTATAAATCAGCTCATGTTAGCCCTCTTAGAGCCAACTAATGAGCTTTTCCCTGAGAGAAAGTTGGTCTTCTGCTGTTCCAAAGTCCCTGGTACTTGGTACAGACCGAGACACACGGAAATAAATCGACACCTCTCTTGTGTTTGGATCGAACTGGAGAAGCTGGAGCTCACGGCAGAGTGGTGAGCGAGTCCTAAATACATCCTCGCTTCTCCGAGAGGGTCTGGTTTTCCACTCTAGCTGGCAGCCTCTGGCCGGAAGCTGACAGCTGGATCCCCCGGGTTCCCCAGCCAGGGCTGATGTCGCAGGGGTGAGGCTTCTTGCCACGTGGGCAGCCCGAGGTCCTTCCGGATGCTTCCTCTCTGTAGTTTCTTCAGTGGGGTAAGAAGAGTCTGGTGATCCAGGAACACAAGGCCATTGTCACGGAGAAGGAAAAGGAGGGACAGTTCTGCTGCACCTGAGAGTTCCAGCTTTCTCATTGAGGAGAAAGGATAGACGATGATCCTAAAGCAGGGGACTATCTACGTGGGGTGAACGGATGGCTTCAGAGGGACATGTGTTTTCCCTCCTCGCACCAGGCAAGCTCAAGCCCAGGGTGGTCCTAGAGGGTGCTCCCCCTTTGCCACATGCTACACATTATACACGATCCTTTAGGGGATATACCACCCTCTTCTCCCTCCTCGGCCCTTTCACAGGGAAAAATATTGTTCCTGACCCAAGCACTCAACTCAGCAATGAGTAAATGGCCATTTCTTTCTTTTCCATAACTATGTTTCCTTTTTTCTTTTTCCCTTCCGCCCTCACCACCGCCATGACCCCCTTTTTTTTTTCTTTTGCCCCCAATGACCTAATCAGTGATTATCACTGTGGATATCTGAGAATGGCTACGGATGAAGCAGAGACTGGTGAAACTACCACAGGGGAAGAGAAAGAAGGCCGCAGAGAATGGAAATCATCAAAAACAAAGACTCAAGATAAGGTTTAAAGAGCTTCATCATTATTAATTTAGGAGGCTTAAGGAGGGTTGGCGACAAGAAAAGGGCAGGGAAAAACTCCTAATGATAAGCCTGCCAAGCATGTGAAGGTTGTCCAATCCTCTGAGAGCCAGAATGATCGCAAGGCTTTCACTCCCTTTGTTCTTCCGTCGGGACCAGTGGGGGTGTATTGTGGGGGCAACAGGCCCCAGCAGGCTGGGAGGGCAGAGCAGGCCTGTAGCGGATGGCCTGTCCCTGTGGGTTGTTGGCAGCTTTCGAGAAGGCTCAGCAGTGCTGGGCGGTCTAATGGGCATGTCTAATCAAATATGAAAACTATTTAATAATGAGTCTGGCCTGGACATTGACCAGTCAGGATGGAAGTCGCCCTACCGTGCCAAATCAGGGCGCAGGCGGGGGCTCTTCCCCGTGCCAAGCTTTGCCAGTTTAGTAAAGTTGCCGAGCTGTGGGGGTGGGCCAGGGGTTTTAGGACATGGGTGGGAGAGGGAGTCAGGGAGTGGGTTTTTGCCAACCAGTATGCAGAATTTCAACATTTTAGTCACCAGTCCAGCCATCCTGGTGCACACCAGCTGAATTCCTGCCTGGGGAACCTCACCCTATAATTTGCACCGCTGTGGTGACTGAGCCATGAAATAGAACTGGGTCTCTTTGGTTGGAACCATTTGGGCTCTACTGGAGAAAGTTAATCAGGCATTGTCGCTGACAATTCCCAAGAGTGCAAGTTTCAAGGAACACCAAGGCCGGTTGCCTTTGACCTCTCTGACTTTCTTTAAAAAAAAAAAAATTTTTTTTTAATGTTTATTTATCTGTGAGAGACAGAGAGAGAGCACGAGCAGGGGAGGGGCAGAGAGAGAGAGAGAGAGAGGGAGACAAGAATCTGAAGCAGGCTCCAGGCTCTGAGCCCTCAGCACAGAGCCTGACGTGGGGCTCGAACTCACGAACCGTGAGATCGCCACCTGAGCTGAAGTCGGACGCTTAAGCGACTGAGCCACCCGGGCGCCCCGACCTCTCTGACTTTCTTCAACGCGTTTTTCCTTAGGATGGCTTCCCTCTCCCTCTGTGCGGACCTCTCTGGTCCCTTTCCCCATCGGGGCTCTTGCTTGCGGTCCCTCATGCGGGTCCCGTGTATTTTAATCAAAGGCAAGGAGAAGGCAGCTCATGGGTTGTCACTGGGATGATAGGATGTGAAATGACCACTGTGTTGTTTTCATTTCTCCAAGACGGCAGCCTGGTGTTCCGCGTTGTCAGCTCATTAGAGGATGTCACTGAGAAATGCAAAATAGCCCCGTTCCAGCACCGCCCGTTCCCTCCAATTCCCTCAGCACAGAACATCAGAGTTGGAACATGCTAATCTGATTTCATCACTTGGGCAGTGGAGTTTTTTTACCGAGCTCACTCAGAGGTGGCTGCAGGGCTAAAAAAGAAAAAAAAAAAAAAAAAAAATCCAGTATCCCCCCCCCCCCCGCCTCCCCTTTTTAGGTAGATGGCAGATATGTTTCCACAATCATATATATCTATCCTATCTTATCTTGTTTCAGAAAGGATTTAAGGCTGTTCTCAGTCTGACGTGCCTCAGCCTAAACCCAAGTCGGGTGGCTCCAGTATTAAACGATTTCAGAAAGGAGAAATTTGGGGGGTAGTGATCCTCTACGTAAAAGAACTTTTGACTTTAAACAAATGACACGTCTTCTGACTTGTCACTGTAATTTAAGCTCCCTAAATTTCTGACGAAGGAAGAGACTCTTTTAGTGGAGCAGAGTGGGTTCAGAATTACCTCACGATGCTTCTCCCCCAAATTCTCTGCTTTTCCCCCAAATTCCCTGATGCTAGAGGACCAGGACCCTGCACCCTGGTGCTCTAAGGTTAAGTTCGGAGGGGGGCTGCAGCCAAGGAGAAGGGGTCCCGAGGAAGTTCTAGCCTCGGAGAGACCAGAGACCCAAGCGTCCAGACCAACTCCAGCGTTTTCAGGCCTTCTTGGTCCCTGAGACTCAGGCTCATTTTATCCTCATTACTGGGCTCTTGAGGTGGGCTGTTCCTTTGCCAGGCCTCTGATGGAAGGGGAGAATCCGGAGACAGGGGCAGGTATACACAGTTCAGGCTTTCGAAAATGTCCATGTGCTTTGAGTTCGAGTTTGGGGCCAACCACTCTCTTGGGTCTAAGTTTTTCTATGTATAAAATATGGCCCAGAAAACTCCATCTTGAGAGAGAAATATGGTATCATGAAGGCTATCTATGTCTTAAAATGCCTAAGTCCCCCTAGGATCCAGACGGTGGCCACCAAATACCAGTGGAAGGAACCAAAGTTCTTTGGAGAAGACGGTGATTCCAGCCCAGGAAGACGAACATAGATGACCCTGGAGTGTCTTGTCTTCCAGAAACACAAGCAAACTTTTAAAGACTACCAGGGTGTGTCAAAAAAACTCAGGAACCAACCAGAGTAAGCCCCTGTGGTCTACAGATGAGACCATTTAGGGGTCTGTAAAGAAAATCATGGTATTGTTGGAACACGCCCTATAGCTTTTACGTTCTCAAGTTCGTAAATGATCCTTAAAAGAAGAAATCCTATTGGTCACCTTTGGAGACTCCCAGCAACTGCTTCCTCATTTTGGAAACTGGTAAGTGAAAGGAGCAACCGCCATACAAATTCTCCCTCGGGGAAGCCAAAACGTTGATCAGGAAGCTTTCCTTGGTACAGGCGGTCAGGCTACTCCGTAAAAAATGAATGACGGAATTAGGGCGACATCCAGGCTGGCAAACCGTTACGGGCAAACGGCATGGTTGGTCGAGCAAAAAATTGCAAGAAATAAGGGTCAATAGAGGGTGAATGTATAGGTTCAGAGGCTATAACAGCCAGTTGCCTTGTCTGGACCTTATCTGGATCCCCGTTTAAACAAACTGTTAAAAATATGTACGATTCATAAGGAAATTCAATATTATTAAGGAATTAGATTTTTTAAAAAAAAATAAATCCAAGTTAGTTAATATATAGTGTAGTAGTGATTTCAGGGGTAGGATTTGGTGATTCGTCCCTTACGTGTAACACCCAGGGCTCATCTCAAGTGCCCTCTCCAATGCCCATCACCCATTTAGCCCATCTCCCCACCCAGTATCCTTCCGGCAACCCTCAGTTTGCCTCTGTATTTTTTTTTTTTTAATTTTTTTTTTTTACGTTTATTTATTTTTGAGACAGAGAGAGACAGAGCATGAATGGGGGAGGGGCAGAGAGAGAGGGAGACACAGAATCGGAAGCAGGCTCCAGGCTCTGAGCCATCAGCCCAGAGCCCGACGCGGGGCTCGAACTCACGGACCGTGAGATCGTGACCTGAGCTGAAGTCGGAGGCTTAACCGACTGAGCCACCCAGGCGCCCCAGTTTGTCTCTGTATTTAAGAGTCTCTTATGGTTTGCCTCCCTCTGTGTTTGTATCATATTTTTCTTCCCTTCCCCCGTGTTCATCTGTTGTGTTTCTTAAATTCCACATATGAGTGAAATCATGTGATATTTGTCCTTCTCTGACTGACTTATTTCGCTTAGCATAATACCCTCTAGTTCCATCCACGTTGTTGCAAATGGCAAGATTTCATTCTTTTCGATAGCCGAGTAGTATTCCATTGTGGGTGTGGGTGCATGTGCACGCGCGCGTGTGTGTGTGCATCACATCTTCTTTATCCATTCATCCGTTGATAGACACTTGGGTTCTTTCCATCCTTTGGCTATTGCTGATAGTGCTGCTATAAACAGTGGGGTGCGTGTGCCCCTTGGAATCAGGGGGTGCATTTTCGTATCCTTTGGGAAAAGAAACTATTAGACATTTTTAGGGGTGATAATGGCATTGTGGATACGAGTTTTTAAAAGTCCTTCTCTTTTAGAGATATGTACTAAATATGCATAGATGAAATAACATGAGGTCTGGGATTTGCTTTAAAATAACCCAGAAACGGGGCACAAAGATGACATAAGAGTGGTCATGTATTGACAGTTGTTGAAGGCGGGTGATGGGTACCTTGCCTTCATTGTGCTTTACCTAGTTTTCGTGTTTGACTATTTCAACGTTTATTTATTTTTGGGACAGAGAGAGACAGAGCATGAACGGGGGAGGGGCAGAGAGAGAGGGAGACACAGAATCGGAAACAGGCTCCAGGCTCTGAGCCATCAGCCCAGAGCCCGACGCGGGGCTCGAACTCACAGACCGCGAGATCGTGACCTGGCTGAAGTCGGACGCTTAACCGACTGCGCCACCCAGGCGCCCCATCGTGTTTGACTATTTCAATAGTAGAAAATTTAACAAGTGCCTAGGCCCTCAGAGGAAGCCCCAACGTGAAGAGAAAGTTGCATTTAGTCCCTGGCCCATCCCATTCGCTCTGCCCCTCGGGATCTGAATTGAGAGCCGAACTGAGACCCGTCTTCTGCCCTGGAGTCTGCAAGTAGGTGTTCAGGAGTGAGTGGAGATAAATAGATGGGTCAGCCCTAGTCCTCGTGTTAATTAGCCATTAATCGTTCTAAGTAATGGATTAACTGATTCATGAGTTTCATAAACTTATTGGCCCTCCAGTTAATGAAGAGCCGAATGCAGTCCCTTTTGGTATATATCACTTCTTTGCAGGACCGGCAGGTCCTTTATCAGCAACCTGCTGAGCGCGGCTACACGGCGGGGGGGGGGGGGGGGGGGGGGGGGGGAATGACAGCTGCTCAAATCTGGGCCCGGAGGAGACTGGCGTGTCCCGTGTGTCCAGAAGGCAGAGAGATGGGGAGAGCCGGGGACACAGGCTGGAAGGAACAAAGACGTCCCGGTGAATCACTAATGCACACGCACTTCCAGCGGCCGGGGGGGGGGGGGGTGCTTGTCAGTTTAAGGGTCTTGAAAAGTGAACCTGCGTCCTCCCGCCTCCCTCCTCCAGCCCCTCCCTCCCATCCTCATTGCCTCAGGGGAAGGATGTGGTCGGAGGGAGAGCAAATGCCTTGGGCACTTTTCGCTGTCTTACACTGTTTCAAAGGACTGCGCCCTTAGAAATGTCAGGAGCTGACATCACTACCCCCAAATCTGGCTACGGTTTTCCCTGGGCTTAAGTAAGGACTAAAGGCAGCGGGTAAGTGGTGATCATCTGGAGAGAGGTGCTGTGCCTCCAACTTGACACTCCGCAGGCCTGTGTGACACAAGCCGTTCCCCGCTCCATGCTCCTCTACGGACGGAGTAGTAAGGAGAACCAGTGGGCCGGGGGGTGCCTGGTGGACAGGCAAACAAATTCTAGGCATCCACCCCACATTTGAATGGGCTCCATAGAAGATGATAATCCGGGGGGCTCGGGGGTCCCCAACCTCAGCTACTCATCACAATCTCTTTCCGATTTCTCAAGCGTTTGTTTCACATCTTTGCCATCCTCCTCTAGACCCTAATGCTGCCCCCGGTTCCCGGGGGTGATAGCTCTTCTCGCTTCATGATAAAAACGGACACCAACTGTCTGCCTTTCCCAACCATGGCTCCCACCTTACTTGTATTACCACCTGCTCTTCATTGGCCCTCTCTTTACACCCCCCCAAACACTATCGCTACAACAATGATGATAGAGCTTGACGGGTTTCTTCCCTAAGTGAAAAGGCGATACATCCTCTAGCCTCCAAAGGAACCCAGAAAAATTTGAAAATACCCGATAACAGGAAGAAGAAAATAAAATTCACTTTTCAGGTTATCCAACAAATATAGCACCACTGCATGCTGGGTGGCTCCGTCGGTTGAGTGTCCGACTTCGGCTCAGGCCACGATCTCGCGGTCTGTGAGTTCGAGCCCCGCGTCGGGCTCTGTGCCGACAGCTCGGAGCCCGGAGCCCGCTTCGGATTCTGTGTCTCCCTCTCTCTCTGCCCCTCCGCAGCTCATGCTAGCACTGTCTCTAAAATATATAAATAATCTTCAAAAAATAAATGAAAAGTGTTTATCTTTGCTGTTTTCTGTTGTCCTCTACTTATGCTTTTCATTATCTCCTCGGTGTGCCGACGTTGGTCCCCAGGGCTCTGCGGTAATTGTTAGGAAGAGCCTGGCATCGACCTCCGAGGTGCAAACTCCAGAGATCTCCGTAGTGATGTTCTTGTGTTTCCCAAAGTGCCCTCCGTATTGACCTCTGTATTGGCCCTGCGCTCACTCCATTGTCCCCGCACTCAGTGACTTCTCTCTTGGCGTGTCCTTTGTTTGCTTCTCTTGCCCCGTGTCCCATTACACTGGTGCAACCAACGTTCATCCTGTCGCCCTTCTACTCTTCACCTTCTGCCTCCAAAAACGTCCCTTTGTCTCCGGTGTGCAGATGACTGTCAGGCACGTCACGCCCTTCCAACAGCTGGAAAATGCATCTGCTGCTCATTCTAAAAGCAACTCTGACCCGCGGCGTAACCCAGAGAAGACAGAAAGACTCATGTGGTCCAGTCTGCCGGGGGAGTGGGGGGGGATGTTGAATCTCGGGATTGCATGCATGTGGTTCAGGGCACTTACAGCCCTTCATACTGTCCTGCCTTCAGGGTTTTTCTCATCACTCTCCTCAATGACCCCACACCCTCTGGCTATGCCATGTGGTCTGTTCACCGTCCTTCAATCTTCCCTTTACTTTCATGCTTTGATTTTTTGTTCACAGCGTTTTTATTCCCTGGAAGTCACGTAAGCTCCCCTCTAGCTGAACACCTCTAGCCTCCAGCCAATTCCTCTATCCAGCCTTCCTGCCCCCTCCTCCATGAGACCTCCCTCCTTGCTACTCCCAACCACAGGTTCAATGCACAGGCTCGCCACTCTGTGAGCACAGGTGTCTGTCCATGCCTCTACTGTATCACTTACTCGGTTTGTCTTCACTACACGGTAAGCTCCAGAGCAGGGGCGTTATTCATTTGGAAAACCTCCAATATTTCGATATTGGCTACACCGATGATACCTTATCCACGCAAAACGAATTAGTGTTCGCTCACCTTCCGTGTGCCCCTTCAGCATAGTGTGCAAAGCCTAAAAGAGCCTCTGATTCCTGCTCACACGGACCGAAAGTGGAAGCATCTCACTCCAAATTCAGGTATCCGTCTCGGCAGCGAGGCTATCCGTGGGAGACCGTGGAAGAAATTTATTGGTATGAAAAGGTTCCGTTAAATCAAAGCTGCTGTGCCAGAGAGCACGGTTGTAAACAAGGCTGCTATGTGTAAAAATAAAGATTTATAAAGCCGATGTATTAGTATATGGCAACTCGCTTTGCAAAATAAATCACCTTTGTGAGTCTTCCTCTTCCCTGTTCAGTACCGGGACCTGTAAGACACAGGAACTAGCCGTCACCGAGTCCTGTAGACCCTTCCGCCTGCAATTCTTCCAATTTGACTACTTTCTCCCATCTTCCCCGTCAGTGCTCTGCTCAGACCACTTTTGTCTCACTTCCAGGTTATTGCAATCCCTCTGGCTAACATCAGGCCTCATCTTAGATAGTAGTCAGCTTGGATGGCACCTTTTTTTTTTTTTTTTTTTAATTTTCTACCCCTCAGGACTGGATCAGCCGATCTGTCTACAGGGTCCTACACAGTATACTGCGACTGCTTTACCTTTTCTGTGTCCCCATCGGACTGCAAGTTACTTCCATTGCCTGCACATAATAAGTACTCAATACATTTTCGTTGCACAAAGGAAGGAAAAGGTATGCATCAAAATACTTGGAACACGTAGCTTGTTTGCATCATAGCTACTAAATGGAGTAGGACACGTTTATATTTTTGTATGAAAGATCAGGCTATTTAGTGAATTGAGTTGAATTGGGTTAGGAAATACATCTTTTTTTTTTTTTTTTTTTTAAGTTTATTTATTTATTTTGAGAGGGAGAGTTTGCATGGGTGTGTGAGTGCCAGTGAGCAGGGGAGGGGCAGAGAGAGTGGGAGAGAGAGAATCCCAAGCAGGCCCTGCGCTGTCGGCTCAGAGCCCGACTGAGAGCTTAATCTCACAAACTGTGAGATCATGACCTGGGCTGAAATCAAGAGTCAGACGCTGAACTGACTGAGTCAGCCAGGCACCCCAGAAACACATCTTTTATTTCTATCTTTGCCCTTATACTTTTCCATTCAGATTAAGATCTGCCTCATGTAACAAGGGATGGGTTATCTCTTTGGTCTGGGGCTCGACACTTGCACGTACTGTCTCTTTCTGACCGTTTTTCATCGGTTAATTGGGGATCGGTAATCAGATCGATTAGCAAATAGTGCTGTGAAGAGTGGATTCCCATCTTGAAAGAGCGGCTTCCCCTCTCTCTCTATGCCTGAGTTTCTCCTTGACAGGCACTCATTCCTTGGGAAGACTAACCAGGTGTCGCCAATGGTTTTGAAGTCCTCTAATGGACACACATCTATCTACCCATGCATTTGCAACTTCATGTCTCACAGAAGAGATCTCCAAGCATTACATCTTTTTTAAAGAAATGAGGTCAACTGTTATATTTTTAGACACCTTCCAAGTCATCCCCATCCACATACTTCCTCATTTCTCTCCATGTGAGCGACCTTCCAGGATTTGATTCCGCTTGTACCTGGAACAGGGGGAGTTTCTCATGAAGCAGCTTCTTGAAATTAACAGTCAGTTTGAAGGAAAAGACCTCGTGAAACCTAGGGCTGGAGTCAAAGTAAGATTAAAAAAAAAATCCCATTTTCATGCAGGAAAGTAAAAATCAAGCACTGACTCTCCTCTCATTTAACCAAGGGTGAAATCTCCTGGGTTCTTGCAGCCCATCAGAAACGAGGGGCAGTCAAACATCCACGCGATCAAGCCATTCAGTCTCCGCTTGCCCAGCAGCAGCTTCAAAGGCAGGATGCCTGGAAGAGAAATCCGTGGCCCCAGAAAACTGAGGCACGTGGTTGGAATGTCAGTGACAGCCACAGCAAGCGGCTGAGAAATTGCAGATGGAAAGAGAAAATGCCCCACCATTTTCCTTCATCAAATCACGTGAAACAAACTGGCACAAGATGCTGTCTGTTCAGACAGGGAGGGAGTGAGATCTTCGAAGATTGCTCAAGGGGCAAAGAAAGAGGAGAAAAGAGCGGGAGTAGCATCGGTTAAGGGAGGGAAATGTGAGCCTGTGTGACCCGAAGAGGGAGGTCCAGTGGTGACACCATCAGGCGTGTGGAAGGGGATAAGGGAAGACTGAACCAGAGGTTACCTGGGTGCCTCTGACTCCTTTAACCTCAGGAGACCCTGACAACTGAAACGTCATTCCTCGTGGTGATAAGACTCCAGAAGACCACAAGGAAATTGGAGCCGGGGCCACGTCAAGCTCACTCTCACCTCCTCCATAAGTTTTTTGGGTTGAGGTCAGAGCCTACAGAATGCAGACCTTAGATTTTGGAGACAGCGGAATTGATTAGGCACTGGGAAGAGACGAAGGGAATTTTCGTGGGCGTCAGTGTTATGGGTTGAGTTGTGTCCCCCCGCTATTCCTGGTTTGAGGTCTTAATCCCCCAGTACCTCACAATGTGGCCTTTTTTTTTTTTTTGGAGACAGGGTCTTCACAGAGGTAATCAAGTGAGGTAATCAAGTGAGGCCCATAGGGTGGTCCCTAATCCAACACGACTGTGTCCATGTAAGAAGGGGCAATGTGGCCCAGAGACATGCACCCAGGGAGAAGCACACAGCCATTGAAGATGGCCATTGGCAAGCCATTGAGAGGGCGTAGAACAGATCCTTCCCTCACAGCCCTCAGAAGGAATCAAACCTGCCAACAGCTGGGTTTCAGATTTCTCAGTCTTCATAACCATGAGACAATAATTTCTGTTGGCCAAGCCACCCAGTCTGTAGTGTTTTGTGGCGGCAGCCGTAGTGAATGAGTAGAGTTGGCCAATGCTAGCAGCCTCTTCTTTCCTCCAGGGGAGTGGAGAGAAGAGAAGGATTCTCGAGGTCCTGCAAAGCAAGTTGGATTTCTCCTGGCAGAACACTTGGAAATTCCAGTGGTGTTTCATACATAGAACAACTGGCCTTAGCTCAGCTGATCGAGGGTTTCTATCATCTTAGCACGCAGTGCTCATTGGCCCATAATTGGCTCATTGTGCATTTGCTGCACGATTGGTTGCGAACTGGCCACATAACCTAGTAGATACGCGGCGTGACCGAATCTGTGCCCGTCTGCAGAAAATCACCAGGGAGCTGGGCTGAGAGGCGGTGGAAGAGAGCTGCGCTGAAGCGAAGGTCTTCCTCCAGGTTCTTGTAAGTTCTTTGGTGGCTAGTCTCCGTGTGTCTTTAGCCATAGTCACTTAGGAAGATGAGGGCTGAGAAGGATCCAAAGCGTGGGCCCCAAAAGGTTGCCTAACATCGATGCTCCCTCTTTACGGGGCTAAATAAAACCTCTTTATTGGATTTCTCTTCATTTGAAGAGGGCAAGCAGTTAAGACGCGAGCAAGCGTTCTGGAAAACAGCACAATCAATTGTCTGCAGGAGAATAGCAGAGAGGGAGGAGAGAGAGCCAACGCGTGAGTTAGAGACGCACGTACAAACTGTGCGCACGCACCAAATCTGACATGCCCAAACCCACGTCTGCTTACATAGCTGTTGAAGCCTCCGCCTTTTCTGTGGCTGCTTCTCTAAGCACGCGTCACACGCTCCACATCGTCTCTTGGTCTCAGGTGCAATGATGTGTTTCCAGTCTCTGCTACTCAGTCAAGTCCCGCAGTGCGTGAGGTTCTGGGGCGGGGCGGGGGCGCTATTGAATAGTCAGTCAAAGTAATGGAAGTGGAGACGGGACCCAAAGCCACGGGGACACATCTAAAGGCAGTGAGCTCTGCAGAGGTGGGCAGATCTGGGTTTATGTCATGGTACGCAAACGGCCTCTTCCCCTGGGCCTCCCAAATTATTTATACGAAAGACCATGGGGCGCCTGGGTGGCTCAGTCGGTTAAGCGTCCGACTTCAGCTCAGGTCACGATCTCGCGGTCCGTGAGTTCGAGCCCCGCGTCGGGCTCTGGGCTGATGGCTCAGAGCCTGGAGCCTGCTTCCGATTCTGTGTCTCCCTCTCTCTCTGCCCCTCCCCCGTTCATGCTGTGTCTCTTTCTGTCTGAAAAATAAACGTTAAAAAAAAAAATTAAAAAAAAAAACAAACAAAAGACCTTGCTGCCTATCAGGGAGGGGTTCCTGCAAATGTGGCTTTTCTGAAAGGCAATACAGCATGGTGCTGAACAGCATGGGCTTTGGAGTTAGGCCGACTTCAGTTGTAATCCCGGACCCACCGTTTCCCAGCTTCGTGAACCTGGGTGCGTTTTTTTTTTTTTTTAACCTTTTGAGTCTCGGTGTTCTTTTTTTTTTTTTTTTTTTTTTTTTAACGTTTATTTATTTTTGAGACAGAGAGAGACAGAGCATGAACGGGGGAGGGGCAGAGAGAGAGGGAGACACAGAATCTGAAACAGGCTCCAGGCTCTGAGCCCGACGCGGGGCTCCAACCCACGGACTGCGAGATCGTGACCTGAGCTGAAGTCAGACGCTTAACCGACTGAGCCACCCAGGCGCCCCTTGAGTCTCGGTGTTCTTAACCTTCAACCGTCGCCTAGAACTTTAACCTCAAAGTTAAAACGTGTATGAAACCCATCAACCGGAAAATGGAAACATTACTTGTGGCGTAGTCACACAAGGGAATATTTTGCAGCTGGGAGGATGAGCCACGCTATGCACAATACACAGCTCTGCACAAAACACAATACACTTACACACTATAACCCCACACAATGCACGGTGCAGTTACATACTAAAACTACACATAAGGATATAGATGAGTCTCACAACGTAATGTCGAGGCCACAACGTAACGTTAGCGAAGCCAGATGCACAAAGTTACCTATTGTGTAATGCCACTTTCCGCCACTTACGCGAGATTCCAAGCTCGATGAACCCGCTCCATGTTCTGGGATGTTGGGACATCGGTTACCTTCAAGGGGGTATGACTAGGAGACAGGAGAGAGCCGGAGATGTGCTCTCGTGCGGCATGGCGGTGCGTTCAGTTTGCGGAATGCGCTGAGTTCCATGCTTAGAATTCGTGCCATTTGCCGGTATACACGTTACGCTGTCATAAAACGTTGATTAAAGAAAGCCAGATCATGACAATACCAAGCTCATAGAGATACGAGGACTAAAATAACGAACGGAAAATACCTAGCCGTTATTGCTTGATATATGTTAGCAATTTATTATTGTTGTCATTACTATCCTCATGATGGTGTCGGTGACAGATTTAGCTCTGGTCACTTCTGGGTATGCCTGTGACACTCTGGGGCTTTTAAATAGGAAGGCGTAGAGGGAGCCCTGTTCTTCATTAGAGGCAAACCCCATAGCATCGTGTTTCATTCAAGAGCCTGCTTGCCAGTGGGGGAAATAATAGAGGGGGAAAAAATCGGCCCAAGTACTCTGATTTGGGATAGGGTAGTTCCTTTAGGATTTTTTTTTTTCTTTCAAAACATCGATTAAAACAAAACAGACATCCACCCTTTTCCCTCCCCGCTGTGCAAAAATAACTCAGCAGAAAAGAGCAGGTCAGTTTCTGCCGTCCTTAAAGCGTTTACACTTCCTCCAATCTCCTCCTTAGATAAAAATAACGGTTTAATCTATCGACAGATAAAAGCCTTTCAGAGTACTAACTGCATTTGGAGCTGTTGCTCTTTATTGTTGATTTTCTATAATACAGACGTTTGGGGCATAATGGATTCTCCGGAATGTCCTCTGTCAGCTCCGTAAAGAAGACAGACAGCCCGATCTTGAAAACAGGGCCTCTCCGGAAACCAGCTGACATAAGCTCACGTGGGCTTCACCCCACACGAGGATTTTAAGAAATGAACCTCGCCGGTCAGCAGATTGCTCTGGCGTATTTAAACCTGTCCGTGCTTTCCGCTCCTTTTCACAGTTCTGCAGCTTTCGCGCAAAACAAGTTCTGGGTTAACAGGACGTGATGAGCCTGAACAGGGGAGAGACGCCTCTTTTGCAGAAGCCCTGAGACAGCCACCGTGTGAGGGCACGTGTGGACTTATTCCAGACCCACGGGGTCTCCCCGAGTGTATCTCTACCTGGCTCCCCTCCTCAGTCTTCCCTTACGTGCTGGGCTGGATATTTATCTGTGTTTCTGGCTTCTTGAGCATTCTCCAAGTCTGTTCCCTTGTCTTTTGAGTCAGACTCCCTCCTTCCAGCCCTGGCTTGGGACTTAGGACCTCTGTCAGTTTGGGGGGGGGAGAAAAGACCTCTGTCACTTTGTGTGTGTGTGTGTGTGTGTGTGTGCGCATGTGTGTGTTTTATTTTTTAAAAATGTTTAGGGGCGCCTGGGTGGCTCAGTCGGTTAAGCGTCCGACTTCAGCTCAGGTCACGATCTCGCGGTCCGTGAGTTCGAGCCCCGCGTCGGGCTCTGGGCTGATGGCTCAGAGCCTGGAGCCTGCTTCCGATTCTGTGTCTCCCTCTCTCTCTGCCCCTCCCCCGTTCATGCTGTGTCTCTCTCTGTCTCAAAAATAAATAAAAAACATTAAAAAAAAAATTGAAAATGTTTATTTATTTTTGAGAGAGTGACAGACACAGAGCGCAAGCAGGGGAGGGGCAGAGAGAGAGGGAGACACAGAATCCGCAGCGGGCTCCAGGCTCTGAGCTGTCAGCACAGAGCCCGGCGTGGGGCTCGAACCCACGAACCGTGAGATCGTGACCTGAGCCAAAATCAAGAGCCAGACGCTTAACCTGCTGAGCCACCCAGGCGTCCCAAGACCTCTGTCACTTTGAACACCTCACTCAACTTTCTTAGCCCCGAATCTGTCGTCTGAGAGGATCATAATGGACCTACCATACAGGGCTGTTAAATGTGGTCATGTGTGCAAAGCTCCTAGAACAGTGTTTGGCCAGCTCGGAGTGAGTGCGCCGTAAAGGACAGCTCTTTAATTCCTTCTCGACCCCACCTCCGTCTTATCCCGTGGAAATTAGAGAGGACAACTCATTGTCCAGAGAGAGATTAGTTAACTGGATTCAGAGAATTTTAAAATGGAAGGAGAATTCCTTAAATTAAGGTCAGAGTTTAGGGGCTAGTGGTTGTCCCAACTTGGGAGCGCTATTTGAAAATTTGTGGCAGGGGCCGTCCCGTGTAGGATGCTTAGCCGTATCCCTGAGATCTACCCACGAGGTCGTAGTGGGTGGCACCCCTCCCTGGTCCTAGTCGCGACCATCAAAGTATCTTCGCATGTGGCTGGATGTCTTCTGGAGGGCAAAAATGTCCCTGGTTGGGAACCACTGGGCTGGTCCGAGATTCCAGTTGTGAGCTATCGCACAGACATTACGCTGGGCATAATAAATGAACTAAAAAGGGGACAGAACCAGTTAGTCTGTTGGTGTGTTCCTTACCTCACCACGGAGCAGAGGAAAGAGGTAGGAGGGGAAGTCAGATGTGAGCCCCTCTGATCCCCATCGCCGGTCTACAGAAGGTTTACCACTCCCGTGGGCAATGCCTTCCCCACAACTCCCGACTCACAGCGACGTGTGAGAACAGAACGACAGAAGAGGAGGGCATCCCAGTCCCCAAAGGCTGCAAGCATGATCAAATCTCTAGTCGTACCTCTGCTTTCGGGTCCACTCTTTGAAGGTACATTTGCAGGGGCTCCTAACGGTTCCTTCGTTTCGCTGTTTTCCTGCACCAGTTTCAATCGGGTGGGTATTTACCCACATCGGGCTGCCCTCTTTCCACCTTTGTCTTGACTGCGTTAAGTTCGTGAGAATTACACGGAAGTGCTTTCATTTTTCCATTTCCCCACTTATTTTTATAAAGCCGTAGGGGCAAAATGTAATAAAGACTTTCAAATAATTGCGGAAGCATTGCTGTGCAGATAAAAACGGCGATGGTGCCAGAACTCAGCTCTTGGCTGACGGTGTCACCATGCAAGAGCTCAAAATGCTCATTTCTCAGCTGATTGATGAAGATCTCGAGTGGGCCTGCAAAAGCTGGCTGAGAGGTGTCACTGTAAAAATGGGTGAGGGGTTGGGGCGCAGGGAAGTTTTCGATTAGTGGAAGTCGCAAACTACCGGGAATTGTGACGAGGTGACATCCTAGCACCGGGTCACAGTGTGTATTTTATCTTCTTAATTGGGTCATAAGGACTCCAAGGGGAATTCCAATTCAAGAAGGAAGGGGTGGAATAAAATGAACAGTTGCTTTAAAGTGAGGACGCTAAGCTTGAGGATTCCTTCCATTTTTACATCCGGAAGTACTTTGTGTTTGGCCGAGGAATGTCGCATGTGTTGTATGTTGATAAAGCAAGGCAGATATCTGTCGGTAGACGGACAGATAGATCAGTCTACCTCTACGTGTGTCTGTTGTGAAATGTAAATCTTGACCCGCTCATTTTCTTTGTTGGAGCTCATTAGGGTGTGAAGCAAGTTTCTCCTGGTTGTTCACAACAGAAATCAGCTAAAAAGAAGGTGTGAGGGTGATATTGGAATGTTGTGCAGAATCCAAGGGCTGCAGGGCCCCTTGAGAGACTACAGTGAGGGCTTGAGGAGCCGGGGGGAACCCAGAGAGGACCCTCTCTGTGTCTCTGATCTCCGTTTTTCTTTGGCACTTGTCACCTTCTTCTCCGGCCAGATTGACCTGTGGTTGTAAAAATGCAGGGAGATGGCCTCCTGATGACTGCTGAGTGTCCTTCTCCTCTGTGCCCAGCCAGCTCGGTTTGCCCAGCTACCTTCACTGCAACTTAAAATCTCCCGGAGAGACAGCGGGATTGGTCCAGCTTGGGTCAAGGTCTGGCCCTGCTCCGATCAATTACAACTGGTCTAACAGGAGGTGCGGAGGAGTCATGCGATTCCAACAGGTCTTGGCCACAACTCTGAGAGGGTGGGGCGTGAATTTCAGAAAAAGGGGCTCGATTGTTGAGGACAGACCACCTCAGTTGCATTGAGCACATGCGCGTTTATCCTGAATTGTAGTGAAAACCTTAAGCATGTGTCCAGCATTATTTTCTAGCTCGTCTTGTTCTTGCTTTCAAATTAGTAGATGTTGAGTGTATTTACTGACTGATTAGTTTGAGGGATATGACCAATTACATGGTGAGAAAGCGAGGTTTCAAATCAAACCTATGAGCTTGGTAATAGCTTGATGTGGCCTTCTGGAAGGTGAGAATGTAGTTTGTCCTTGAACATGAAGCAAGGGGTATGAGTTTCCTAGAGCTTCTGCAACAAATTACCACCCACTTGGGTGAAATGGATCCTCTCTGGAGGTCAAAGTCCAAGATCAAGTTGTCGGTAGGGCCTGGTGCTCCTTTGGAAGGTTCTAGGGAAAATCCTTCCTTGAACCTTGCGGCCTCTGTGCCTCCAGGCATTCTTCAGGCTGTGTCATTCTCATTCTACTCCCATCTTCCCGTGGCTCTTCTTCATGGGTGTCTCCTCTTTGTGTCTCTTGTAAGGACCCTTGCCGTTGGTTTTAGGGCTCACTTGGATAATCCAGCATGGTCTCGTCTCCGGGTTCTTAGCTTAGTCATGTCTGCAAAGACCCTTTCTCCAAATAAGATCACATTCACAGCGTCCAAGGCATGGACATAGCTTTAAGGAAGCCTCCCTTTAACCTGCTACATAACCTGAAATTGGATGGACCCCCTAGGCCGTCTTACTGTGCCTACATTTTGCCCAGGGCAGTCCAAGAGGCAGCAGACGCGTTGGCGAAGCTGGGGCAGAAGCGGGAGGTGGAGGGACACAACGGACACAGTCTGGGGCGGCAGGCGCCCGTAGGATGGCCATGCTGGGCTGATGAATGGTGCGTTGGCACTTTCTTAAATGAGGTCTGTAGACAAAATTCAGCACCTGCATTTCTCTCTGTTCTTTGAAGGATGGTGTTTCTTGCTTTTTCTGGTAGACTGAACTAGGAACGAGAAATGGGTTGGAACTGATCTTTGTGGTGAACCCCCTGGCATAATGGAACTCAGCGTCCATCTGGGGTCACCCTGATCTTTAAGAACTAGATAAAGTCAGCTTAAATTGTCCTCTTGTGGTTACAGTGTACCCTGGGAGAATCTGGGCGTTAGTCAGGCCGACCCCAACTTCATGATATTTCTCAGCCATGTGAACAGGTGTATGGAGGTATTCTTTGTAGTTCTGAGGACATAATTACAATTATGCATAGTATTGTTTTTATTGGTCAAAATATTACACTCGGGACTTAACATGTGTCATTTTTTAGGAGCAAAGGTTGGAATCGCAACACGGTGTTATCTAAGTGGCCACTTATCTGGGGGCAGAAAAGTTCTTTACTGGGCAGAGTCACCAAAGCATGGCTTCTGAGAACATTTTGCAGTTTTACTTCCAACTTTCTTTGGACAGCTGGTGGATCTCTGCCAATTTTCTTAGAAATGTTCCAGGACATAATTTAGTTTTCAAAGATAACGGCAGAGCCCTGAAGATAAGGGTTGGTTTAGGATGATTATCTATGTCTTACTCATTGAGTCTCAACTATGAAAAAATCAGAAAAGTCATTTTACTATAAGATGCTCCTCATGTACATGTTAAAAAGTACAGAGCAAAGGAATCACTCTAGCAAGAGATTATTTCTGAATCACGATATTCTAGCCAATTTGTACTTTGACTATCTGCCTGTCTTTTTTTTTTATGTCTGTATGTATCAGCTCTCAAGGATAAGTATTCTCCGGAGTTTGCCTCCTAAATTGTGGAAGGCTTTGGTAGAGAAAGACATCTCTGTTGGGAGAAAGGAACCTTCTAGAACCAGTTGACAAGGTATGCGTTTGATTTCTCTCCACCTGGTGTCCTTATCGTCTTGAATACACCCTCCTCCCCTGCCCCTTAGGAATTTAGGAGGGGGTTTTCAGATTCTTTGCTTCCTTATTTCTCTGCCTATGGGCCAGGCCATCTCCTGACGGGGGTGCTGAACGGACGGGGTTTCACATGGGAGCTCAGATATGGCCTCTCATAACTCAAGTATTGAAATGCTTAAACAATTCAACAGGGAAAGAACAAGCTCGCTCCTTGGCATCTATCCAAGCTGTCGATTTGTGCACAAATATGCAGAAGGCTTTTCAGGGAGCCATCACTCCTGTCCGTGTGTGAGCCATTTCTGACTCTGAGATGCTCTCTGCTCAGACATCAGAAACATCATGCCCCTAGTGCACTGTTTTTGCCAACTGTCTGCCCTTCCTTTTAATATCTAGACAGACATATCCGCGGCCTAAAGGAAGCTCCTCAGGGAAGAAATCTCCCTTGTCCCCCGTGACACCTCCCTTTTTCCTTCAGTTCTCATTTTTAAGGGTAAGCGGATTTCAGCGGCACATGCACAAGAAACCAGCAGCACTGCTTGGAATATGGAATTATTAGGGAAATGGGCCGTGGAATTCTCGAGTGATGGCATTTTCCAACGTTGTTGTTGTTGTTGTTGTTATGGTTGTTCAAGTTGTGCTGTAATGACCTATTTGCTTTCTGTCTGATGTATCAGATTAAGAACTCCTCGAGGGCAGGAAGCATGCCTTATTTATCTCGTGTGTCTGAGGCCAGACTAATATCCAGCCTCCAGTAATGGGCGAATCGTTAGTAACTCCAAAGTACGGCGTTTCAACTCTGGTGTAGGGGAGTGGCATTTGAGCCTCCCGTTGCTACAAGAGGGTGTCGTGGGTTGAATGATGTTCTCTAAAGAGTGATATCCACATCCTAACCCAGAGAACCTGTGAATGTTCTGGGAAGAAAAAAAAAAAATCTTTTCAGATGTGATTAAGTTAAAGACTTCAAGATAAGATCACCCCGGATTATCCCCGGTTTAGGGAGGGCCCTAAACCCCGTGACAAGGGTCCTTAAAGACACAAGAGGAGGTGGCCGTGTGAAGAGAGAGGGAGAGATTGGGACCATTCATCCACGAGCCATGGAATGCCTGGAACCACCAGAAACCGGAAGAGACAAGAAAGCATTCTCCCCGAAAGTCTTTAGAGGGAGCATGGCCCCGCCAATAACGTGATTTTGTATTTCTGGCTTCTGGAAGCCTGAGAGAGAACATTCCTGTTGTTTTAAGTGCCCGAGTTGATGGTAATTTGTCACGGCAGCTCCAGGAAATTAATACAGAGGGTAACCTGCCTTCAAGAAAAGCCATTAAATCCCATGCACCGAGCTCCGTTCAGAGCACTGCAAAGAAGAGACACAGGGGAGGATGGTGGAAGGATTCCTGTTGGTGGAGCCCGGGGACCAGGAACTGAATTGTCAAGAGACACCGGGAGGGCAGCTCTTCATTTCCACGGGTCTTGAGGAACTGAAGGGAGTTTCAACCTAGGCTAAAGGAGTGGAATAGCTGGGGCTTGTCTTTTACGACAATCGCATAATTGAGACCCCGAGCGTGCCCTCCGGTATGCGCTTAAATTGACCAGAAAAACACTTCAAGGCTTTACACACGGGGGGGACAGGAGTGCCTCAGTGCAAAACAGAACGCGGTACGGGCTAAGCCAGGCCTTCGAGAAACCATCTTTTGCCACTAGCCAGGGTTGAAGGAAGGGGACCCCGGGTGGGAAGGTTTGGTCCTCCCAAGTAAGTAATGGTAGCAAGCCGCTTGGGCTCATCTGTTCCCAGGAGTGTTGTGGGCTGCCCAGCCGGGGGTCACCCTGCCTCACGGGGACTCGATCCTTACAGGCAGGGGGCGGTGGGGGCCCACGTGGCACTTTGGAGAACCAAGCGTCTTTCCCTGCGGCACATGTCAGGGAAAGGTCAGAGATGTCCTCGGGACCAGGGCCGGGTCCAAGAGAGCAGCCTGTGTTTCCTGCTACTGAAGGCAGCTGTGAAGGCATCTGAATTGTGGGTAGTGTGGGAACTGGGGCGGGGGGGCGGAGGGGGGAAGCTGGGCTGACCACCAGGGTATCCGGGCGATCGCTCCTGCCCGCCACGCTGAGCTCACTCACTCTGCAGGAGAAACCTAAAGTTGGTTGGGCCACCTTCAGGGCCTATGACCCCTGAGATTCTATGATCTCTGCCTGGATACTGAAGGAAACAGATTCAGCCTGTGGAAGGGTTTTCTTAGTGAAGCACCCAAATCAACGCGAAATGTGGTCCGATAGGTCCCGATAGGTCCCCAAGCTCTCCTGCTGTGTGGTGTAAGAGATCTTTGTTCCAGTTGTAAGAACAGGTAAAATTCATGACAGTAGGGCATCCTTTTTTGGTGGGACGTCGGGGGGGGGGGTCGGGGGCGGATTGCCAGCATCCTCTTACAAGAAACAGATCACAAGACAGAGAGAAAGCCCAAATGGTGGCGGGAGGCCAGGCCAGGTAGCAGCAGAACCCCCATCCACCTGGCCTGAAGCAGGAGCAGGGCTTGGTAGAGGCTGGCTGGGAGCCAGGCCCGCCTTGCTTTGATTGGAACCGGTGTCATTTCTGTGTAAAATTCTCAACAATCACATTAACAAGCCATTTAACAGACGCTATAACCACCCTGACATTCGGGTGTTCATCACATTTCTCCTCCTGTGACAGGCCCTGAATGAGCGCTAAGATTTAACGTGATTGGTTTTGGCAGGCTGAGTCGCCCCATCTTCCTGGCACACCCCTCCATGCCCTCCATCACCACTGAGACCTACTGGAGGGACACCTGTTATGGAGGACGCCACCCAATCACGTTCAGACCCACACTCACACATGCTCGCACATCCTCTAATGATGCTCCTGGAGAAACATAAACAAAGGCAACAAAATAGAGCTCTTGGCTGAGCGAGATGAGGTTCTCACTTCTCCAAATCCTGTAAGTTTGAGCCATGAACTGAAAATAACTGCGCTCTACATATTAAAGGGGCCACGCGGAAACTGATTTCTTGTTTGGACTGGTGGGCGCACATTTGGGTCAAGGAAATCTACGCAGAGGACAAGAGAGCTTGAAAATTCATTCATTCATTCATTCATTCATTCGTCCATCCATCCGTCCAACCATCCATCTGGAAAGCCCCAGGTACTGTGGGTGTTTGGAGGTGTGAAATAACAACGTCTGCCTTTCCTCTCCCCGTCCTCCCGCCTTTTCACACAGAGTCTAAAAAAAATCAAGCAGACGCACATAGAAATAACTTTCGCCGTATGAAAAATTTTGTAGTCGAGGAACAATCCACCTATTATCAGGGCACAGGAGAGGAAGCAAGGCACTGTCTGCAGATGAACAGGAAGCCTTTTGAAGAGGGCGATGTCTGATCCGAGTCCGGAAGAGTAAAGAGGCGTTTGTCGATTTGGGTATAAGTGAACTTGGCTCTCTGTCATTTGTCCCTTTATTTCTGATTCTCACATCAGCTTGTCAACAGCAAGAGGTGTGTGTCTGGTTCCTTTATACAGCAAGAGCCTGGCCCAGTGCCTGGGATACGGTAACCACTAACCATATTTTAGCTGGATAAATGAACAAATCTATAAAGGGCAGGTGCTGAACTTCATGAGGCAGCACCTTGGCGAGTCAAGGTCAAGGCCTTATTTTGGTTTTAGGTGACAGCAGACAGGGTCATGTGGCAAATATACAGGGTACACAATGACCGGGGGGTGTAGATGCTACCCCCGTGGGGCCTGGTGGAAGGTGACCCCAGATGTAACCATGGGTCCAGAGTCAACTGTGGATTATCCACCTGTGAGTAATACGAGGCCGTCACGAATTCACCCTTTAGCTGGGAAGTGGGTTTCCGCTGAGAAATTCTGCCTAAGGGGTAGACCCTGGGGAAGCTTCTCAGTGGCCCTGCCGTTCTCTCTAGGTTGCAGGCAGCGTGTGGAGAACCAGGGATCAACCGTACTGTGATATGGACCAGAACGATGGAAATAGGAGGAAAGACCAGCGGTTATTTCTTTCGAAGTATTTCTTCCTCCCGCATTGCCCTTTTTATCTGCAGAGCACAGTCTAAAGAGGAGGGTCAGAAACATGGTGTTTGCTCACTCAAACCTCATTTCTTAGCCAACTTGCCAAGAATTCTACTCCAAAAAGGGAGAGAGAATTAGGAGGGTCAGTCTGAAGCTTCCCGTCGGCACGAAGCAGTCGGATTTGTCTGGGACTTGAATTAGGTGGTTTGGGAGATGATGTGTTGAAACACGAGCCCAGGCTAGGAACCAGAAACCCCTTTCTCTCGGCCAAGCCCAACCTTGACCAGTGGATGACCTTTGGCAGTTATTTAAATTCTCAGGGATACAGTTTCCTCGTCTGCTTCCAAAATCCAGCACTCAAAATCATCACTCATGTTTATTTATCTGATATTCAATATGTATACTCAATATACATGGGTAGCAAATAAAAATTTCCAAGTGATAATATAGAATAAAGTTTTTGAAAATCCCTGGGCCTCTGAGGATTTTTGCAGGCTGCACCTTGTTTCAACCATTCCTACATTTAGCAAGCTCGTTGGGGTGTATGCTGTTTCTAAAGGGACAGAGACATTAAACGTGGGATTCTATAGGTAAAGTAGAAACATTTACTGCAGTCAGCTATGTGACTGGTCCCGGGGCCTGCCTTTCCTGCAAACAGAGGAGCTGAAAACCTAGGTGTCTAATTTCAGAAATGCAGAGAGATAATGACCTCTTTCATTCATTAGCCCACACCTGTCATTATACAGTTGGAGTTAGAATTAAAATGCACATATACACTTATAATGTAGCTAAATAAATCCTGACTATTCTAATTCATACTAAGGTGTAAATGACTGACACGAGGCCCTATCCTTGAAGTGTGTTTTAAGACTTGGAAAAGGGAAAAAAACAAAGCAAATGAGGGAAAGTGATGGGAACTACAAAAGGGTGGGGGTGGGGGCACGGGACAAGAGCTTGGAAAGGGAAGGATGGAGTTTCCAAAGATAAATTTTCCTTTACGTAGAGCTTTTTCACTACGTTTAGACAGAAATCAGTGGTTTCAGATCCAATTTCAGGGAATGTCATAGTCTCCTTGTTTTATGACCCAGGCTAATTTTCAAGACCAGAAAGTCCCTTCCGCAGAAATCAGATAAAGCTGCCAGGGCAAACCTCGGGATCTTGAAGGATGTTATAAAACAAAAATAAGTTTCTTTTCTTTCTTTTTTTTTTTTACACCATGCTTTTTTTTTTTTCTTCTCCAATACAAAACATATACCCTCAGTGTAGACTATTCAGATACTGCAACGAAGTATAAAGACAAAAAAAAGCAAACGTGTCCTCAATCCCACCACTGTTATCATCATGGTGCTTTTTTTTTTTTTTTAAACTTAAAGGGAGATTTCAAGACTGTGGCAATTTGGCCTGAGGAGACTGCTAAGCCAACACAGCAAAAACAAGTGGGGTCTGAACGTGGGGACAGAACCTGGGAGAAGAAAAAAAGCACCCACCTGTGTGTATTCAGTGAGGTACGTGTGTGTGAGGCTGAGGGCTTGGCGTGTTCATGCACAACCTCCTTTCCTTTTTCACACGATATTCCTGGGAAGCAGCTTACCCAAAGAGTTCATTCAAACTGGAACCGACTTTTAAATTAGGTGACGACTGAGTAATTCTGAGCAGAAACACCCTGCCTGTGTGTGCGGTGTTCTTAAGTGTGAGTGCGTGAGTGTGCATACGTATGTTCTCGTGCCTCCGTAGGGCTCAAGTCACCAGATTACGAATGAGGTGGCTGGAGAGATAAGACCTTTTATCTGTTTGCACTCCTATTCCTGTCTTTAATTTGCAAGCGAAGCCTTTCTTCAAAAAGTAAGGTGGCGTGCGAAAAGTCTAGAACATTTGCGGGGGGTGGGGAGTGGTGGGGTTCCATGCTTCGTGCTCAGCTGCAGAGAAATTGGAGGCTGGCTGGCTGTGTCCACCAGGCTCCAGGTGAGGCCTCGTTCCTCTGGTTTTAGAAAAGGGCTGACGGCGATAATAAATATCGTTTGCTGACACGGAGTCCTGGGGCTGCGCTGACCACAGGAACCGAGGTCCCCAGGACTCTGAGACCGCTCACAAAGCAGGCATTTATGAAGTGGTTGGCTTTGCATTAATTAATTCCCCAGCCATTCACCAACAGTAACAATCCCTTCAATTAGAGTCCAGGCCCGGGACAGCCCTGGTGTTTATTGAAAGTGACATCTGCAGAGCAAAGTGTGACTGTGTTAATACGGAGTAGCACAAAGGGACCCGAAGCCCCTCTCCTGTTTGTGTTGCTTTTGAGGAAGAAAGGGCTCTGGCAGGAATGTTCGATTTGTGCGTTTCCTCTTTAGCGGTCAGCTGGTCAGCTGAAGTTTTCTCATCTGCTTCTCCTCCGGGGGCGGGTTGGTTCTGATGCGTGAGTTCTGCCGTGAGTCCATGGAGTGTCAAGGAGAGGGGGGCTGGTCTCAAATGGCTTCGGGTCCTGGCAGCCTGATGTGTCGGCCCTGGAGCACACGTGGATGGGGATCTCACTGGGAGGCTGGACAAAGCTTGGCCAGTTCTCTCGTCATAAACATAAGAATGGGGGGGGGTCAACGGGAGACCTGGAGCTGCAAGGGTCTCGGGGTTATGAAAGCTGAAAGGTACGGGAAATAAACATGGAGAGTGGAGCTGATTGTTCATTCCCAGAGGCAGGGAAAACCTCCATTCTTTAAGGGTAGTTCTGTGTCCTGAAACTCACGGGCTCTAAATAAATGTTTGAGGGCCTGCTGACTGATGGGTTGATGAAATATTGCCCCGTTGTCCTCCAGCCTGTTTAACTGCCTGGGTTGGTCAGTTATCCAACCTCTTTCGTCTCTAGATCTTTCTAGCATCTGCCTCCACTGTCAGCACCAAGGATGCACGCATTTGCCGGGTGGACATTCCTCATGCAGCCTTCCTGGAACTACAGAAAGCTGGGTTCCTACAAGCCACGTGGCTCCATTGTAGGTTTGTTATTTGTTTTCCTAGTGTTTTGTATTTATTTTTGTGAGAGCACAACCAGGGGAGGGGCAGAGAGAGAGAGGGGGGGACAGAGGATCTGAAGCAGGCTGGGTGCTGACAGCAGGGAGCCCGATGTGGGGCTTGAACTCACGAACCCGGAGCTCTGATCCTCAACTGACTGAGCCACCCAGCTGCTCCTGGTTGGCTACTTATTTATACATCTTAGCAACTATTCACTGGTTAATACTGCCATGTATCACTCGCAAAGCCTTTTTGTTTCTGTTTTTGCTTGCGCTTTTAGTAAGCAGACTCTTTAAATGGTTCACCTTACCACTAGAGAAGATTAAACATAAGCACGTTCACGGTAACCTTAAGGCAGGATTAAGACAGGTCAGTGCTGAAGGAGACACACACGGAAAGGTAACAGGGACTCCAAGGAAAGAGGGTCACGGCTGCACGACCATCAGCCCAGGCTTCCTCGGGCATTTGCAAGGAGGAGTCTTAAAAGATGAGGGTGATGAGGGTTTTGTAGTGCAAAAGGAGGGCATCCTCGCCAAAGCGGATGAGAAACTATCTGAGGGTGTGTGTTCTGGAAAGAGGCAAGAGGCATTGCTCTACAAGCTCTGTTTAAGATAGATGGGAAAAAGTGGGGGTGGGAGGGGAGATGGTGTGAATGTTATAATTAAGAGTTAAATCAGACGGAGAAGACACAGCCCATGGGAGGTGGGGAGCGGTATAAGAGTGCCTTTCAAAAGAGGGAATTCAGACAGACGAGCACTGGATGATAATCACCGCTCCCATAATAAATAGCTAGCACTCAGGGAGCGTGCCAGGCGCCCGGAATAGTTCCACACACTTTACACGCATTAATCCATTTCAAGATGGCCAGAGAAGCCCGCCCCCGTCCCCCTGTGCCTGGAGCCCAGATTGCCGAGTTCTAGTCTAGCTGTGCTTTAAGGAGTTGTGGGGAGTTGTGGGGGGCTCTGGCTCAACTCTTCTACCTGTACAAGGGTGAGGTACATCCCAAACGTCCACTAGAGTTCCGAGGTCCCATGTAACTCCCGACATTTGTTAATATCAGCTTACCTAAAGCGAGAACCCCAGCAGGGGGACCCAAAGAAGGATCAGTCAAGATCTCTCAGAACAGGTGCCTTGGGAGGTAAATCCCTCTGTCCAGTTCTGCCTTTCCCTTGTGATCCTCTTTCCAACTTTACCCAGCACCGGGGGCTGGCCCACATTTCCCTCCCTCTCTCCATTGCTGTTGTGTCATTAACAAAACTCCCCGGACCTTCGCAAAGCCCCCACAGCAGAACTGCCCCATGAGAGAAACGGTGGATTTAATAAACTTCCCCTTAAATGGCCCCAAATCCTTCCCAGTGATTGGGGCGGGGAGGGGTGGGTGGGGCGGTGGACAGAGAAACAGCTATACACAGGACAGAGATTTCGGGGGCAGGAGGCGAGAGAGGGAAAGAGTAAAGAAAGTTCTCGAGATCCTGGGCCTCAGGGACCAAATTAAAAAAGCAGCACCACTTAATTCAAAATCAGATGAATGTCAGTAGGATGTTTGTCAAACAAACTTGTCATCATTTGTCACAATTTGAGGACGTCTCAGTCAGTAGTCACACTTGAACGTGTAACAGAGTTATTTATAGCCGCCAGTCTCCAGTTTTAAGTAAATGCAGGGCCGGGGTTGGGTGTTATAAACAGCCTTATTTATAATGATTGTGCGGCTATAAATAGTTTGGTGTGCTGGGTGTAGCAGAGTGGCTCGGCTCAGGGCTGCCAGAGCCAGGAGGAAAGCCACAGGAGGAGGGAAGTCCTCGGCCGGGAAGGTATTTGATCCTCTTCCTCGCTGTCCCTTGTGGAAGGAGAAGTTGTGCACAACGGTGTTCCCAGGAGAAGGTGGAAGTTACTCACTTAATTCACATCCGCCCCGAGATCTCCCGTGGAAAGGTTGAAAGGGAGTGGGCATTCCTGTACGGCCTGCTTTGTGCCTATTCATGGACAGTGAGCTAATTACGGGCTCCTTCTCATGCTGGAGGGTGGAGGGAGACATCCTGTTATTTTCCAGAACAGGCAAAGCTCTAAAGGTTTGTTTATAGCTTCAGCGTTAATTTGACCGACAGCAATAGTCTCTTCTAAAAATAAGCGGTTGTCAGAAATTTAGAAATTTACTCGCTTCTTGTGTCAGCAGAACCTTGTCTAGGGAGTAGGGAGGTGGGGCGGAGAGGAGAAGAGAGGAAGGGGAATATGTATACATAAATTTTACATGTAAAATACATAGGTATGTCAGCTTAAAAACTAATCATTATGCTGTTTGGCACAGGGGCAGTGTTCTTACAACGGGGAGGGGCACCCTTCAGATGTTCATGTGCTTGTCGTATGGAAATTTCTGGTTCTATACACATCCCCACCCCACCCCACCCCACCCCACCCCCAAAAGCCCCACACTCAATTTTAATACCGTTAGGCTAAATGTTATTTTGCCCCTTTTTAAAAAATTATTTTTCTGTCTCTTTTTTCTTTCTATTATTATTATTTGTTAAATATGAAATTTATTGTCCCACTGGTTTCCATATAACACCCAGGGCTCATCCCAACAGGTGCCCTCCTCTGCGCCCCTCCCCCGCTTTCCCCTCCCTCCCCCATCCCCCATCAACCCTCAGTGTATTCTCAGTTTTTAAGAGTCTCTTACGGTTTTTTTTTTTTAATTTTTTTTTCAACGTTTATTTATTTTTGGGACAGAGAGAGACAAAGCATGAACGGGGGAGGGGCAGAGAGAGAGGGAGACACAGAATCACAGAATCGGAAACAGGCTCCAGGCTCGGAGCCATCAGCCCAGAGCCTGACGCGGGGCTCGAACTCACGGACCGCGAGATCGTGACCTGGCTGAAGTCGGACGCTTAACCGACTGCGCCACCCAGGCGCCCCACGTTTTTTTTTTTTTTTTTTTTTTAAAGAAAAGGTGTGGCTATGAAAAAATTTATTGGATCTTAATTTGCAAAATTAGTTCTGGTTCATTTTATTGCCGTAATTTAATACTTCTAATGATTTTCTGACACATATGTTTTAGCAGCAAGATCTACTTCCTATTCATTTTTCATTTCAGTACAGCTGAAGTCTATTAGGTAGGACGGTACAAATCAGGGAGAGAAGAACCTCGCAAGAAATTGACTTCATGATGTCATCTTAGCATCCTTGAGACACGCGCTGAGCCCCTGTTAGCGGAAGTAGTCACAGCTGGAGGTTTGGGGCAGAAGGACACAGGCAAGCAATCCTTCTTGGAAAAGGGATTACTTTTTTTTTTTTTTTTTTTTGCTGTATCATCAGCAACCTCTTCATTGTCGTCATCATCATTATTGCAATTTTTGTCCAAGAGCGCCGTGAGATGCATCCTATTGGAACCCGTCCCCCTCGAGCTGTAGCGAGGACAGCCTGCCCAAGTAAGCTGCCGACTAACACTCAGAAGACGCAGGTCATGGACACAGAGGAGCTAAGGTCAAGGGACTCTGAGGGGGTGCTTCTCATCCTGACCTGGGTGCTAGGGAGGGCATCCCGGAGGAGAGGGCCCCCGGGGTTGAGTCCTGCAGGTGGTTCCTTAGGGCAGCGACTGTGTCTTTTTGTATCTGCATAGACACCTGTGACGCGGAAGGCACGTGGTAAATATTCGCAGAGAGAACAAACGAAGGTTTACTCTCTTTTTGTAAGTTGATTGCCTCGAGAACCCTGCCGTTGTGCACTTGCGATGTGTCAATAAATACACAGATGAATTACAACAGTTAAAAATGAAACATTAGAGAGACGAGATTTCTGGGGTGTGTGCACCAGCGTGGGACAAGGGGCCTCTTCTGACTGATGCCCTCGCAGGCCTGATCAAAATGATAAAGTCCTTACTGAGTTATAAGGGTGTCCAAGGCCAAGGTGGAGGGAATAAAATGGTACAATATGCATGTGGCGGTGAACTGATTTCAGTGACCTCAACAGCATCTCCCGAATTCCCTGCCTGTTTATTTTGGGAAGTACCTTTACCATACACGGGGTAAGACGTCATCTGCCATGGGTTCCAAGTCGTGAAAGACGTGGCCGTAAGCCAAAGAAAGGGGACCATTACAAAGAGAAAGATGTTACATCCAACTTCTCCCTCCTTCTCTCTTTTCTTTTCTTCTCTAAGATTGTTTTTGGTTGTACTTATCTCCGTGATTATTTTCAGCATTTAAAAAGAGAGAGATTCTCAGTACTTATTTTGGAGTACGAAAGACAAATGTTTTTCCCCATTGCTTACTGGGTGAAGGTGGGGGGGGGGGATTTTAATATTAGCATCATCAAGTCAGTGATTTCAGAGAAGATTCTTGGAACTGGAAATGTGTTTGGCCAGTCTGTATTAACTCCCATCCCAGCGATATTATGACCATATATCCTGGACCTAGATGTTCCCATTCGGGGAAGAAAGAGGAACACAATAAATTTTGCAATATAATTTGTAAATCTGGCAGATAGCTTATACCTAATATTTTTGTTTTTGTTTCTGTTTCTAAGAAATCTCCCCGATGCCGAGTACTAGCTGAGAAGGATGTGGTATACGTGCCTTAGTTCAGGCCCTTTGGCTACGCATTCTTGGAACTCGAAGTGTTTGGAGCTTCAGGACGTCATTAGCTCCTTCCATTCTGTTCCCCTCCTTTGACCAAGTGACCGGTTGGAAGCCATTTGCTTTTCTAAGAGATGGAGCTGGGATAGAGTGTCTCTTGCCTTCCAGAAACGAGAACTCATGTTTTTCGGAGATGGAGAGACACGCCCATTATACAGGTGCGGAAGGGTGAGGATTCTAGAGTCAGGCGGCCCTAGGTGTGAATCTTGGCTCTGTCAGTGTGTGAGGCAGGGGCGTGTTGAGCCCTAAGTTTCTCCTTCATGCTGTAAAAACAGTAATGATACCACAAGAGAGGGGTTGGGAGAATTAAATTGGATGATGCGGGTCGAATACTTTGCTGTGGTCCCTGGCACACGAAACGTTCTCCAACATCTGTCGGAAGTAACAATGAAAACAAAACCAAGAAGCGAACTAACTCCCCTAAACTGGGTTCCTGGTTCTTTGGGCCAGTGGGACCAGAGTTGTTACTGGTGAAATATCTTCCTCCTGCACAGCCTGTCGTGTGCCCTTATTTTCCTGGGGGAGAACGCACATGCTTATTTCCTCTGAGAGAGAAACACAGGAGCCCTGTTCACTCCCCATCGGGCTTTGGGCAGAGAGACAGATGTGGTAGGCTGGTGGCTAGAGATGGGGACGGTGAGGGAGGGCCCCGGATGAGCAGTCCCCAGGAGCAAGAGGGGTCTGACAGGTCCAGCTGGCCCGGCAGGACCAACTGTGTGGGACAGCGGACCCCCACTCTGGAACCCAGCCTGTGCCCGCGGGAGGAACAGCAGGGGTGACCCAGGGTGGGAGTGATCTCCGCCAGCAGGGACCCTGCCCCCGAGATGCACGCAGGTCAAATGGCGTTTGAGGAACCGAAGAACGTTGGGAGGGAATTATGGAAGCCTCCGGTAAGTCAAGCTGGTGAGGGTTTAGAGCAGGGTTTCACTCACAGACTGGGAAATAACTATTTGCACGCAAGATGATCCCATTGAATCCCGCAATAACCTTGTGACGTTTTTATGGTGCTTTGCAGATCAGGAGAGTGGAGGCCCAGAGAGATGTGAATCACTCACTCCAGGTCACAGGCATCAGCTCGAAGCCCAGATTGAAAACGAACCTCATCGATTTCAAAGTCTGTACTGTCCATGTCACTGACCCAGCTAAACTTTACGGGACTACATTTTCCCCTACACTTCTCTCCCTGACTTCAGCTCGCTGGTGATGGGCTGTGTGTGAGTGTCTGGGTAAGTCAGCCGATTCTGAATTCCGGCTGTCCGCTTGCCCGTCCTGCCTGCACCACTTACTGGCCTCGCGACCTTGGGTCAGGGAACTAAATTCTCCGTGCCTCGGTTTCCTCATCTGTAAAGAGGGACAAGTTAGGCAGGGCTGTTCAGAGAAACAGAACAGATAGGATGTGTGTGTGCGTGTAAACACGCACGCACACACAATCCTATTTCTATGTATAGAAATCGATGTATTTTAAGGAATCGGTTCGAGTGATGACGGAGGCTTGACCACTTTGGAATCTGCAGGCAGGCCAACAGGCTGGGAGAAGACCCAGGGAGAAGCTAATGTTGCAGCTGGAGTTTGAAGGCAGTCTGGAGGCAGAGATTCCTTTTCCTTGGGGGAAACCTCAGTCTTTTTTTTTTTTTTTTTTTCTTAAGACCTTCAACTGATTGGGTGAGGCCCGCCCACATTGTAAAGGGTAATCTGCTTTACTCAATGTCTAGTGATTTAAATGCTAATCTCACCTAAAAAGTACCTTCCTAGTGATATCTAGACTGGTGTTTGACCAAATATCTGGGTACTGTAACCTCGCTGAGTTGACATACGGCATTAGCCATCACGTGGGGCTAATAAGATCTATCTCCTAAGATTGAAGGGGGGCATCCGTGAGCTGATGTAGAAAAAGAGCTTGGGCACACGTAAGTTCCGGCTACATGTTACCCGTTGTTCTTCCCCGGAACTGGACATGCCGTCTCTGGCTTTGGCTCGGACGGGTCATTTCTGTCCGCGGACCGGCTCTCTGGCAGCCGGCAGGTTTGAGTTCTGTCCCACCTGCTTCTTGCGGCTGCGGTAAAGTCCGGGTGCCTCCTGTGCGGCCCCCCGCGTCTGGGAGGAGATTTATGTATCCTGTTTCCCAGGATAAATTAGGATCCTGGGCGCTACCTCCCATGGACGGCCTCGGTAGAGGCCCAGGAGGGGAAATACCGCAGGGAAGGGCGGCTGAGGACGGCTGAAATGGCAGGGCAAGGACGCCACCCGGAGAATCTTTGTTGTTGTTTATACCGGTGGCAGGAAGCAAACATAATGCTCTTTAATTTTCCTTGGCAGGGTCTGAGGCGCCTCGCGGCTGCCATCCTGTCTGCCTGGCCGCGCTGCACCCCCACTTCCCCCAGCCTCAGGTGGACGGGCCCCCCAGCAAATGCCTTTCCTGGAAACATGAGGCCGCCACAGCCCTCCGCCGCCCGACCCCCTCTGCGTTCAAGCCTCTGCTCTGTCTCCACCGGCCAGCCGTGCCCCCCCCCCCCCACCCGACCTCACCCTGACACAGGGAGAGACCCTTGATGGCCAGACGTGCATTGCAAGCCCCAACCAACGCTCCGTTTGGAAACAGGAGAATTTTCATTTTGCTTTGGTTTGGGGGGGGGGGTTGTAAAACTGGGACACATGCAAAAGATCTAGGCGGACAACGGGGAGGGCGAGATGGGGAGGAAACAGAGGAAAGGGGCTGGGGGCAGCAGGTGGGAGGGGGCCGGCAGGACCCGTGAAAGAATAAACTAAGCCTTCATCTCGGAGTCTGATCCGTTTCTGGACCCTGATGGGAAAGGTCATGAATTTTAAAATGTATCTCTCCGGCCGACAGCTCCAGTCATAAAGCCAGCACTCTCTGAAGCTCTGGACGGCAGGCGGCCGGAGACCTGAGACCGAGGGGCCCCCACCAGCCGACACTGGCCACAAGCAGGTCTGTGGCAGGCGGTGATTATGGGGGGGGGGGGGGGGTTTGAACGCGCTGTCCCCGGCAAGCTTCTGAGGTCAAGCAATCCTTCCTGCCAGCGTGTGGACATCTCCAGCGTGCCTGGCACGAGTTCTTAACTTTGCAAGTGGGCCCTTTGCAAGGGACTTAAACTCCCTTGTGTCACTTGTAAGTCACATGGCCACCTGCTGCAGTCCTGTCCACCTGCCGGGCGCACTGGGAGCCCCCCCCCCTCCCCCTGGGGAGTGGCACCCAGGCTCTGAGAGCTGCTGCAGGAGGGGAAGCTCGGTGATCCCCCCCAACCCTTCCCCCTCTCCCCACCCCCGCTCCTCACGCTCCCCCCAACCCCACTCCTATCCCTCCCCTCACCCCATCCCTCCCCCAACTCTTTATCCTCCTCTTCCCCCATGCCACTCCCTCTCCCCTCCCCACCCCCACTTCTTTCCCTCCCCCATCCTCCCCCTCTCCCTTCTCCCAATTCCTTACCCTCCTCCCCCACTCCTTACCCTCCCCCCTCCCCCTCTCCTTCCCCCTCTACCTTCCCCCCCCCCGCTCTTTACTCTCCCCCCCACTCCTCCCCCCCTCCCCCCACATACACACATCTCAGAGGAGGGTCAGAGGCTGCACGTTGCAGGTTGGGTTCTCTCCGGTCTCTATGACAGGCTGTGGGAGGGATGTGAGGGTGGCCGCTGTCTCTCCTGGGCTGGAAGAGGCCATGGTGACCACCGTCCTGGGGCCCTGGGCTACTGTCAGTCTATCTGCCTCGAGGAAAAGTGCCTGCTCTTGAGAAATGGCGCGTGGTCTTTGAAAACATGTATTGTTATATCTTACGCAGAAGAGGGGCTCTTTTTTTTTTTCTTTTCCAGAAGGAACCCTGAAGGAGCATAGTCACGACTCACCTGTTTGCAAATTTAGGGTAGGGAACGTTGAGTTTTCTGAAAGCAAGATAGTGGCAACGGAAACAGGATGGCAGACCTTTCTGGAACCCCAAGGTAGCCAAGAGCAGTGCCCTCACAGCTGCCAAGGAAGTGGCCCCTTGGCGAGACGGCCGAGCTGGGGAAACGGAGGCTTGTGGCTCCAGAAAGAGGGTCGATGTGCAAGGCAGTCCTGTAGAGACAGTGAGGGCTCTGGGGGGCCCAGGAGAGCCCCACTTGTGTCCGCTCTGGGTCCTGCCTGGTCCTGTCTTTCCATCCCCAGGAAAGGAGGAAGCTCCTCCCAGAGGATGGAGGGGAACCAGCCACCCGTATTTGGGGCACTGGGGCTCCTGGTCGTCTCAGTTTTGGGGAGACTCTTTTCAGGGGGTGTGCTGGACAAAGCAGCCTCCTTCCCATTTAAGAAAAAGATGTTTTCGTCGTGATAAAATATACCTAAGGTAAAATTTTAAATCGTGACCATTTATAACAAATCGTTTTAAGTTCACATGTTTGAGAGAGACAGAATCCCAAGAGGGATGTGGGGCTCGAACTCACAAACCGTGAGATCCTGACCTGAGCAGAAACCAAGAGTCGGAAGCTCAACCGACTGAGCCACCCAGGGCGCCCCCACCATTTTAACCCTTTTTAAGCATACGTTTCAGTGGCACTTAACTCGCAATGTTGTGCCCCCGCCGGCACTGTCTACGTCCAGAACCTTTTCATTTTCCGAAACTGAAACTCCGTGCTCGTTAAACAGTAACTCCTCTCCCCCCCACCCCCGCCCCCAGTCCCTGGTGACCACGATTCTATTTTCTGTCTCTATGAATTGGCCTGTTGTAGATACCCCTACGTGATGGAATCACATAGTATCTCCTTCATTTTTAACAAAGATCATTTTGGAAACCACCGATTTGCAAAGACACAGAAGCCCGCACGTGGCCGGGTTGGCGAAGGGTTCCTCAGAAGCAGGTGGCAAGCCGCAGTGGCTAAACAGAAATGGGACCCTGGACGGGACACCGCCCCCCCCACCCCCCGCCCCCGCCACCTGAGCCGGGAGAGGGTGGTGCCCTGTTGGGGGATGGCCTGGCAGGTACGCCCAGCTGCAGAGAAGACTATAGCGACAGAGGGAGCCTTGACCCCCTTTTCTGGCTTCATTGGCTGTGACCAATGGCAGCGGGAGCGAACACAAGGTGACGCGGGCATCTCTTTGCTTGGCGTTTCACACTCGTCTTGGCCACAGACAGGAGTGGTCAGGACGTGGACATAGGAGTCCTTTGTGAATTGGAGAACCAGCTCTTCCATTTACAACGTGTGGAACCTGGAACAAGTTCCTGTAGTCGTGGGGTTTCGGTAGCTTACTTGTGAAGACTCATCTGCGGGGAAGAAATCTCAACCCACGACCTTATTTTGGTTGGTCAGACCTCAAGGACTGCCCAGGGACAGATGGGCGACCCGGTGGGAAGGCGGACAGAACAAGGAACGTTGCCCCAGCTAAATTCTCCTGTGGCGGGATCCAGAGGGGAGGCTGGTGCAGGTCTCCGCTGTTTGAGCCCACGTGTCTGTCCCGGACATATTTCCTGGGCGTCTTCGGGGGTTCCGCTCAAGGGGTGCCGGCTGCTGTTATGGCTGCTGGTGGGATCCTGGCAGGGGTCCTCAAGTTTTGAGGAGTCTCCTTCCAAGGGCAGGGGGGATATGCGTGGCAGGGATTCAGATGCACCCTTGCGGGGGCAGCCTCCGTGCAGACTCAGGGCCATAACCTCCTTGGCTCTTGGCCTTTGGTGAATTTGCCCAAGCCCTCGGGTAAATACTTTCTCAACAGCCTCCTGGTCCCCTTCTGTCACCTCACTCAGGTTACCCAGAGATTTTTCCTAGCAGCGGATCTTGAACCCGAAGCACGGTGGGCTTACTCTCTGTCGTCTCAGGTGCACCGACGGCACCCCCAGGCCACATTTAGTGGTGGGTGTGGCAGGGTGGTTAGGGAGCGTCCATCTGCCCACAGATCCCAGTTGGGTGGGTTAATTAATGGTCATAGAGTACTCTGAAGGTCGGAGGGCTCATTATTTAGCCAATCCCCTCCCTTCCCCCAAGTCCCCCTGGACGGCCTTTTGTCTCTTGCCCTCACGGGGCATCCTTTGAAATGAATAGGATGGGCTGAACCAGGGGTCAGTTAATAGAGCCGGCCATTCCAGATGGCCGGACCAGAGAGGCCACGGTCGGAGCTGAGATTTTCTTTTTTTTTTTTTTTTTTTAATTTTCTTTTTCAACGTTTATTTATTTTTGGGACAGAGAGAGACAGAGCATGAACGGGGGAGGGGCAGAGAGAGAGGGAGACACAGAATCGGAAACAGGCTCCAGGCTCCGAGCCATCAGCCCAGAGCCCGACGCGGGGCTCGAACTCACGGACCGCGAGATCGTGACCTGGCTGAAGTCGGACGCTTAACCGGCTGCGCCACCCAGGCGCCCCTGGAGCTGAGATTTTCTACGAGACTGGCGGCCCCGTGTAGCTTTCTTCATATCAGCGCTGGCCAAGGTTCCAGAAGATTGTGGTTTTCCGGGCTCCCAACTGGGCACAGCCGACAGGAAGCCTTCGCCGGCTAGGGAGTAACCCGGTGCCCCTGTGTGTGTGATTTCAGCGTGAGATCCCTCGGCCGTTCGTTTATTCTTTCCTCTCCCTCTTGTTACTCTCTTCCCGGAGCATGGATCCAGAACAAGAACCTGGGAGGTTCTGTTTCCTTCGTGGGTTAGTAGCAGGTGGCAGGGAACAGCTGTCCCCGCGGGAGCCGTGTGCTCAGGCTGCCTCATAGAAGGAGGCCGTCGTATTGCTTCTCCGCCTTCCCTCTCTCCCAACACACCAAGGCTTTGAAATAAGATGGATTTTTCTACTATTTTAAAATCTTGAATGGTGTATCCATTTTTAGTCGGGGGGAAACCCAAGGATGAAATAGATATTGTAGGAGGTGGGATTACACTCAGGTGTCTGAGCCCGAGACCAGGTCTTTGGGGCACCTGGGTGCATTTTAAGGGCAGAGAAGTTTGGGGCCGAGAAACCCCAAGTCAGCGTGAGCCACGCACTCATTCATCTATGTTCACCAAGTTTATCGAGAGGCTCTTTTGGTTATAGAGACGGCAGGGATACAAAGAGGAGACGATGCTTAGTTCCGAAGGCAGGTTGAGTCTAATAGGGAGAAAGGTATGAAAATACAGAAATACGGCAAGTGATACTCGGAGCGATTGTTTGGTATTTTGCTCTATTTTTACGTTCCCTCAGGTCAACAGGTAGATTGGCTCTTTGCCTGTCCTTGCCTCGGGATATTTCCAGGGCAGAAAACAGAAGCTGCTTGAAGTCAAAGGCTTTTGTAAAACTCCCAGGTTCTTTGAAGAAAGGACACTGGGGTCCCCGGGGGGGGGGGAGGGGAGAGAGAGAGGAGGCCTTTGAGGGCGTCAGGAAGAGACAGAGATGGCTCTAAAGGCCAAAGGCTGGTGAGAGAGAGCTTTGAGCATGATGAAAGAGAGGGAGGAGGGCAGAGAAGCCAGGAAACGCGGAAAGATCACAAAGGTGCGGCTGTAGGAGATCTAGTGAGGCCAGTGCGACACAGGGGATCCCCGCCTCGCCCCAAACTCCCCCAGCGAGACCCCGAGGTGGAGGACACACTGGCCACGGAGGTCCGTGGGGATCGGGACGGTGGAGGACTCTGGGGACCAGGAAAAGCTGCCCGGGGAGGGGAGGGGCTCCCCAGCGCTCTGGTGATGGAGGAAGCCTGACCGCCGGGGAGACCACAGGTAATGACTGTGCTAGAATTCCTGCCACCCCGGCAGGACGGGAGCTCAGAGGGGACTGAGATGGTTTGAAATAAAAATATTCTGCACGCCGGAGTAGTAGACTCTGACCCTGAACCCATGACACAACAGAAAGCGGGGGCTGGAGATGCCCACAGAAGCCAAATCCGTAGAGACGGAAGGCAGAACAGTGGTTTCCAGGCGCCGGGGGAAAGGGGATTGGGGGCACGGGCCGGGGCGGGCGGGGGTGTTGTTTAATAGATGCAGATTTTCTTTTCTTTTTTAAAAAGTGTATTTATTTATTTCAAGAGGCAGAGAGAGCGTGCGCACATGTGCGGGGGGGGGAGGGGGGGAGAGAGAGAGAGAGGGAGAGAGAGAATCCCAAGCAGGCTCAGTGCTGTCAGCACAGAGCCCAACCTGGGCTCGAATTCACGAACCGTGAGATCATGACTTGAGCGGAATCAAGAGTTGGATCTTAAAGGACTCTGCCACCCAGGTGCCCCAAGAGCTGTTTCCTTTTCCTATCCTTTCCTTTCCTTTCCTTTCCTTTCCTTTCCTTTCCTTTCCTTTTCCTTTCCTTTCCTTTCCTTTCCTCTTTCCTTTCCTTTCCTTCCCTTCCCTTCCCTTCCCTTTCCTTCCCTCCCCTTTTCTTTTCTCTTTTCTCTTCTTTTCTTTTTGTTTTCTTTTCCTTTCTTTTCCTTTGTTTTCATTTCTTTTCTTTCCTTTGTTTTTTTTTTTTTTTTTTTTTGAGAAAGAGAGAGAGAAAGCATCGTGAGGGAGGGGCAGAGAGAGAGAGAATCCTCCTTCCAGGGGTGGGGGATATGCGTGGCAGGGATTCAGATGCACCCTTGCGGGGGCAGCCTCCGTGCAGACTCAGGGCCATAACCCCCTTGGCTCTTGGCCTTTGGTGAATTTGCCCAAGCCCTCGGGTGAATACTTTCTCAACAGTCTCCTGGTCCCCTTCTGTCACCTCACTCAGGTTACCCAGAGATTTTTCCTAGCAGCAGATCTTGAACCCGAAGCACTGTAGGCTTAATCTCTGTCCTCTCAGGTGCACTGACGGCTGCCACATGCATGTGTTTGCCCGATGTTTGAACCGAAGTTCCACTCTTGGTTTGTGAGTTGGAGCCCCACATCAGGCTCTGCACTGACAGTGAGGGGCCTGCTTGGGATTCTCTCTGTCCCTCCCCTGCTCCCTCTCTCTCTCTCAAAATAAACACATAAACTTAAAAAAAAAAAAAAAGAATGGGGGACCAGGGTAGGAATTTGTCTAGTTCAGAGTTTATCCGGTAGGTGGGGGGAGCCATTAAGTGTTGTTGTCAGGGGAGGGTTACATAATCAGACTGGCGTTCCGGAAAGGGGACCCAGGCTGCCGTGGGGGGGATGGAGTGGAGCGCGGAGGCAGGACCCCGCCCGCACCCCTGCTTCACCCCTTTCACTGCAGAAGAGAAGGCAGGTCTCAGGAGCCCCGGCTCTCGCAGCTCCCTGGGAGCAGGACGGTGAGCGGCACCCCCCTCTCCCCGCTCCTCCCTGGTGACTCGGCCATCTGTGCACCTCATCCCCTGTGTGCTTGGCCTTATTTGTCATTTCGAGAGTCTCTGCTTTTGCTACCGTGTCAGTGGATGGAAAGAGCTGGCATCGGGGACAGACCTTTTCTCGGCCCCCCCTCCCCTGCCGCCCCACTTCTGCGGGCAGGACTCATTCCCGGCCCAGGCCCACAGAACGGTGTCTCCACTGTGCCTCCTGCGGGGGCTCACGGTCCCAGTGGCGGACGACTTCTGGCTGGCTGGGGCTGTCTGTGCCCCCGCATGGGGACAGAGCGGTGTTTTCCCCCGGGGCCGGGGCAGGCCCAACAGTCTCGCTGCCTGGGTTGAAGATGTGGGTAAGTTTGCAGTCCCGTTACCACGTCTGTAACCGGAGCACCGACAGTCTTACCTCACTGGACTGCTGGGAAGTGTTTCAAAAGGATTAAAAAAGACGATTCAGGGGCCGCCTGGGTGGCTCGATTAAGCGTCTGACTCTCGATTTCGACCCAGGTTACGATCTCAGTTTGTGAGATCAAGCCCCGCCTCGGGGACAGCACCGGAACCTGCTTGACATTCTCTCTCTCCCTCTTTCTCTCTCTCTCTGCCCCTCCCCTGCCTGGGAGCACTCTAAATAAATCAAAAATTTAAGAAAATAAGTAAAAGAAGACGATTCAAGTGGTACAAACAACCTTTATTTAAGTAAAAGAAGCCAACGTAAGCAGTACAAACAACCTTTATTTAACGCTTCATGAGTCGGACAGCCGGCGGAGGGCAGGGGGAGGCTTTCACAGGATAAACGATAAAGAACGAGGAAGAGAAACACAGAAAATACCCAATTGACTGAGGCCACATAGGCAACCTGGCTTGGGGTGAGAAGACTTGGAGTTTGGGGATTGGCAGGCTGGATGAGGATACCGCGTCTCTTTTTTTTCCTTTTTTTAATATAGTTTATTGGCTAACATACAGCGAATAGAATGTGTTCTTGGTTTTGGAGGCAGATTCCCGTGGTTCATCGCTTACCTACAACACCCAGTGCTCACTCCAGCGGGTGCCCTGCTCGATGCCCATCACCCATTTTCCCCCTCTGCCCCCCGCCCCCCAACCACCCTCAGTTTGTTCTCTGTATTCAAGACTCTCTTATGGTTTGCCTCCCTCCCTTTCTGTTTGAAACTATTTTTTCCCCTTCCCCTCCCCCAGGGTTTTCTGTTAAGTTTCTCAAGCTCCACATATGAGTGAAAACATACGATATCTGTCTTTCTCTGACTTATTTTACTCCACATAATACCCTCCAGTTCCATCCACGTTGCGGCACATGGCACGATTTCGTTCTTTCTCATTGCCAAGTAGTATTCCATTGTGTATATAAACCACATCTTCTTTATCCGTTCATCAGTCGATGGACATTTGGCCTCTTTCCATAATTAGGCTATTGTTGATAGAGTTGCTATGAACATTGGGGTACACGCGCCCCTATGCATCAGCACTCCTAGGGGATACTGCCTTTCTGGCCGAGCGCGGCATTAACAGGGACACGGGAGTTCTCCAGGCTAAGCTTCTGTTTGCTAACACGGCACCTTGGGCAGGAGCGCCTCCATCTGGGGTCTAGAAATCTTTTTCAACAGGGGACCGAATGACTCAATACTTGAAAAGCACTTGGAATAGTGCCTGACACGGAAATGGTGCTATATAATTGCGAAGTAAGTATCTACTTCACAAAGTAATTTGGGGGATTAAATGAGATGCTGCTCATAGGGCCATAGCACAGTACCTGGTAAACAGCTAATGCACAATAAATACTAACAGCTGCTCCTACTGTTACGATGTTTAGAGCTGGACCCCTGCGGGGTGGCATGGAGGAGATAAGGGGGGTTCTGCCTTGTGGGTCAGCCCAAGCAGTGGGCCTGAGTGCCCCTCAGTCCTCTTGGTTGTCTCTCACGTCTTATCTGTCCCCCTCGCCCCCAGCCCCCCATGGCTGCTGCCTTTCTAACGAGATGTGGATCTAGTCGGGCCCCTGCCTGACTTAACAACCTGCTATTGATTCTTGTTACGGGTTGACGTGTGTCCCCTTGAAAAGATACGTTGGGGCCTTCAACCCTAGAGCCCCAGAGTGGGACCTGACTTGGAAATGAGCTTGTTGCAGATGGAATTATTTAAGACGAGGTCATGTTGGAGCATCCAATATGGCTGGTGTCTTTACAAGAAGGTGAGCACATGGAGGGGCGCCTGGGGGGCTGCATCGGTTAGGTGTCTGACTTCAGCTCAGGTCATGATATCAGGGTTCGTGGGTTGGAGCCCTGCATCGGGCTCTGTAATGACAGCTCGGAGCCTGGAGCCTGCTTCGGATTCTGCGTCCTGCTCTCTTTCTGCCCCTCCCCCGCTGGCGCTCTGTCTCTCTCTCTCTCTCAAAAATGAATAAACATAAAAAAATTTATAAAAAAAAGAAGAAGGTGGACATATGGAAACACGGGCACCCAGGGTGGACACCATGTAAAGGTAGAGGCAGAGTTCAGAGTGATGCATCCACAAGCCAAGGAACACCAAGGATTACCAGCCATGGCCAGAAGCTAGGAGAGAGGTACGGAACAGATTCTCCCTCACAGCCCCAGAAGGAACCAATCCTCTGACACCTTGATTTTGGACTTCCAGCCTCCAGAATTGTGAGACAATAATTCCGGTTGTTTTAAGCCCCTCCCCCTCCCCCGTCCCTGTTGGTGACACTTTGGCCGACTTCGGAAACAAATACTATCGCCGTCGCCTGGAGAAGCCAACCAAACTTTTTAGCCTGGTATTTGAAATTCACTATCTTTTACACACACACACACACACACACACACACACACACACACGTGCTTTAGCTACATATGATGCCACACCAGACTCTTTGTAATTCCGCAGATGTGACGAAAAAAATATTATTTGTCGTAGGACGAAATTATTTGATATTTATAATTATGCCTCCCAATCTGCTAAGATCCGAGTACTTGCAGCTCGCTTTTGTTTGTGGGGCATCAGTACCCCAGAAGACAGTTGAGGTGACAGAGTGAGAGAGGACCCAGAACAGAGGAAGGGTGATACATAAAATACCTCTGGGCTGCGAAAGGGAGTGTGTGACGGGCCTGGGAAAATGCGCAGGGCTGGGGATTTGGGCCCCGGAGGCTGTGCGGTCCAGGGAAAGAACAATCCGAGATGATTTGGAGGGGACTTTGGAGGGGAGGACCAGAATGTGGAAGGGAGGTTTTCCGAGAGAAATTCTGCCTGCTATGCGACGCAAGGTGTCCCCGCTCGCTCTCCCTATAAAATCTTTGGTTGAAGCATTGCCCCCTTGTATGCTTGGGGTGTTCGTCCCTCCTCCCTCCCGCTCCTCCCCCCTTCCCCACTCCTCCTTTCTTCTTTCACGGGTGGCGGTGAGCTGCCTGCCTACAGATGGCTCAAGGTGAAATCAGAGGCTGAGTCATCCAAGCCAATGACACATCCCCTTGTTCCCACGGTTCCCGACCCCTGGGCCGACCTTTCCCTCTTTCTCTGCAAAACCCAACCCCCTCAATCTTGAAATGCCCTCACTTCTGTGGCCATTCCTGTGCCGCCTCCCCTCTTCCTACCCGCCGGGCGGAATTACCGCAAATCGCCACCTAGAATTCCCGTGGAGCTTCCCAGATCCTCCTGTGGTCATGTGTCCTCTCCCCTGCCTGCAGCGGGCACTGAGTCCCCGGCGTGGAGCCAGCACGTGAATAAAGGGAAGGGCCGAGGGCAGCAGGATTGGACAGGGAAAGGACGATATGCCCCAAGAAGAAAATGAGATTAAAAAATGAGGAGCTGGAGTGGGGAGAAGGAGTTAAAAGATAGCCCTCCCAGAAGTGCCCCTCAGAGAAGTCTAACTGACATCATTCAATTCCAAAGAACTAGGAGGATGGATGGGGGGCCAATTGGTAGGTGGAGTGTAGACACAGGACAAGATCAAGAACGGGGGTTAGAGCTAACATTTGTACCAGCGTCATAAAAACGCGAAGTTGGAGGTGGGAGAAATACAGCAGGAACAGGGTAGAACCACAGACAAGGAGGTGGGGAGAGGAGGGGAGGGGGAGAACTGCATTCATAAAAGCTGCTGGGACCGGGGAGAAACAAAATCCGTGACCTCAACTCAACGTCAGGACCAGCGGGGGTGATTGCTCGCAGCCATCTCGGTCTCACATCTAAAGGGACGTATGTATGCCTCTCACTGCCGAGCAGAGCAGACGACTGAGCAGGAAATGGCGAGGATTGGCCCAGAAAGGACTGGAAACCCAGCACACAAGTTCAACAACGGTCGTTTTTGTGGGGGGGGGGGGGGGGGGGGGGGGGGGGGGAATGGTGGATAATGATCTACTGTAGAGATAAATTAATAATACTAAGCTACCTCGCCAGGGTGTTATGAGTGTTAATTAATTAATTATTGTTTGCAAAGCACTTTGAAGGTGGAAAGGCTCTATAATTATTATGAATAAAATGTCAGAGATAATAATCCGGCAGAATGCGGTGACCTCATCAGCACCTCATTTGCATGGCACCAAGTAGAGCAGATTCAAGGATTCTCTGCCAAGGGGGAGACCTGCTGGGGACGACAGATGCCCGTCTCAACGCCCTGCCTTCTCCTTGCCACGTCTTTCTGTCAGCCCCAAAGCTGTGGCCTCTGCTCCCCCGACAGCAGGCCCGTGAGGGGCCGTGTGAGGTGATATTTTTATGAGTCAGAAAGCTGCGTATGCAAGGAGCTGATGACTGGATGACTTCACGGCGGGTAGCGTTTGAATGTTCTGGGCCCAAGGAGCGCTCTGTACCCTCAACAGCTTGGATTTGGCAGGCGGTTCTCTTACAGAGGAGGTTAAAAACACGGCGGCGTGGGGCTGTTCTTCTGGAGTGGGATGGGCATAGACTGTTGAGGGACAGAAGATGGGGTTTTGGGGGATGATGGCGTGCCTACAACGTGCTTGCTCAGATCTGGTGGAAGGAAGAGAGGACATACTTGCACCGTAGGGTGAGCATTATCCGAGTTACAGGGACATGGGGAACGCAGAAGACACTCTCAAGTGTGAGAGTTTCACCCCGATCTATACCAGAAAGACACAGGAGCAAAGTATGAAGGCTTCTTCTCTCTCCTTGAGACGAGAGGACTCACTTGATTTGGCCGGTGGACGCCTCGTGAGAGATCCCGCGAGCTAATTCCGGAGCGAAGTATGGACAGTCTGAGGGCCATAAGACCCATGACCTTGCATGGTGAAATAGAAAGCTCTGAGCTTTTTATCGGGCCAAGTATATCCTCAAGCAGACACCCCGAAGAGGTCCTCAAAATTTGTGCAATTTATTAACCTTGCTGAAATTTAAAAAATTTATTTTTTATGTTTTATTTTATATTTGAGAGCGAAAAAGAGAGAGAGAGAGAGCGTGAGCAGGGGAGGGGCAGAGAAATGGAGACAGAATCCGAAGCAGGCTCCAGGCTCCGAGCGGTCAGCGCAGAGCCGGACGTGGGGCTCGAACTCACGCACTGCGAGATCAGGACCTGAGCCGGAGTCGGACGCTTAACCGCCTGCGCCACCCAGGCGCCCCAGTCTTGCTGAAATTTATTAATCTCAATGGCTGGACCGAGGATTTATGATGAGACACGCACGTCTGGGCAAACCGTGGGATCCTAGCTCCAGTGTCCTGTTCCTGGGGTCTTAGAAAAAACAACACCCAGCTGCGGGCTGCCTTTGGCTCAACAGTGTTTCTCAAACATCAGAACGCTGTGGTGGGCTCCTTAAATTGCAGCTTGCTGGGCCCCACTCCCAGAGCTTCAGATGCAGAAGGTTTCAGGTGGGGCCCAAGAATGTGCATTTCTAACTTGCCAGGTGATGCCAATGCGGCTGGTCCAGAGCCCCTACTTAGAAAATCGCTGATTTGAGAACTAACGAGCCTGCCTTTGGAGGGAGGCACCAGGAGAGGGAGGCAGGGCCGTAGGTGAAGAGAGTGGCATCCAGAGAAAGAGAACTTGGGGCACGATCGTGACCGGGAGCTGGTAAGTGGGGGTGACCCCGGGTCGGGATCGTAACTCTTGTCCCCATTCTGGGTGTGAGCTCGTCTCCTCCGCCTTCCGTATTCTTCCCCGTGGGCAGCGGTGCCTCTGGGGAAACGCTCTTCACCCTCAAGACTCCAGAAATGTCACAAGTTTTTCCTTTTCTGGAACCCTGCGGGTATTTCTAGGATGGGTGTATTTATTTCCTAGGGCTGCCGTATAACAAAGCACAGTTGGCTCTTGAACAACACGGGTTTGAACAGTGGGGGTCCACTTATACGTGGACTTTTTTCATAAATACACTGCAGTCCTGTAAATGTATTTTCCTTACGATTTTCTTAATATTTTCCCCCTCTGGCTTACTCGACTATAAGAATACAGTATAGAGTACACATCACATACAAAATACGTGTTAATCCACTGTTTACGTTATCAGGAAGGCTTCTGGTCAACAGTAGGGTGTTAGTAGTTAAGTTTGGGGGGAGTCAAAAGTTATATTCAGATTTTTGCCTGCTTAGGGGGCTGGGATCCGTAACCCCTGAGTCGTTCAATGGTTCGATCTGGGTGGCTTGAAACAATTTATTGTGTCTCAGTTTGGGGGCTGAAAGTCCAAAATCAAGGGGTCAGCAGGACTGGTTTCTTCTGAGGCTGTGAGGGAGAATCTGTTCCGGGTCTCTATGCTGCTTCTGGTGGCTTCGGGCATTCCTTGGTTTATAGTGGCCTTTTCCCTGTGTCTTTAAGTCCTTTCCCTCTGTGTGTGTCTGTGTCTGTGTCCAAATTTCTGCCTTTTGTAAGAACACCAGTCGTTGGATCAGGGCCCACTCTATGGACCTCATTTTATCTCGATCATCTGCAAAGATCCTATTTCCAAATAAGGCTGCATTCGTAGGTCCTGGGGGTTAGGACTTCTCTCTTTTTTTTGGGGGGGGGACACAATTCAACATATTAACAGTAGATTTTTCTTCTCCTCTGGGATGGGTCCAGGTCCCTGCCTTTGGGGGCTTGGTTTTCACCTGGTTGTGGGGAAATTGAGGTGGACCATTGCGTCCCGGGAAAACGGGAGCCCTCTGCCTGTATCCGCACACGGGGCCTGGGTGGAGGTCTTGTGCAGGCTGAACCGACAGGTTGCTGGGAGGCAGAACCGTGCTGGTACCTTATCCTTCCATCCCAGTCCTGACTCCTTGAGCTTGGTGCTGCTGATTACCGAACTGGCCGTTGGGGTCCATGTGGCAACCTAGCCCATGCACGGTCCCGGAAGGCCAGACTTTCAGGGACGGGAGGATGAGCCGGTTTAGGGTCCGACGAAGGGCTGAGGATCCAGCCCCCATTTCCTCAGCTATAACAGGGGGGTGACAATGCTTACCTCTTAGGGTTGTTGCGTTCAATGAGATAGTTTGCAGGCAGCGGCTGGTACAGAGTGGGGGGACTCAATGCGGGGGCTGGTCAATAATTAGGAGCTCAGCAGAAAACCTCACCCCAAAACTGCCCTAGACTGTCGAGCTGTGAATTGACGCTAAGTTTGCTCAGTTCCTCCTGACTTCTTTCCTCCCCCCTCACCATCCCCCCACCGTGGCTGGGAACCCTGCAAGTCAACGGCTTTGAACTAGGACTTCAAAGGGAAGCCAGCTCTGTTCTTCAAACAGGTTTATAAAGAGATTTTGATACAAGACAACAATACTTGTCAGCGGTGCCCAGTTATCGTCCTTCCCTTTGTAGTTTTATTAGGAAATAATTTCCCAGCTGGTGAGGCTCCTGCCGGCACGTCTTGTTTCGCTATTTGCGATCGGATCTGCCCACTGGAGGGGCCGCCCCTGTGCACAGCGGTTTTGCCAGCTGGGCACCCCACCCCCCTTCTCGAGAAAGACGTCACCGGAAAGGTCTCTGCCGCCGATTTACCATCTGCCCCACCCCCCCTTTGTAGCAAAAAATGCAACTCGTTTGACCTCTGGGGAGGTGTAAAACCTCAGCCTCTTAATTGCCCCCCCACTTTATTATTGTTATTTATTTATTTTGTTTTTTAAGAGGGGGGGAGAAAGAGGAAACCATGGCCAGAAAATACAAGTACCACGTAAGCCTTCCTTTCTGTCGTGTCCTGCATTCCAGGCTGGCGATAAGGATTCCAACAGATGAATGCTACAGAGCCCCGTTCACCAGGGGGAATAAAGCCGGGCCTTTTTGCAAGGTCCAGCTTTTCCAAGCCGAGACAGGGTGCGGTTTTCCAGAAGTGATTATCCCTTCTTTTCTCCTTGGCGCTTTTCCCTGCAGCTCAGGACACGCGACGAGGAGGCTACCGTGTGCGAAGCACTGTGGCAGGTTCTGAGACACGGCAATGAGGAGGGTCCTCCGGGTACATTTGTCAGCACGGGCTGGGGGGAGCTGGATTTAGGAGCAGGCTTTTCAGGGACCGTTCCTCCAAGGGCTCTCTGTGCCACAGCAGAGGAAGGCTCCCCGGGGCTTCAGGAACATACTACTTCAGGACCACTTGCCAGAACTCCTAGAGGTGGCTCTTGACCATCAGCGAGACGGGGAGGCGGGATCCGGTGGGGGGGTTTCGTGGCGGTGGTTTAGGAATGGGGCCACTGGGATGCGTTACCACAGCCAGGAGAGGGGACAGATAGAGAGGGAGCTTGAAGACACAAACAGGAGGAAATAACTGATGTTATATGAGGGCGTCTCCTGGGGGTGGGGTGGGGTGAGATGGCCTAGCGGGATTTAGGAAGTTTGAGGCAGGAGTTCCTTAGAGATCATTTAGTTCAGGGCGCCTGGGTGCCTCAGTTGGTTAAGCATCTGACTTCTGCTCTCACTTCTGATCTCACGATTCGTGACCTTGAGCCCCGCATCCGGTGAACCCTGTTATGGGTGAACCCTGCTTCTCTCTGTCTCCCTCTCCCCCCCCCACCTCTCTCTTTCTGCCCCTCACTCACTTGCACCACCCCCCACCCCCGTCTCACACACACACACACACACACACACAAGATAGATCATTTAGTTCTGAGCCCTCATGTTATCTGATGAGGTTCAGAGGGATTGAGAAATTTCCTAAGGTAATATGTTGCTGAGTGAGCAGGGCAGGGACTCGAACTCAGGTCTGCTGGCTCCCAGGTGGGGACCACCGCTCTGCAGGATGCTTGTTACCTCCCTGAGGACTCAGGGCCGTTCTGCACAAAACTGGGAGGAGAGTTGCTATAGGAGAGACTGGTCAAGGCCCTCTGAGATTTCTGGCCAACGGGGTGTTGGGGATGCTCCCAACGCCCTTGGTGTGTTTAGAGAAAAGGGGTCAGTGCAGAGGGGAGCCTGGCGTGGTCCAGGGTCACCTCAGATCGGCGCACGATAAACAGAACACAGCGGAACGGGAGTCTCGGAGCCGATGCCATTCCCGACTCTGAAATACTTTGCTGACTCAAGAGCACTCACCCTCCCATCGACATTTCCCACCGTTGCCAAAGGAAATAGTGAAGGCTTCCACTGAAAAGCCACAGAGTAGGAATTGACCTAAAAGCTTGTTGTTACGGAGGAGAATGTGCCAGACCACAGGAACACAAGTAACCTACTGGCCATCCTGCCCGGGGCCCACGCCAGCGTTATTGTACCCATTGCGCAGATGGGGCGACTGAAGTGGAGAGGTGGATGCCCTCCAAAGATCCACCCAGAGGCAACAATAAAATCCATAGTTTAATGTTTGTGGCGCTCATTCCCAAATCTCCCTCCTGCTGCCGGCTTCCTGTGCCCACGGAGTACGCGGAAAGCATTGACGAGGACGGTGAACGTAGACCACGGGCCCTTCCCCATGAGGTCTGGCGGGGGTCTGCTGGGCCTCAACTCCAGTCACTTATTTCATTTTTTTGAGGCAACCAGCAAAAAAAAAAAAAAAAAAAAAAAAAAAAAAAAAAAAAAGAAGCTATAATAAAATGGTTGTAATATATTTTATATGTCTGAAATTAGCGGATGGCGAACTATGGTTTGCAGGCCAAATCTGGCCTGCGGCCTGTTTTTAAACAGCCTGTGAGCTGAGAACGGTTTCTATATTTTAAAAGGGTCATAAAAAGCAACTCCCCCTCCAAAAAAAAAAAAAACAAACAAACAACAAAAAAAAACCCCAACAGAAAACAAAGAAGAATAGGCCACAGAGACTCTCTGTGCCCACAACGCCTCCCAGTCTTGCTAATTAGCCCTTACAGAAAAAATTTGCTGACCCTTGATAACAAATGAACTCTCTTATCACAAGAAGGCAACGATGCGGCGTTGAATCATAAACAAGCATAGGATGTATTAAAAATGCTCATTTATTGTAGACTAGGAGTAGGGTGGCCTTGTAATGAGATGGATTTCCACTCACGTCAGTTAATCTCATTATATTCACTTGGGCCCGAGTCCCGAATGAATCACGGAGGCCTTTGGAAGCCTGAGGTTTGGCCACACGGCCCGCGTGACCCCCGGTCTGGCGTTACACGTTCTGGGTCTCCTTTGAGCTGGAGGCCAGAAGCTGTCACCCTGGGCGTCCTCTGCGTAAGCCTGTGGCACCTCGGTTTGCCTCGCCCGCGTTACGAAGCTCAGGCGTCTGGCGGGCAGGGTCCTTCCATAGTCCGAGGGCAGCTGAGCCAGGCTGGGTTTGCCAGGCCTGTGACGGATGGACACGCGGATTCTCCGGCCAGCATGAGCATCCAAAGCCTTGCGGTGCCTGTTGTAAACGAGCTGGAGGGCCAGGTCACTGCCGTCAGGGAGACCTGTGTTTCGGAACTGCCCGGCCTGCTGGGCTCAGGCTGCCAGCATGTTCTGGAACCGCCCCACAGCGATGGCCAAACGGGGACCCCATGACACCCAGCGGCTGGCCGGGGGAGCCCAGGCACGAGGACAGTGCATCAAGGTCACGTGAAGCACACCTACCTCCCCTCTTCTGGGAGCCAGAAGGGCAGAACTGTGGAAATGAAGGAATATAGTGGTGAAGTCACCCAGAATGGGATTCAAATCCTGTCTCTGCCGTTTAACTAGTCATGTCAACTTGGACCGACCACTTCATGACTTGGATCTTTAGCTTCCTCATCTGTAAAATGAGGTAATGAGAGTCTACCTCGAGGAGTTTTTGGGAGGCTGAAAAAAGATACTGGATGTAAACAAAACAAAAAAAAAAACCAGACAAGAAGACAAAAAAGGAACAAAAGTCACTGGGGTCTTTGTTCTATTCCTATCCTCTAAACTTTGGGCTTTTTTTTCTGCATAAGTACTTCACTCAATGGCCTGAGAGTTGTTTCCAGCGAGGAGAGGAAGAGTGAGAGCATGAGATGTTGCAAGGGAGAGAGGGAGAGAGAAAGAGAGAGAGAGAAAGAGAGAGAGAAAGAGAGAGGAAGGAAGGAAGGAAGCAGGGAGGGAAGGAAGGGGAGAAGGAAAGAAAGAAAGAAAGAAAGAAAGAAAGAAAGAAAGAAAGAAAGAAAGAAAGAAAGAAAAAAGAGAGAGAGAGAAAGTGTGAGAGAAAGAGAAAGAAAAGAAAGAAAGGAAGGAAGAGAGGAAGAAAGGAGGAAAGGAAGGAAGAAAAGAGAGACAGGCAGTTTGTGGTGCAGAAATGACACATTCTGGAGAAAAGACAAATTCCGAAGTGAGCAGCTGAACAGCCAAAGTTCATCAGCTCTTCTTTTTTTAAAAATTTTTTTTTCAACGTTTTTATTTATTTTTGGGACAGACAGAGACAAAGCATGAACGGGGGAGGGGCAGAGAGAGAGGGAGACACAGAATCGGAAACAGGCTCCAGGCTCCGAGCCATCAGCCCAGAGCCTGACGCGGGGCTCGAACTCACGGACCGTGAGATCGTGACCTGGCTGAAGTCGGACGCTTAACCGACTGCGCCACCCAGGCGCCCCCATCAGCTCTTCTTAAACAAAGACAAGAATCAGAGGAACAGCTGCTGGCAGGTACCCAGCGATCACAGAGGCCAAACATCCTCAGACATTTGCGAGGGAACATTGCTTGGTTGTTGTCTCCTGAGGCAGACAGTCCTGGGCTCCGACCCCAGCTCTGCCACTTGCTGGGACTGGGCAAGTGACTGAAGCTCTCTGAGCGTCCACCTCCTTGTCTGTAAATAGGAAAATAACAATAATAGTAAATAGGCACAAGTTTACTGTGAACGTTAATTGTTGGCCTCAAGGTTGTGATAGGAGGGCAGGTGAGGGCCAGGTGCCTCCATATGCCGGGTCTGATGATTAACGGGGGGGACTAGGGCATGGGATCCAACTGGGGCCCCTCGTGACCCGGGTCTCTTCCTAAAGGTGCTATGTGGAGGCCTGGACAAGGTCTCTCTTTGTACAGGACCAGCAGATCTGTGCAGATCGAGTTCCATCAAATGACGACAGTCACAACTCAGAACCTTCCAGTCTACGTCACTGCAGCCAGATCTGTGCAGTTAATTTCCTGTTTCTTAATGGGTTGGTTACCTTCGCTTTTGGTGGAGGAGAAGTCAGTTTTGAAAACACCCCTTGTAATAGGTGTTTCGAAAACACTGTAGCATCGGTATGAGCCTATTAAATTCTAACAGCTCTGCTGGCCGGGCTTAAAAACATAACCGTACTGTCTGCCTTCTGGACTGCTGGACCATTCTGAAGGGACTTCGTGCTTAAGGTCAAGGAGTTTTGAAGGGTGAACTTCATTTCTCCAAATCACTCTGCTCCCTATTGCCCTTCTATGCAGTATAAATTCTAGGATTGTTTGTCTGCCTCTAGTTGAACCCCGTCTTTCTGGAAACCCGTAGCTCCTTCTCAACTAGATACATCTATTTGTGAGTTGTCGCCATCTCAAAGGGATTATGCCACCTCCGGCCTTTTCCTATTCTAACTTTGCCCAAAGATTTGCGTGTCCGGAAGCCGCAGATAAGATGATTTCAACCCCGAGATTCCGCAGGGTGGGATTCTGACACATAGTAAGGCTGTTCGATTGCGCAAGTAAGTGTCCCAGGGCCAGAAGTTTTTGCGGAGGGAGAAGGATCTAGACTAGAAAATAGAGAGGTTAAAGCAAGGTTTAGCTTCCCGGGAGACAGAAGGAGGAGAGAATAAACGAGTACTTGCAGAGGAGGCTAGGTCAGACAGGGGAGGGAAGGAAAGGGTAACAATGGCTGCCAGGCTCAGAATGATCTACAGTTTTCTGGAGTCAGGAATTTGGAACCAATGCATTCCAGAGCCAGCAGACCTGGGGGCAGTGACGTGCGCACTGGAACATGTCGGGACTTCGGACGTGCATCCTAGGAGACTGCAGACTGTTCCATCCCACATGTTGACCTGTGGTTTTGAGACAGCAAGGCAGCAAGGGACGGACTGTCTGAACACCAGCTGAAGTTTTCAACATGGCGGAGAGTCATGAAATGATGTCAGAACTTCAGAAAATGTGTTCAGACTAGCCTCTGTTTTGCTTTGTGGGAATTCAGTTCAAAGCATCTGTAATTTGTTCATATGGCTAATGTCATCGATTTACAAAGAATTCCTCTCCCAGGCAAACATAAAAAGGCATAAAGCCCCACAATCAAATGCCGGCTCTGACCACAAAGTCAGACTGTCTCAAACCGTCTCTTTCATGCACACAGAAGGACGCATCTCTCAGCAGCCACTGAAAACTTATGAAGTAGATGTTCTCCCTTTATTCTTCCTGGTACTACGGTCCTCTGAGATGGACCGGCACCGGGGCGGTGGGGTGGGGTATGGGGGGACGGTATTCTGAGTTAACGCTTTCCGCTTCTGGAGCGTCCTCTACTGATGTGTAGAGTGACGTGGACCCGGCCACGTCAGGTGGGTCCAGGGCAGACGACACGGTGTTGCGAATAACGAGGTTGGAGGTGGTGGATTCTTTCCTGACTCCGCGTCTTGGGGTCCCGCTGCAACCGTTGTCACCTTCGCATATGCGACTCTGGGACTTTTAGAGGCTCCAGCTCTGCGAGATGAGATGGAACCAGTATAGCGGCCTGAAGGGCTCTTCCAGGTGACAGAGGGGCAAGCTCTTGGACTGCTGGCTGCTTCCGGGGAGCACTGTGCTTGGCCCGCCCCGTCCGCCGAAGTCACTTATCCCAGCCCCGGCTGTGGTCGGCTGAATGGTGGCCCCCACACAGAGCCACATCCCAACCCTCAGACCTGTGAATGTTATCTTACCTGGGAAAATTATTAAGATGTGGTTACGTGAAAGACCTTGAGATGGGGACGGGTGGGGAGGGGACTATCCTGCTTTGTCCAGGTGGACCCTGAACATAACCACAAGCATCCTTACAAGAGGGAGGCAGAGAGACCCTTGACTACAGAAGGGGAAGTCGCCATGTTGATGGTAGAGGAGATTGGAGGGGGCAGCCACAAGCCAAGGTATGCTGACTACCCGCTGGAAGCCGGAGGAAGCAAGGAAGGACTCTCCCCTGGAGACTCCGCATGGATCGAGTCCTGACAATACCTTGATTTTAGCCCCAGAAGATTCCTTGCAGACTTTTGACCCCCAGAACAATAATAATAATAATAATAATAATAAGTAAGAGAATAATAAGAATAGGAACAAGCAACCAGAGAATAAATTCTTGTTGTCTACAAGTCACGAACTTGGGGTGATTTGCTACAGCAGAAATAGGACACTAGAACACTCTTCTCTCCGGACTTGCTGAGAGTGAGGGGACACCCCTCTCTGGTCCTCATCTGGCTGCTGCGGGCTCACTAACAAGCCGCCTGGGGCCCCGTGGAACACCCCGGCACGTGTCCTGAGGGAGACAAAGGCACGTGTTCCCGATCTGCACCCTTGGACCGTTTCTCAGAGCAGAGCCCTGCCGAGAATAAAGTAGCACCGAGCAGATGACAGCTCTTCCAACAGAAAACATCAGCATTCGGGCGCCGATCTATTTGCTCTGGTCCAGGGAGTAGGCGAAGTTGTTCAAGCATATCTTAGAAACGGGTCTAACCGTAAAACTAGCCATGGCGGGGAAGTCTCCCCAAATACAAAAACAGAGTGCCCCCAAAACATTTTGGACAGGCTGTCTGTAGGGTTTATAGCCAACTACACTTGAAGGTGCCTCATAAACCCAGCTCACTCTGCCCACATTGATACTTGGATGTTTTATTCCCCCCCCGGGAGTGTCCGTGCTTTGGTGAGGTAAGGAGCTGACCACAGGAGCTGCCTCCCTTTCCTTTTTATAGTCATGTTTGCTTTTTCTTTTTTCTTTTCCAGGTCCACACCTACTCCTCAACGTCCCGTAAAGCCACCTGGCTCCGTGTCTCATTCGCCGAGAGGCTGGCGCGATTCGCTCCCCGAATCACTCACTAATCGGTGTAGCGGAGTCCAGACTACTGTCCATTTCCCCATCGTGGCGAGCTCCTTCCTCATCATGTAAACCATGCCCTTTAACATCTGCCTCTCGGAGATGCCGTTATCCTTCTTGCTTGACAGAGTCATTGAATTGCAGAGTTAGAAGGGACCTTTATTAAACACATCTATTCCAAGTCCAGTGAAATAATGAACTTGGGGCTCAGACAGTCTGGAGGAGGGGTAATGGGGCCCAGGGACCCCCAGCTAAAATGCATACCCCGAGCAATTCTGAGACATGTGTGTTGAGACGCAACATTTGAGAAATGGTGGCCAGACTGGGAACTCAATGGAGTGGAAGCAAAGAGTTGCGACCTTCCTGTTTGGGAACAAATTCTCCACGACAGCCACTCTCGGGCCCCCTTTTCTTTGTTCCTGCAGAATTAGCCAACAGCCCCAGGACGCGTGCCCTGATTCACCCCCTTTGGCATGTGCTTGGTAGGTCCGTAGTCGGGTTTTGTTAACCCTGGGACCCACAGGAAAACCTGGGTGCCCACCGCACCTGGGCAAAGGCAGCAAAATTGTAAGAACCCTTCATTGACATGCGGGGCTACCTGGAAAAGGGACAAGCAGTCAGGCGAACCAGAAAGATCCATTTAACCAACTCCGAGGATGGGCATTTTTGATGAGAGCATTAACCTTCTCCGGGCTGGCTGTCATTTCCAGATGACAGCTGCGTGCATGGCATTTCCAAGAAGTCTTTTATCTCTAAGAAGAGAGGGGAAGCAAGGGTCATATCTAATATATTAAAAGCAGAAAGGAAACCTTTAAGCAATTTGGTACCCTTTGGCCTGTGGGTACTTCCCCTCTGCTGAGGTGGTACGTATTTTAAAATCCTAACCTAGGAGATGTTTTGAAAGAATAGATTCAAACAAAAAACAAAAAATAAAAACAAAACAACAACAACAACAAAACCTAGCTTAGACCTGCTTTTAGGATGTCAGCAACTGTCTGCTCTCGTGGTTAGGGGATACATTCTTTTGGGAGCAAGTTAGGTCCCGAATCAGTTAGGATTCTGTTGGTTGCAAGTGACAGAAAGTCAAGTTTGTGTTTCCTTCATTAGAAAAAGACAAGTATGTGTCTCAGGTATCTGAATAGTCTCATTACAGATGTGGCTTTAGGCACAGGTGAACCTAGAGGCTCAATGGTGTCATTGAGGGCCTCGATGGTCTCTCGCTTCCTCTGTGTAGACTTGGGTTTCATGCAGGCTTTCCCTTTCTGTCCACAACAAGGAAGTACAACTTCTAGGTTCAAAATCAGTCACTGTGAGAAGCTACTTCCTCCCGTTCGCTAACATGAAAGTGTGGGCAATCGATCTCCTTGGTCCCAGGTGACCTATTTTGTCACCGCTGGGACAATTACAGCGAAGCGGGCTTTGATTCCCTGCCTCTCACACTTTCATGTGCATATGAATCACCTGGGAATTTTGTTAAAAGACCCACGCTGACTCGGAAGGTCTCAGGGGGGACCTGAGATTCTGCATTTCTAATAACCTCCCAGGTGATGGTGATCCAAGAACCACACTGCGAGTAGCAAGGATATAGACGAGGCTTGCTGGCTTCACAGAGCCGGATGGGGGCCTCGAACTCACAGACCGCGCGATCATGACCTGAGTTGAAGTTGCCGCTTCACCGACTGAGCCACCCAGGCACTTCTGGGTGGGATTTTCTTTCTCCTTCTTTCTTTTTTAATGTTATTTACTTTTGAGACAGAGAGAGAGAGACAGAGAGAGAAAGAGAGCAGAGGAGGGGCAGAGAGAGAGGGAGACACAGAATCCGAATCAGGCTCCAGGCTCTGAGCTGTCAGCACAGAGCCCGACGCCGGGCTCGAACTCATGAACTAGAAGAACATGATCTGAGCCGAAGTTGGATGCTCAACCGACTGAGTCACCCAGGGCTTCTGGGTGGTATTTTCTATATCTGTAGCCTGACCATAGACTCCGATTCAACTGAAGACAAAAGCAGAGTATTGGGGTAGGGCATGGGGGAGAGCATTCCCTCAAATCAAAATGTAATAGTGTTGCCACGTGACGAGTTGGGTTCTGGTGGCAAAACAAACGAAAACAACCCGCCCTCCACATTCCCACCATGGGCTCTCTGGGCTGTTTAGTTAACTGCAACGTTAAACTTAGCTAGTGATGGTCAGGAACGTATGAGTGTCTATGCCTCGGTAGGACCCCGCCCACCCCCCCAACCAAAGCAATGAAAGACACGACCCTGAGATAAATGACAAAAGATAAACTCTTTAAAAATTCGCTCACGATGATCATCATTACTATTAATTATTAATTGAGGAAGGACTAGCGTGCGCTTGATGTGGGCAGAGATTTTGTTTAAGTACCAGCCCTGAGAGACCTGGAAAGGAAACCAATGGAGAAGCATGAATTATAAATACGGATCCTGCCATAGGAAGTTGATGGAAGCATGAACGTCTCGGGGCTGCAGGCTCCGGAACTGTTATATGGAGTTAATGTGCAACCCAGGAACCTGAACGCAGCGGCGTGTTAATGCTTGTTAGGGGACCAGGGTTCATGCTGCTCGCGACGGAGAATCAATGCAGAGGCAGGAACCGCAACTTTGTGAATCTTGGGAGGCACTTACATTTCTTTGATTCCTATTACATAGGAATTAAAAAACGATGTCTAGAGTTTTGTTTATTCCTTAATTGCTTTGAATATCATGGAAAAGAGGTAGGCGACCTGAGCTACTATATAATTTGTTGATAAACTAGGAACACGAGACACGCCGTTCTGGAGAGCGTTTATTTAGTATGTGGCATTTAAGGGGATTGGTTGCACAATGTAGATGTAGAATGTCAAAACGTAATACATATTAATAATGGCCACCCCAATCCCAGCTTGATGGGGGGCCCTGCTGGTTATAGAATGTTCTCGTGAGGTTACCAGGTGGAGCGTTGGAATCAGGCTCATTCCCTGGTAGTTTGAGAAATGAAGGCAGCGTCGCTTTTGGCCTCTGACCGCTGCACCCATCCCTTTGTCTCTCAGCATCCTGTTGCCTTTGGGCTGTGGCAAGCAATCTCTCCCTCCTTCCCTCTCTCTCTCTCCTTCCTCCCACACCCCCATTTTTCTCTCTTCTGGAGCCTATGCTGTTAGTGTTTTGCTGCTGGGAATCCTGGCACCGTGCGAGTTCCTTACATGTATCTTATCAAGTAAGCCCCGCTCCAGCTCTCAAATCCCTGCGGTAGGAGGATGTCAAGGTGTTAGCCACACAACAGATGAGTTGTCAAGGGCATTTCTAATGCGGTAGATCCACGTTTGGAGTGATCCTCGTCTCTCCTCAAACAGATCCTTGTTTCCACAGCAGAAAAGTTAAATCAGAGTCATTTTTTTCTTGTTTTTGTTCAGCCAGGTAGGCAAGTTCTAGAAGCTTCCTCCTATAGATTCTGAGTGCCTAGACACCAGAGCTCTGGGAGACCACGACCTGTCACCGTCCTCAGGCTGCTGCCCTCTGACTTTTCTTCAGCAAGACGTGTCTCCCACTTCCTCTGTGTCTCAGCAGTACCCTCCCACGCAGACTTTTCTGCTGAAAGTTCTCTTTCTTCATAGACGCTCCTCCCCAATCCCCCCTTCCTCCTCTCATCGGCTGTTTTAGAGGGTCTAGTTCTGGCTCAGAATTAAGTCCAACAGGAGATGCTGAACCGGGCCAATTTCCTACGCTCAATTTGGGGTGACAGGTTAACAAGAGGAAACAATGAGAGGCAAAATTGTGAGTCGCCACGCTCTGTGGTCCTAACCGGAAGTGCCACCGACCTTCTGAAACGGGGAAGAAAAATGCGGTCCCCAAGACGTGAGAAGAGACATCTACCCTGCCGCGTGATCCCCAAGCATCCTGATGGCACTTCACACGCTCTCCGACAACTGCTTTAGCTGTGAATTTCCCTTGTTAGACAGCGAACTCCCCCTGGCCAGAACTGTGTCTGCCCCTCTCACCTGCCCGCTTCCGGCACCCAAGCAGGTGCTCAGGACACATGTTTTGAATTCGTTTATTAATTCATCTCTCAGGGGAGGTGTACAAGGATGAGGAGAGCCAGCTCTTCTGCTTTTAGAGTAAAAGGAATCCGTTATAATGGCACTTTTTGAAAAATAGCCAGCAAAGTTGTGACCGGTTCAGAATCTGGAGAATAAAAGTGAAAGAAAGGCGGAGGGGATTAATAGGAATCACCGAGACACTAGGGGATTCTCCATGATTAAAAATTACATTCCACATGATTAAAAATTAAATTCTACATTATTCTCCTCCTCAAGTAAATTTCCTATTGAAATACAACCATGTGCACAAATCACATGTATACCACTTGATTACTTTTCACAAAGGGAACTTGGGTGATGACCCTCAGATCATGAAACGGAACACTGGCAGTATACTAAAAGCCCCCCTCTGGGACCCCCTCCAGTCACTTCCCTTACAAAGGTAATTCTCGTCTTGACCCCTGTCTCTATAGATTAGTTTTGCCCATTTGTGAACATTGTATAAATGAAATCACACAGGGGCGCCTGGGCGGCTCAGTCGGTTGAGCGTCCGACTTGGGCTCAGGTCATGATCTCATGACTCGTGAGTTCGAGCCCCGCGTCAGGCTCTGTGCTGACAGCTCAGAGCCTGGAGCCTGCTTCTGCCTCTGTGTCTCCCTCTCTCTCTGCCGCTAACCCACTTGCAATCTGTCTCTGTCTCTCTCAAAAATAAATAGACATTAAATGAAATCATACGGTATTCTCTCTTCTGAGCTTGACTTCTTTTCACCAGGTTATTAAATCTAGAAGTAGTTCATTCCTTTTGTTTGCTGTATAGTTTTCCATTGTAGAAATATGCTGCTATTTAATTGTCTATCTTATTGTGGATGGCATTTGTTTTGTCTGTAGTTTTTGCCTATTAACAGCGGTGCTGCTATCAACATTCTTGAATGTCTTCTTTGATGCCTGTGCGTTGGGTATATACCTGGGAGTTTGCATGATTGCAGAGTATGTACATTTTCCGCCTTAGTAGATGTTGCCGATTTTCGGATTGCTTGTACCAATTTGCACACCAGCCAGCGTTCGGTGAAAGTTTCAGTCTCCCCCCCCCCCCACCTTTAAGACATTTTTTGGCCAACACCCTCATATCATATCATCATCTTGTAAATTTATCCCTCCTGGTGGGTATGCAATGTCACTTTTCGTTGCTTTGATTTGCATCTTCCTGACATCTAAAGGAGTCAGACACCTTTTTAGGTGCCTATTGACTATGTGGGTGTCTTTTATGATGTGCTTGTTCAGGTCTTTGTATGGTATTTTGCATATCCCTTGGGCATTGTAACATTTAGTCATTTTACTGAAAGTTGGAAGGAGAATTCCTGTTGGGGGACTTTTAGACTCTATGAATTTGGTTGGCTTTCTTACTTTAAAAAACAATGTTTTTTTTCTTTTATAGCACCAGAGCACAATTTTCAGATAAAATCTTTGGGAGAAGACCGACATGCAAAGCAGAGAAGGTCTCACAGAAGGCAGGATAAAGGGCTCACATCCTTCCCCACCCTTGACCCCTAATGTATTCCATTCAGCCTTAAATACTGCCTTATGGCAAAGATAGTTTTTAAGAACCAAGGTAACAAGTGAACCAGTAAAAGGCTTCATAAATACTTTATTAAATATTTGCTAACACAAAACGACAATCATAACAGGAGAAATAAGGATGCGAAAGGCATCTTCACAACTTCAGTGGGTTATAACGGACATTATACTATTAATTTCCATTACATTCTCTTGCTTCATGAAGACGTTTCGTGATCTCTTCTCCTTACACTCACAAGACGCTTTCAAGTTCTTTCTTCCTTCTTTCTTTCTTTCTTTCTTTCTTTCTTTCTTTCTTTCTTTTCCTTTCCTTCCTTCCTTCCTTCCTCCTTTCCTTCCTTCCTTCCTCTTTCTTTCTTCTTCTTTCTTTCTTTCTTTCTTTCTTTCTTTCTTTCTTTCTTCTCCTTCCTTCCTTCCTTCCTTCTTCCTTCCTTCCTTCCTTCCCTCCTTCCTCTTCTTTTTTTTCAAGTTCCATTTATTGAAATAATCTCTATACCCACTGAGGGGCTCGAACTCACAAACCTGAGGTCAAGAGTCTCCTGCTCCTCTGACGGAGCCACCTGGGCGACCCGACACTTTTCTGATGGTATGACTGAGACTTGGAGATGCCTGTGTTCTGAATCTTGCCTCAGTCTCACAGACACAAAAGTACTTGGATATTTCAAGTGGAAAAACTTTGTGGTGAGCCTTACTTAACACAGCCGGGGAGGCATTTTTGTAGGCATTTATGTTTTCAGTGCCGGAGCCCCACGCTTGTCACACAGAAGACCATCTACTAGTTCCTTTCACATCATCTCATTTTGCTGCCTCCCAGGCCCTGGGGGGGGGGGGCAATGCAGGGGCTCAGGCTTCTCTCTATTCCTCTCCTTTTATCTCTCCCAGACCTTCACGCCCAAATTTCTTTTTCTTCACTGCCATCTGCTTACTTCCCCTTAGTCTTTCCCAGCGCCCCAGTTTCCTCTTTTCTAATTATTCCCAACAGGAATGACTTGGAATCTGTAGATAGAAGAATCTAAAAGAAATAGAGAAATAAATTTGCATACAAGGGAATCTGGCAAAGCAAGGGAGCTCAAAGCTAGGGGGAGGGCTTTCCAGAAGTGTCCGTGGTGGTTACTGGCATGATCTGAAGGAGTGCACTCGATGAACAATTCTCTAAAAATTTGAGGAGTTACATATTTATTTTAAGGGTATTAATATATTTCTTCCATGTGTGGTATTCATCTTCAGCTTGATAAAAGGTCTTTTAAAATATTTAAGTATAAGAAATGGCTATATTTCTCGGGCAAAACTTGTGAATTAGTGACATTTGGGGAATATTGGATGGCTCATGCTCAATGAATCAACACTAATTTTATTAGAGGACTCTCTTCTCCCATCAGATCTGGATAAGCAGACGCGAGCACATAATATTTCAAATTCTGCTCCCCCAGTGTAATATGACGTATTAGAATTAAGACGGTCTATTATAGTGGTTTTCAAGGTATAGTCATAGAGCCCTGGGGGGTCCCCAAGACATGTTGAATAGTTTCACAATAGTACTATTTTCAAAATGTTTTCAAAATAATACTAAGGTGTGATTTACTTTTTTCAACTGTTGACATTTCCACTGTTGATGCGAAAGCTTCAACATGGTGGATGGAGTGCCCGTGTCTTAAGATGGTTCCAGGCATTGGCACCGGATTGCACCAGTGGGGACTGTAGTATTCTGACAGACAAACAGAAAAGCCAGGGTCACTCAAAGTGATCTTGGCAAAGCAGTAAACATGATTAATTTCATTAAATCTCAACACTTTACATCTTTTTACTGCGTTATGTGATGAGACGGGATGGACGAATCAAGCATCCTGCCTACCAAAGTTCATTGGATGTCTCGAAGAGAAGCACTCCTTCTGAGTTGAATTAGCTCCCTTTTTCCGTGGAACGCTATTTTTATTTGAACGAACAACTGACTCACATTGGTTCTGTAGACCGGGTATTTGGCAGATATTTTCTCAGAAATGAATGAAGTGGGCCTGTTACTTCCAGGAACAGAACTAGTAGGGTTTATAACCAATGACGAAATTTGAGCTTTCAAGTGAAAAATCAGAATTTTGGAAACCTCGTGTCATGCATCAGGAAGCTGCTTGACTGCTTTCTAACACCTCCAGGCTCATAATGAGATTGATTGCGATATTTATGAATGTGGGATTTTTTTTTGATATTTCAGAACAAAATCTGTCACCGTGTGAAGATCTGTGTATCTCAGTGAATCGAGATATATGTGTATATATATATATATATATATATATATATATATATATATATATATATATATATATATATATTTTTTTTTTTTTTCAAATGGCCAGTGCATGATGTTACAAATCATGCATTGGTAAAAGATCCACTTTACGAATGAGGTAGGCCAGTGGATTTTCGTGTAACAGAAGGTGAAAAGAAGTCATCATTATGGTTTCACGTTGCCTTCCACAGCATTTAAGAAACTACCATTATCAAATTTGGGGGTATCAGAAAAATATCAAAAAAGAATATCTATAATTACATCAAGAGGCTATTAAAAGATTTTGCTTTTTCCGGGAGCCTGGGTGGCTCCGTCGGTTGAGCAGCCGACTTCGGCTCAGGTCACGATCTCGCGGTCCGTGAGTTCGAGCCCCGCGTCGGGCTCTGTGCCGACAGCTCAGAGCCTGGAGCCTGTTTCAGATTCTGTGTCTCCCTCTCTCTGACCCTCTTCCGTTCATGCTCTGTCTCTCTGTCTCAAAAATCAATAAACGTTAAAAAAAAAAGATTTCGCTTTTTGTCAGTGACACACCTGCGTGACTGTATGGCAGATTTTTTTCACATACTTGCACCAAAACAAAATACTGTTGAAGCTGGAGTACAGAAGGAGATGAGACTCCACCTGTCTTCTCTGTAGCCAGACCCGAAAGAGAGTTCTAACAATGTAAGGTATTGGGGCAGCTGGGCGGCTCGGTCGGTTGAGCGTCCGACGTCAGCTCAGGTCACAATCTCACAGTTTGTGAGTTCGAGCCCCACATTGGGCTTGCTGTTGTCAGCCCAGAGCCCACTTCAGATCTTCGGTTCCCCCCTCTCTCTGTCCCTCCCCCACTTGCGTGCTGTCTCTCAAAAGCAAATAAAACATCACAAAAAATTTAGAAAGGTAAAACATTGTCAGTTTTCTTAATATTTTTTTTTGTTATAGAAAAAGCTAAATATTTTTACTCTTCGTAAAAATATTTGCTCGCGTAGAGCAGGTCTATTATTTTTAAAAGAATAAACATTTTTAAATGTCTCAGTTTTCATGTTTAACACAGCATATATCCTTGGATATAATTTACACAAAGAGAAGCTCTTCAGAGTCGTCAATGATTTTTAGGAGTGTAAAGGGGTCTGAGACTAAGAAGTGTGAGAACCAGTGTTCTACAAGACAAGAGTCTTATCCTGTCTAATCAAAACACTCCATCTCTCACAACTGACAATGGACTAAAATGTGGTGTGTGTGTGTGTGTGTGTGTGTGTCTGGGTACGAGGGACCACATAGGATCTTACATCATAAAAATGATAAGGGAAGGAGGGGCACCTGGGCGGCTCAGTCAGGTAAGCGTCTGGCTCTTGACTTCAGCTCAGGTCATGATCTCATGGTTTGCGGTTTTGAGCCCCACATTGGACTCTGTGCTGACAGTGTGGAGCCTGCTTGGGATTCTCTCTCTCCAACTCTGTCGCTGCCCTTCCCCTGCTCATGTGCTCTCTTCTCTCTCTCTCTCTCTCAAAATAAATGAACGTAAAAAAATGATAAGGGGAGGGTATACAAAGACTATTGTAAAGAGACTGTTGTAAGAGGGGAATAAATAAGGAGAACCTGGTGCAGACAGACAATTTCCGGCAACTTGTGAAAATGTAGAAGACTTTGGGCGAAACCAATCCTTGGGACAGAAACAAAGAGAAAATACAAACGTTGATTCAGAAATAAAAGATATGATGAAAAGTATGGATCATTTTCCTCTTCACCGTGTGTTGTAGCACCCCGTAAGATGACCGACCACCCCCAATGATCCCCACTTCTTGACATTCACATTGTGTGTAACCTCCTCCTCTTAACTGTGGCCCAAACCCAGTGACTGGCCTCTGACCAACAGAATACAGCAGAAGGGATGGGATGTCACTACTGAGATCAGATCGCAAAGAGACTGTGACCTCTGTCTTGCTCACCCTCTCTTACTGTCCCTGGCTGGTTCTGCCATGTCATGAGCTGCCCTTTGAAAGACTCAAGTGGCAAGGAACTGGTAGGTCCCCAGGCAACAACCATGAGAAACTGAGTCCTGTCAACTACCTTGTGAGTAAACTTAAAAGTGTCTTCTCCTTTACTGTGGTCTTTGAGTGCAACACAGATCCCTGACCAACGCCTTGATTATTGCATTTTGAGAGAGGCAGAAACACCCACTTCATCCATGTCTGGATTTCTGATCCATAGAAACTGCTAAATAGTTGATTTTTATTGTTTAAAGTTGTTAATTTATGGGGTAATTTGTTACACAGCGATTGGTAACTAATACGTATGTGTGTGTATATATATATATATTTTTTTTTCATGCAAAACTTGCACACAATTTCAAGAGACTTTGAGAAATCCCTGAAGCCCATTAATGGATAGTCTATAGACCCTGTTAATAAACCTGCTGTAGGAAAGCATGAAAAGAAAAGACATCAAAGGAAGAAAGAAAATAAGACCAGCCAAGAAAGTAGTAGAAGGGAAAATCTAGACAGTATAATTAGAGACAGTTATATCAGGGAAGTAAAACAAGAACCCAGTGTCTTAATGAGAAGAAAGTTTCGCTAAAACTTTCCAGGGGGACGGATCCCTAAGGATAGCAGCTAAATTGGTAAGGCAAGCACTTTTGTCATGAAATGAAATTGGCTGGATCTGTACCCAAGAAAAGAAAAGACCAATGTTCTGTATTTAGGTGTGTGGGAAGAAAGTTTTCAACCCAGCCTTGTGGGTAGGAGACATGTTGAGTAATAAATTAAGGAGTCTAAAAGTGGGATCTGTGGAATAAAAAATGTGCATGTCATAGAAAAGACTCGAAGTTACAAGAGCTTTATAATGGCCCGGGTAAGTTGGCAGTGCAGAGGTTGAAGTGGCCTCAAGAATGACCAGATCCAAGGATCTAGCTGATGTCATCAGGTCTCTACTCTATCTTTTTGGTTGGCCTTCAGATAGCCAGGGGTTGGGTGTGGGGTGGGCAAGTCTTCAGAGGGAGCTCCAGGCTTTCTAAAGCCACAGAGAGTGACACTCAAAGAATCAGACTGTCTTCTCTCAGTGTCCACATGTAAAATCCGGGGAAGGTCTCAGATGGTTCCCCTTAGGCAGCCATTATCTCTCCAGATACCCCGGAACCATATGAATTGGCACGAAAGATAATTACCTAAAAGAAAAGGGGGTGCTTGTGTCTGAAAAGGAGAAACAATGTGGGCCAGATAATATGACATATGTCTACTGCAGCGAGTGACAATAATCAGAGGCTGGGAAGGTTGTTTAATATTTAAAGTTATGCCAATACTATAAACTTGAGACTTGAGACTTAACACGGATGTGTAGTGTTTGTGTCTTAACAGTCCCTCATTATAGGAGATTTGGACTCTTTGAACTGACTTGGGATGATGGAGTCTAATGAATAGAGCTCTGGCAGGGGAAATACTGGAAAGGGGGTTTGGGGATGAAAACATGAATTCGGAGGCTTGGATTTTTAAGGAAAAATTCAGCCCTTTCTCCTTCTTGCGCGTCAGCATCTGTTGTTTTCCTTCTAGAACACAAAGTGGCTCGCAAAGCCCATATCCATCTGAATAAAGACAGAACAACCACTGTAGCAAAGGCTTAGCTGCCAGATGCTCTCCGATGTGACTCTGTTGAATTTCTACCACTCTCTGGAGTCCCTGGGAGAGCCCTGGGCTCATGTGGGGGCTCCCAATATTTTTGGAACTGGAAATTTGGTTCCAAATGGCAGAGATTTAATTCCTAAGCACACAGAAAGAGTTGGTGCCGACTATTCAGTTTAGCTATTCTTAGGTTGTAAATAAAGACTTGTGATTTGCTAAATTGAGAATCATTGTGGGGGGGGGGGGAAACCTGACAGTTCAGCTGAGACCAACAGTAACGTAGAACTTGGCGGAAGAGATCTCTTTGGTGGGCGATCTTCCTTCCCAATTTGCCTGCAAAAAAGTGTCACGGTGGGATTTGGTTGGACACGGGCAATGCTAGAGAATCCATGAAAGAATCAACAGATGAGAGTTAAGGCAACACATTTCTAACTTCTGTAAAGGTTTTCAACTCTTAATTGGTCACCATCATGACATACGGGCAATATAAATTTCCACTTAAAAATTACGTTGTACTGAATTTGTTTACTTTAAGAAAGGGACATAATTTCGAATCGAAAGGCATGCCCTTGGTTACATTTTATGACCTTGTTCAAAGCCAGTCCCTTCAGTAAGTGTCTGATAAGTGACTGCTTGCCCTGTTTTTCTACATACACCACCTTTTTCTCGATGGCCCAGGCACATTATAAAGATACACCGCTTTATCTCTCCTCTCAGTACCTGAATTAAGTAGACGTTCATGGTGTATCCTTGATCAACACTCAAGATGCTTCCCACTGGATATATTTATCTTGAGGATCCCATCAGATATTAATGATCTCCCTCGTTTAAGTTTTGCCTTTTCTCTCATACCTAGGCATCTTCTATGTTTTTACCGACAGTCTATCTGGAGTTAAAATAAATAATTTGGATACCCATCATATTTGTGTTCTGTGCTCTGGCCAACATTTTCCATGCATGAAAATCGCCAAAGTTATGAGAGGAAGAGGTCAGAGAAATGAAAGGGAAGATTTTTTTTTTCTAATAACCACACTTTTCAACGCCTGAAATTACAGGAGGGATTTGCTTTGGCTCTTCTGGAATATTTCTTCTGATTTCTGGAAATGACTGCCTTAGAGATTCTGTGCAATATTGACTTTTGGGAAAGAGGGAAAAGAAACATTCACATGTCCCCTAAATGTCCTTTTGGTGGCTTTTCTGGTAGTTCATTTTGGCTCAGTAATGGTTTATTGAGTCTAATGTATGCACCGCAGTGCTAGGCACCCAAGATATAGATGCAATTCTCGCTTTCCAAAACATTCTGGTCTATAGAACCAGAATTAAGGGAAGAGGCTGAGGGAAGCAGCACTTGGTGATGTCTAACTCTAGGGACACCTTGTGGCAAGCACCCTCATAATTACCTTCACGTCACCTTCAGAGCCACACTGTGACCTCGGGCATAGCTGCCCTCATCTTAGAGATTCAGAATTTAGAGACTCAGATTCGGATTGTGTGTCCAGGCCATGCAACTGATATGTTGCCAATTAGGATTCAAGCAACATGGGATTCCATACTTATCATTATTTGGTACCAATCCTTCTCCCACTGCTGTTCCGTTTGCCCTGAAACTAAGTCCATTTCTCTCTCCTGGCTGAAGTCTAGAACTGATAATGTTAAGATTGGTTGGTCGGGGCGCCTGGGTGGCTCAGTCGGTTAAGCGTCCGACTTCGGCTCAGGTCACGATCTCGCGGTCCGTGAGTTTGAGCCCCGTGTCGGGCTCTGGGCTGACCACTCAGAGCCTGGAGCCTGCTTCCGATTCTGTGTCTCCCTCTCTCTCTGACCCTCCCCCGTTCATGCTCTGTCTCAAAAATAAATAAACGTTAAAAAAAAAAAGATTGGTTGGAAAAACATGCTTTCCTCGAGCCTAAAAACTGATTAGTCTTTGTAGGTTGTGAATTTCAAATCTCACGTAAGCCTTTCGGGATTTGAGTTCATTCAAATCTGACTTTCTATTTCTGAAGGAAGAAATTATAATGATAGTATGCATACATACTGTGGCTTTCTAGCAAAGTATCTTTTTAAAAGAGATTATGAAGACATTGACAGTGCTTGTGGGGCAATAAATAGCTTTTTGCAAGGTAACATTTAGAAGCATTAAAGAATCAGGCATTAAGAACAAAGGCGCTGGAATTATTTGTAATATATTCCACAAATCTTAAATCATATCTGGATTTGCCCCTCATTATCAGCAGAATCTTTATTCAAGCCTGCTTTATCCAATAGGTTTTGTCAAATTCAATGGCTCCATCCCATGTCTTAGAATTAGTGTTATGAAGACGGTCCCCAGATTGAGGTCAGCGAGCTGATCAAGTACAGTTTTCAAAGAGTTCATATAAGGCACTGTTTGGTTTGAATACTGATTAATGAGTGATTTGTGTTGGTAAACACAACCATAACATTCATTATTTAAACACACAGGAATAATTGTAGGAGTACAAGTCCGTGCCATGATGGGCAATTGGGCTATTTCATGAATAATATATTAGCGAGCATTTCTTTTTATTTATTGTTTAGGCCTAAGAGTGTTGGTCTGACTCCCCGGGTCCAGCCTAAAGCTGGCACATGTCCATAGTGGCCACACTGTCCGTGAGAAGTGCATCCAGGCTGCAGAATGGAGCGTGTGTTTGTTTAAGAGGGAGGGCAATGGGGGCGCCTGGGTGGCGCAGTCGGTTAAGCGTCCGACTTCAGCCAGGTCACGATCTCGCGGTCCGGGAGTTCGAGCCCCGCGTCGGGCTCTGGGCTGATGGCTCGGAGCCTGGAGCCTGTTTCCGATTCTGTGTCTCCCTCTCTCTCTGCCCCTCCCCCGTTCATGCTCTGTCTCTCTCTGTCCCAAAAATAAATAAAAAACGTTGAAAAAAAATTAAAAAAAAAAAAAGAAGGAGGGCAATGACATCACGTCATTGACCTTATACTCCAGAAGGCCCAGGGACCCATGAAAGAGCACAGCCTCCCTGCTCAGTTAATGCAGACCTAACACCAGGATTTCTGTCTTCAGATTTGATTTCAAGGAGAACCAGGTTGGAGAATTCAAGGGGAGACTATAGATTTTTTTTTTTTTTTTTGCTTCCCACATTGGTTGGTTGGCCTTAAACGTGGTATTTGATTAATGTCTGAGAGCTCTAATTAGCAATGGCTAATCAGGTCCACATGCACCAAGATATTGATTCCTGCCTCCAGAAAACTAATCTAATTATGCTCCTTATCATTAGCAAATGGTTGGCGTATTAAAATGATGACCCATCCGTGTATCGGAAAGGCTACTCCATTATGACGGTTCTGGAATGGAAGCGAGTCGAGAAACTGCCCAACAGTAGTGTTAGGAAAAATATCTCTGATCCCCAAAGGAGAAGAGTCACAAATGTTCAGGATGAAGTCTTCCTTTTAACTTTCCCCACAGAGGAAAACTGGCACGAGACTCAAACGCGTCCTTTGGGCCACCGAGGGAAGGAAGTAAAGCAGCCTTTGCTGGCCTCTCTTGGCTTTTGGAACAGTTGTCCACACACCTGTGTCTGCTTTCCTGCTACCCTCAAAATGCTGGTGTTCGTTCTGCAGTAATTAAAGCAGAGACAGAGACAGAGTGCAAGCCGGGGAGGGGCAGACACAGAATCCGAAGCAGGCTCCAGGCTCCGAGCTGTCAACACAGAGCCTGACACAGAACTGGAACTCACTAACCGGTGAGATCATGACCTGGGCCGAAGTCGGCGCTTAACCAGCTGAGCCACCCAGGCGTCCCTCGGTGGCACTTTTAAATCAAGAGCACCATTCAGTAAAGATGGTCTTCTTTGTCTCTCTAAACACAGCACTAGTCTTTTTTTTTTTTTTTTTAATATTGACATCTAAAATGTGATCATTTGGAAATTTTCTCTAGAAAAGCCCATAGGCGCCATCACTCCAGCCACAGTGGAATAATCCTCTGATAGCCGTGTCTGCTTAGTGCCCCCCTGGAGCAAGTATTACACATTGCTGCCTTTGTGCTATCATTCTTATTAGCTATTCCTGTGAGAGCACTTATCACACTGTATTGCCATTATTTGTTTATCTGTCTGTCTCCCCAACTAGGCTGGAAAGTCCTACAGGGCAGCGGCTTTATCTGATTCATTGGTGCAAAAACTGAATGTCTTAGGTGCTTGTCACAAAGTGGTGAGGTCACCTCTCTCTTAATACTGTGGATTACAGCAGGTAGGAGCTGCAACCCACCCACCCCCCCTTCAGATGTCCCCTGGCCTCTCCAGTTCTCTCAGAGTTTCTCAGGGTGCCCCACGTCCAAGGTGCCCAGTTGAGGTGAATCTGTGAGGTTGCCTCTGTCTCTTCGCCCTGAGGATCTGCACTGAGATCCCGCTGTTGTCTCCCAGCAGGTCTAGGACCACCCATTCCCCTTGGGACAGTGCTGTTACTGTTAGTCCGACATGCAGGGTGTGACGGTGAGGTTTCCCTTCCCTTGAATGGAAGCCATCACGGTGGAAGTGAAGGGGAAGGGGAATGAAGTTAGAGAGGCAGGTGGCTTGCAGACACGATAAGGAGTTTGACTTTGATTCCAAATGCAGCAGGAGACCTCAAAGAAGGTCACGATTTGCTAAAATTTATTTAAAAGATTACTCTGGTGTTGAATAACTAGCAGAGTGGTTAAGCAGGCAGGCCAGTCGGAGTCTGTTGGAACAGCCTTGCGTGATAGCAGCGGAGATGGGCATGGGAAGGAGTGGGGGTGCATTGGACACGGAACCAAAAGCAACCTTCTGACCGGCTATGAATGCAGGAGAAAAGGGAAGAATTGAACCTGACACTCACTGTTCATTGAGCAGATGAGTGGGCTTATTACAAGCAGAATATCTATGGAAGAAAGGCTTGGGACCCACAAGGGCCATCTTAGAAGTTCCGGTTGAGATGACTATTGGCTAGCAAGGGTCCACGTTGAGAAGGCAGTTAGATATGCAAGTTTCAAGTTCAAGGAAGAGTTAAGGGCTGGAGATACAAATTTAAGAGTCATCAAAATAGGGATGGTTGTTCAAGCCCCAGTAGAGGCTGAGGCCACGGAGGCACAGGGTGCAACTACAGATGAGAAAAAGATCAGCCACCAGGGCCTGAGGTCATTGAACTTGAGGAAGAGGGCCAAAAAAGTAGTTTGAACAAGAGGATCCAGGGCTGTAGGAGGAGAACCAAAAAAGAGGACAGTTTGAGAAGCCAAACGAGGAGAGAATTTCAGGATCGAGGAAGCAGTCAGGCGGAATGTGGAACGCTTGCACAAGAAGACAGAGAAACGTCCACGGTTTCCTTCTTCCGCCAGGCCTGGGGCCACTTCTCAGGCTCTCGTTTCTGTGTTCTAAGGCAGTGGCAAGAGCCCAACAGGCTAGCACAGGGGAACGCGGTATTCCAACACTGACGCATTTCCCAAGGCGCGTTTTATTTGGTCTTGAATAACGCGGTGTGCAGGACACCCACGTCTTAGAACAGCCTGAACCGCAAAAAGCCCATTTCAATAGTGAACCTTCTTTTATCCCCACGTTAGGATCACGCCTGAATGTCCTTCTCTCCTCAAGAGAAACAAAGGCTCGCTGGCGCGGGGTACGACCAGATCCGCGTAGAGAAAAGGCCTATTCCTGCCACTCAGTCTCTAAACGAATAAGTAAATAAATAAAAGAACACCAACAAAAGAAGCAAAGCAACAAAAGCTTTGGCTCAACCGCAGGTAAAAATTTACAATTAGAGAAGGCTTTTGTTCTCGTCCTAAAACACGGCATCGCTGTCATTCCTGAGCGTCCGCTCTGAATAACAGGTGGGTGTTTGCTTTGCACTTGGGCGATTAAAGGGTCCCCCCAGGTTGTTTATTCCAAACATGGGGGACAATCAGACCCAAACGTGACTGAATCTTGGTCTCTCACTCTTTTGCTGAGATTCAAAAGGACCGATTTTGCAGTTTCAAGTCAAGTCATTTCCCCCAGGCCTAGGATGGTGCCCGGTCTGTTACGCGATCAGTGGCCTGCTTGTTGCAGGAGTGAACGAACGAGAAGGCCTCGTGACGAAGTGGGATGGAACGCTTGATTTAATTAGGAGATCCTGGATTCTCGGGAGGGTCATTTATACACTCGGCACCTGAACATTCTTAAATGTGCAGCCCGAAAACCCAGGAGTTTTAAAGCGATGTGTTGAAGGAGCAGTTCAATAGGCAAAAATAACAAAACCAAATTCTACTAATTTCTCACATGTCTCAGATGAAGTCAAAGGAGATGCAAATACATAGTCCACAACATATATTAAAATCTTCCTTCGCTCATGCCCCACAGCTGCCCCAATGTCTCTCTGTCCTTAACATCCTGTCTCAGAGGACTTGTCCTCCACTCTCTTAACTGTAGCTGGTGAGACTTGCCCATCCTCAGCACTTCTGGCTGTGCCTCCCTCCAGGAAGGATTCTGCATCTCTAGGAGGGGAAAGCAAAGGAGAAACTGGGCACAGAGGGTTATCTTTGGCGGTGTGGGAGAGGAGGTAAGTCGTAGACGATTCTCACGTAAGTAGGTTTTGCACCGTCACATATGCAAAATGGGAAAAATAATTCCTGCTCCCTGGTCTTGTTGGGACGATTAAATGAGATATGACCGTGGAGCCGTAAACTCCCCACAGACACCCGCTGTCATTGTTCTGTGCGCTGCGCAAGCATCGTTTAGAGCCCTTAGTGCAATTTTTGATCTTATTCTCATGAAAGATTAGTTTTATCTCATAAGAAGCCTGTACCTGCTGTCCTATTGAAAAATAAGTTCCAGGGCACCTGGGTGGCTCAGTCGGTTAAGCGTCCGACTTCTGCCCGTGTCCTGATCTCACGGTTCATGGGTTCCAGCCCCCCGTTGGGCTCTGTGCTGACAGCTCAGAGCCTGGAGCCTGCTTCAGATTCTCCCTCTCTCTTTGTCCCTCCCCAGCTCATGTTCTGTCTCTGTCTCTCTCTCAAAAATAGACATTAAACAAACAAATAAATAAATAAATAAATAAATAAAAATAAGTTCCAGGGGCACCTGGGTGGCTCAGACAGTTGAGCGTCCCACTCTTGATCTCAGCTCAGGTCATGATCTCACGCCTTCGTGGGTTCAAGCCCTGTATCCAGCTCTGTGCTGACAGCATGGAGCCTGCTTGAGATTCTCTCTCTCCCCTTTCTCTGCCCCTCTCCCACTCTTGCTCTCTCTCTCTCAAAATAAATAAACTTAAAAAAAAAAATAAGTTCCAAAATAAATAAAAAGCAAACTGATAGCCTTACAAAAAAGCCAACACAAGACATATCCAGAAGTGGCTTTAGATGCATTTGTTAAGGTTTTCATTGTCAGCCCCAAACATAGCAGTTTAGAGTAGTGAAAGTCTGTGCTTTTGCCGCTCGTTTAAAAATAATTTTAGTGTCCATGTGAATTTGTTGAGTATACCCAGTACCTTCGATGAGCTATTTGTTTAAAGGAACCACATTCGAGAATTGTGTCTTAAGTAGAACATCAATGATAAACATCCAGAAATGCTATTCTTTCAATTAAAAAAGTGAGACTTGTGGGTTTTCTGTTTTCTGTGTTTGTTTGTTTTTAAATCATTGATTTCATGAGGATTGTTGATTCTCAGAACAGACAAAATAGAAAATCTTAACAAAAAAAAACAAGAAAGAAAGAACATCTGCTCAATTCTGTGTTCGTTCCTTATGGTTGCACCAACATTACCTTAAAGCTTAGTGAGTTAAAACTCACTCATGGTCTTTTGGGTCTTTCTGGCTTGGAGTCCCCTATGAGATGGCAGTCGTGCTGTCAATGGTGGGATCTACCTGTGAAGGCTTGACTGGGGCTGGAGGGTCTGTTTCCAAGATGGCTCCCACACGTGCTGTTGGGAGGAAGCCTCGGGTTCTCACCATGTGGACCTTTCCGTAGGACTGCCTGAGTGTCCTCATGACATGGTGGCGGGCTTCTCCCAGAAAGAGTGATATAAGAAAGAGTAAGGAAAAAGCCACAGTGCCATTTATGTCTTTATCTCGGAAGGCATTGTCGGAAAGGCACTGTCACTTTGTCGACATTCTATTTGCTAGAGGTAAGTTTGCTCGCACTTAAGGGAAAGAGAATTAGACTCTACTTTCTGAAGGAAGGAGTATCAAAAAGCTTTGGGGACATGTGGTAAAAGCAACACAAGTTCTTTGGCACAAGTTACGTTTGTAAATTATGTTCCGAACCAAATATGAGTCTTTCACAAGCGGGGTAGCTACTTACATTAACTAGATTCTCAGGATACAGAACATAAATCTCTTTACTGGTTATGGAGAAATTGAGTTCAGAAGCCTAAGTAAGCTTCTTCTAGGTATAGAAACATTCAGCGTCCAAATCTGGACTTGGATTCGATTTTCTGATATATAATTCCATTGTATATAATTCCAGTGTGGAATTCCAAAAAATGATAGCAAAAACAGGGCTCTTTTGCTATCCTGAACTTAACTTTTCTAGCTTTTGGCTACTTACATGATCTCAAACAGCTGGATTTAAATTGGAAACATTTCATGAAAAATTCGGATGTTTCCAAACATAGGAGAAGTAAAAGAGCTATCCAGACCCTTTGGTAAAATGCGTAATTCTGCATGCTGCTGAACACTTCATTCCCCTCCCCAACGTATATTATTCTATATGGGAAGTTTCCAATGTCACCAAACGTTAAATTGGAAATTCGGACCAAGGAAATGAGATCCCATAAATATCAGATGGCAGAGTGAGGTGTGAGACAGGACCAGGATGTAAGTTCTGAGACAAAAATATTTGTAAAATTATCGCACAACTTCTGTGCCCTACTTCCTGGGTCCTTCACCCAGCTGTGGCTAAGTCAAGGCAGAGCTTACAAGGAGGGTTTTAGAATAAGGCAACCAATCCCCCCAAAGCAAGGAAGGACTTCGGTGGGACCACTCAGGATTCATAAGTGTCTTCTGTAGGCAGAAGGCACAAGGAAATGGTCCCTCGCCCTGGACTGTCAGACTTTACCTAAGAGAACCGGAAAAATCATGGGGATTTCCAGAAGTTTCATCCAGCAACAGTGAAACCATTATCCCACAGCACAGATTTAAAGGGATAGTGAAAAAACAAAAAGCAAGAAGCTTTTACGATGAGCTATCCTTCGCACACGCTCTGTGTTTAACATAAAGCTTCACTGAAACATATCACAGGTATTTCCTGCCTTTTAAACAATGAAAGGTGAGTTATGAAGAAAGGATTAAGTAGTTTCAGTGTAATCATTAGTTAATGCAACAATTAATTATTAATACAATAATGCAAGAAACTTGGACTTTGTATACTACAGTGTTTTCAAAAAACATGTATCCATATCCCCAGGGTTTAGGGAGATGTATAGGGGTCTTTACCGCTAACTCATAATTCTCATAAAGTTGTTTCTAACTTTCCTGCCTCCTCATTTGGTGGCTTTTTTGTCACTTCTCCCTGTTTTCTGTATGCTTCGTTATTTTATCCCCTCTCTTCTTTAACTGACAGCTGGTGGCGAGACAACCTTGCTGGGATTGTGAATTAAAGGCGCCTAGATAGGACCATAGTGTGTCCCCCTCCCCTCCTTTGGTTGCTCGCCAAAGTTCTTCAGGGAAAGTTGATGGAGAACTGACTTAGGACAGAAGAGATCTACTTAATCTCGCGATTGGGTAAACAGCAGAGGTATGTCCACACGAGATGATCACTGAATATTGGCTGACTAAATTTGTTTTCGTTTTTAATGAGACTTTTCTCTACATACGTATTTTTCATTTGTTAATTGATCAGGTGTATACTGATCAATTTGTTAATTGACCAGGTGTAGACTGAGGTGCCTACTCTGTGCCAGATGCTGGGTGTGGACGGCTTAATGCCAGCATGGATTGAGTTATTTAGTCAGCTGATTCTACGCAAGTTCCTGCACTCCGTCCTAAACGTTGTGCTCTGTAACGTAGACCGAGAAGTGAATTTTCCATGCCCTTTGAGAATGGCAGGTCTTATACGCCACTTAAACAGATAAAGAAACAATGGATTTAGCACCAGATGAGGAATGAATTCTAATATCACAAATGGCAGCGAGTTTGACCTTCTGAACTCTGTTACAGGTGAGGTGAAGGGTGCTTAAAGCCCAAAGCTGGTGATCAGGTCAATGTGAAAGCCCATCTTCAGTCTATGAAATCCAGTCTTTTCTCGCTCGCCTCACGGCGGTAGACGTTACCTCTCTGTGCGTCACTTCGGCTTATGTCGTATTGGGTTGATTCTGATGCAACGTGGATTAAATATTTGGAGAAGCGACTGGACACGCTTACAGCCGAATGGTTTCCCCAGAGCTTGGATGTATCGTTAGTGCCTCTGTTTTGGAGCCTGAATATTCTTCACCTTCTGCTCTGCTTAATAGAAGAGTTGAGAGACCAGAAATGGAACTGAGGTTTAAGAATGGTTTTCATGCATCGAGCCGTTGGCATGGGTCCCTGGTAGCAAACCTCTGCCCTTCGTATGCCAGGAAGCTGAAGTAAAGGCCTACTGCCAAAGCTAGATGCTTTGGGAGGAGTTATTCCTCCCCACCACTGACTCCTAAACAGCAAGGAGCGACTGAGGCAGGTGAAGGCCCAGGGTGTCCTACGTCTCATAGACTTCAGATGCCCCAGCTGCCGTGGCAGAGTGAAGCCACGGGGGAGAAGCAAATTTGCCAAACAAACGGTGGTACATCCAGACAATGGAACATTATTCGGTGTTAAAAAGAAATGAGCGCTCAAGCCACGGAAAGATGTGAAGGAGACCTAATTGCACGTTACTAAGTGACAGAAGCCAATCTGAAAAGGCTACGTATGGTAGAATTCCAACTCTACGATATCACGAGAACGGTAAAACTATACAGAAAGTAAAGACATCAGTGGTCTCCTGGGGGTGGGGGGAAGGGATGAACGGGAAGGGAAGGGAAGGGAGCACAGAGGATGTTTAGGGCAGTGCATATATTCTGTATGACACTGGGGTGATGGGTACACATCATCACACTGGGTCTAAACCCTCAGAAGGAACACCAAGAGTGAACTGTAATGGAGATTACGGGCATGTAGACTATGGCGATAATGACATGCCAATGGGGGCCCATCCGTTGCGACGGGCGCACCACTCTGGTTGGGGGAGGTTGAGAATGGGCGAGGCTGTGCCTGCGTGCGGGCAGAGGATAGATGAGAGACGTCTGTACCTTCCTCTCAATTTTTCTGTGAACCTAAAATTGCCCCCCCAAACATAAAGTCTTTAAAAAAGACAAAGGGAGAATTTGCCTGCCCTAATGGCGGCCCTACTCTTAGAAGCGGGGATCCTCCCAAGAGAGTTGTTGGGCTCGAGCCACTGAGGCTGAAACACATTTAGGGTTTGCAGCCAACTCCAGCATTTCCCTCATTGCACATATTGTGTTGGGACAATGGTCTGATCAAATGTTTCCTAATTTCATTGCGGACTTCCTGTCTAATGAGTCCCTTTCTCCCCTGCTCTAAATAAAGAAGATGCTAAAAACGTGACACACGCTACAGATGGGTCACCCACATCTGGGCTTTTCATTTTAAAAGGCAGTGTGGGGGTGGGGAGGACAGTGAAGCAGGATGTGGCTGGCTTTCTTATGAGAGGGGTGAGTTGGGGGAGGGGCGCAAAGAGACGAGGGGGTGAGACGGCATCATCCACCATTGTTATCGAGTGACAGACGTGTCCACTGGGATTAATTACAGTAATGATCCCGGCCCATAACCGACTCAGGGCTTGAGTGCACCTCTCTATGCCAAGTTCTCAAATTTGGGCACCTGGATGGCACCTATGAAGTTGGCATTTACCAAAGAAACCGTGTGCAGATGGATATTTGCATGTGAAAACCGGGTAATTGTGTGTGTGTGCGCGGGAGCTTCTGTGCACAATTATCAGCCTCTCCTCAAGATGTTGGGAGCAGTGTCTGGTCCTTTGGAAAGCTGGCCCGCAATTTGCTGGTGCAGAGCCGATGGCACGTGCCCAGGTTTCAGAGAAGTAGCTCAGATGAGTTGTTATGTGTGCGTTGGCCGGCGGTGACGTGTCCCGGCACTGTCACGGAGTGAGGAAGGGCTCAGACGGTGCCATCGAGTGGATCTACATTAGGATTCCAGCTCCACGTCAGCGTTCGCCAGGGCGAGGTGGTGGGAGAGAGGAATTCGTTTGAGGAGCTGCAGGTAACTGGGTCCTCGTGAGCCCTCCGGCTGCGTGCTGTTGTCAGGGAGGTGTCTAGGGAAACTGAGACTTGGAGGAGAGACGTTGAAGCTGTGGCGGAGCAGGGTTTGAACTAGGGCTGTCCTACGGATTGTCCTGAGCTCTGCCATTTGTCCTGAGCTCTGCCGTCTCTCAAGGGCGGGGAAAGAAAGTGGGACCCCAAGAGCAAAGACGTTCACCTGCCCATCATTCTTCCACGGGAGCATCTCCCTCTTTTGTTCGTGAGCCACAACTGGGTCCTGGGGAGAAGAAATCTCCGAGCCCGGTGCAAAAGGCATGGGTACAACTTCCATAGCCTGTGCTGTCTCTGGTCAGCGTTGAGGACGACAAGAGCCGTGAGATGCCAGATGGCGTCAGTCAGTCGCCTACCCCACACTTGACTGCCTTTGGCTGGAGCGCCCCTGTCTTACTCGTTATTTATATGTGTTTTATGCTTTCTTCAAGCTCAGATCAAGGTGCACCTCTTTCCGGAAAGCTGCCCCGTAAGAGAGGTACTGGTCCTGTGCCCATTTCATGGATGAAGAGCTGAGTCACAGAGACATGAAGTAACTAATCCAAGGTCATAAAGCCCAGTGAGTGCTGCAGTTGAGCGCTGGTCACCTGGCTCTCCAAGCCAGTGCTCTTAGCCGTTGCCCCATACAACTGCTCCATTACCATAATCTCTCTCTCTCTATATAAAAGCTCTAAGGGCCTGTGTTATCTTAGAGCCTCTTGTGGCGCTACGTGCTCAGGGTACCCAGTGGTAAATTTTCCACGAAGCAGCAGAGGAGTTTGTTCTGGCCCTGGACAGATCACTTACCAGCAAACTGCGAGATTGTGACCTGAACCCAAATCAAACGTTGGAGACACTTGGGGCGTCTGGGTGGCTCAGTCGGTAAAGCGTCTGGGTCTTGATTTCAGCTCAGGTCACGATCTCACTGTTTGTGCGTTCGAGCCCCGCGTTGGGCGCCATGCTGACAGTGCAGAGCCTGCTTGGGATTCTCTCTGTCTCTCTCTCTCTCAAAACAAATAAATACACTTAAGAAAAAAAGAGTTGGACGCTTAACCAGCTGAGCCACCCAGGCCCCCCTCTTGTAGCAGTTTCATGCCACCAGCTGGCTTCTGACAACCTGCCACCCAAAGGCAGTTCGCCTCAGAGGAGCAACGCGACTCAAGAGAAAGTGGTGTTACTCGTGCTGAGGTGTGACAGACCACGCGTTCCGTGGCCAGTGGGGGTGGGACGTCATGCTGTATTTTCTGTGAGAGGCCCAGGGTTTCTCCTGAAATTCTCCTCAGCCCTCCACAGTCCCTCCCCCCTCCCCCCCTGCACAGCCTCCGGGAAATCAACTCACTTTCCTTTCCTTCAGAAGCTGCCACCGTCCCTCGGAGTGTGGCCCCCTCAAAACTCCCCAGAGACAAACACGAAGGACCTTTTCTGTTTTCAGGCTTTTAGTGCTGGTCACAAAGGGAGAACAGAACGCGAGGAAAGTAGTGAAGATGAAGAAGCGGCAAACGGTGGTGCGTCTTACGAAGTCCTTGTCGCCTTGATGCCTTGGATATAGTTTCAAGCTCTCTTGGGGATCGTGAAAGGGAGCCTCGAAGGTGGTTTGGCCTTTTCTGACGACGAGGCGCACGGAATCGTCCCACCGTGTCCCGATTCTACTTTGGCCTTGTTACAGGGATCGTTTCTTTCACACGATTCATTCCCAGCCTGACCACGCAGCCTCTGCCTTGGTTTCCTGTAGATATTTGACTTTTCAGAAGACCTCTAGAGTGAGTTGTGATGACTGCTTTAATTGACTGTTGCCTCTCTGGGTATTTTCCTGTGTTCACCTAAAGCCCCACGGGTAGGAACTGACCCTCCGCTCTCCTGTCTCCCCACGTGTTGAGGCCTTATTGCCCAGGGCCTAGCCTGTTGTCTACACAAGCCACGTAGAAATAGTTTATAGCTTGACTTGGGGCTTTCCCATCAAAAGGCGCTTCATTCTCCAGTGATAAATTTATACCATTTATCTTCATCATTGACCGGGGATCTTCAGGGAGATTTTGTTTTGTATTTTTGTATTTAAAAACCATCTAGTAGATGCTAGCAAATACAGGAATAGGTGAATGGGTTGAGCCAGCCTCACAGGGTAGGGAATATCCACTTGGAAGTGGCTTAATACGACCTGCTGTCTTGAATAATGAAATAAGTCTTGGAGTCAGGGAGACCTGCATATGGGTGTGGCTGTGCAGGAAGAAGGCATCCAAACCTTCTTATCGTATTTCTATAGTTCGATGCGCTTTGACGATCTGGTGCTAGAAAACCAGAAAGACACGGCTGGGAAGAGACAAAAAAGAGGAAAGGAAGGTCGGAGGATCGGGAAAAGGGGCAGCCAGGTCTGAGAGGCAAGGTCGAGGGACCAAGCATCCCACATGGGTTGGGAACGACAGACTTTAATGAGGCAAGAGAGAGGGAAACATGATTAAAGTATGGCCAGACACCGAAAGCATGGCAAGTGGAAGCCAAGAGCTTTGTGAAGCAAATAAGGAATGTCAACCCCAAGGTTTGCTCTGCCCGCAGGGTGGATGGCCTTTTCCTGTTCGGTCTGCATGCCTCAGGCAGCTATAAGTGACGAGGCCACCCGACAGAAGAAGGAAGTCCCCGGAACCTCAGCTCAGGAAGCCTTCTGTGCCACGGGGTAGAGTGTTGCTGGCACTGACCAGCAGACCAAAGTGAGCTTCTCCCGGGAGAAGCGGTCCTGACAGGACACAAGATTTAGAGCAGATTATGATAATAATTGCCATCATTTTGGCAATCATGGAGGTTTGCACATGTAAGGCACTAAAAATCTTCTGGTGCTGGTGATTCGTTTTAATGGGAATTTGGCACCGATTCAGAAGACAGTGCCTCTGGGCATTTAGCAGGCAATCCCAGGAATGTGATTGCAACAATTTGAAATACTTGCCCACTAAGAAACAAAACAAAACAAACCAACGACAACAACGACAATACGTGCCCACTCTAAAATGATACGTCGAGACTCTAGGAAATGGAAGAATAACTGTTATAATTACAATCATAATGATGTTAATTATTTTAATTTGAATGTGAATTTCTGATAGTGATCTGTTCCATGCAGGGTCTTTAGCCAAGGAAATGCATGTACGTCATCTATTGTGCAGATAAGGTAGTCATGCAGTAGTCCAAGAGCCACTTTGTAGATCTGTCATTAGTTACATTAGACGTCCAATGAGGGTCTATAAAGCCATTAAGTATTTCTCCAGTGCCCTTATTCTTAAAATAGCCCAGAGGTTAAGTTGTTCACTTCTCCCTTCTGGGGATCAACATCTTCCCCAGGGTCCTGGAGGGATCCTGACGCTGGGTCTCACATCTCCTGGCCCCCTTCATGGCCAGAGTCCTTTATGTTGACCCGGAGGCCTCATCTCTTACTTCAAGCTCCAGATTCGTCTCCGTGTGGCTATGGGTCTCTGAGGTCTCATTACCTGATTTGGACGGCTTGCCCAGCACCGAGCGGCTGTCAGACTCTGCTCCCTGAGTATTTCCACCTAGGACCTCTGGCTGTTCGTCTCCAATAGTCCCTCTTACTACCCTTCTTGCTGAATCCGAGAGCTGAGGGCTTACTCCTCTCTGAACAAGGCGGCCTTACATTGGATCTTATGGGGAGGTCTTTGGGAGTTGCTTTTAAAGAAAATCTGTTTTATAAAAGCCTGGCACGTATATAGTTGAACATTCAAATCTAACTCTTACTGTTGTTGTTAAGACGCAACCCCACTCTCCAGTCTCAATTCTTGATATCCCAGTGCAAATACTTCTCACTTTTTCAGATGTTTCATCTCTATTTCAAGTAATGTTATGATTTTTAGTTTTCCATGCTCCCTCTTGATCCTCTTCTATGAAAAATAAGCATTTAGCTTCTTGCTTTCCCCTCCCTACACACACACACACTCTCTCTCTCTCTTTCCCTCCCTCTTCTTCTCATCCTCTTAATTATGTATCAGATATCTACTACTGCAAAACCAATTACTGCAGAAGTTAGCGCCATAATGTAATAAGCATTCATTACCTCATAGTTTTTGTGAGCCAGGAATTTGGGGGTTCTGGAGCTGAAGGATCTTGATTTCAAGGCCATTCACACGGACGGCCAGGGGGTGTTGGTTGCGGGCCAGAGGCCTCAGGTCTTCCCTATTTTGGCCTTTCTACAGGATGCCCGAGTGTCCTCGTGACACAATTGGGGTATCTGGTGCCTCGCTCCTTCCTTGTTGACCTGTGAGTGCACGGCGGCCATAGCTTCTGTGAGGGGGCTGTCTCCTAGAGCTACAGCTGTCTTTCCATGTTCACGAAATATGGCCTCCTTTCGTGCCTTCAGCACTTAGCATTGTAACAGCTCCCTGCTCCCGCCAGCCTTAGGGTACTTCATCGTTTCCGGCTGAATTCCCTTAACCCTGGCCATATTTCTGTAAATAGTTAAACTCTTCTCAGTTTGAGTGAGCCCTCTTGTTTCCTGCCCACACTGACTGCCACAGAAGGAAGTTTTTGATCCCTCGTATATCTGAAAATGTCTTTATTCTACCCCCCGCTTTGGGTATAAAATTTTAGGTTGAAAATAATTTTTTCCTTAGGACTTGAGAGATGTTCTGCCTTACAGCTTTCAGTATCACTTTTGATAACACAAGTGCGATCCCGATACCCAATCCTTTGTATGTGACTTGCGTTTGCTCTCAGAAACCTTTGGGAGTCTCCTCTTTATCTCCAGTGTTCAAAAGTTTCATGATGATATGCCTTGATATATGTTTTATTTCATTCAGAGTGCTGTACACTCAGAGGCTCTTTTCAGTCTGGAAAGTTCTGGGAAATCCATTACTTTTTTGATAACTTTCTCCCTCCCCTTTTGCTCAGTTCTCTTTTCCTGGGACTCCTTTGAGTTGAAAGAGGACTTTCATGGACAGATATGTTATCTTCAGTTTTCTCTCCTTTTTTCAACTTTCCTTTTTTTTTTTTGTTTTTTTGTTTTTTTGGTTTTTTTTGGCTTTCCAAGAAACTTTACCGTCTAATCCATTTAGTTTTTTATTTGCCTATCGTATTTTATTCGTTCCTATTTTTCTTTCATGGGTGCAACCTCCTGAATATTATCCCCTTTTGTCTCCCATAATTGAGACTTTCCTCCGATATTTGGTTATTCAGATTTGCCGTCTTCCGTTTAAGAGTGAGATGCCAACTTTCTGGTAGGAGCTCTATGTACATGAATGGAGCTTGCTAGCTGTTGGGAGTCACTCTGGGTGATCAATGGACACCAGTCTCTGTAGGTTTGTCTCTCAGTCTGGTTGGTCTCCTCGGGAGAGGGACTCTCTCATCCAGGGCTGTTCCACGAAAACATTCAGTATCAGCGCTGTCCAATATGGTAGCCACCAAACGGCTATTCGGTATTAGCAATGTGGCTAGTACAGCCGAAAAAGTTAATTTTGAACTTTGTTTAATTTCGCTTAATTAGAACCCGGTCACTTGCGGCCAGTGGCCACCATACTGCGCAGCACCAGCCTAATGTGCTACGTTGGCCGCCAACCTCTTACCAGCTACGGTGGAGGAAAAGTTGGGGAACCCCATTATTCAGGGTGCAGACTCACCTCAGTTTCCCCTTTGCGTAAGCTCTCCCTCTGCCTCCAGCTGGTTGGAGCCCAAGGTCTACCTTGCTGAACTTCTCTAAATGTCTAGTCTTCTGAGGCAAAGGGGGAGGGACAATCATCTGACCGCACGACACAGAAGACAGACTTTGGGGATCCAGATGCTACTCACACATCTCCCAACTCGTCCTCCTGTTTTCCTTGCCTTCTGAGGGCCCCGTAACACGAACATCTGGGTTTCCAGGATTCCTTAGGGAAAACGGCTAGTTTCTGCGGCTTTCTCGGCTGCAGGTCTGTTTCAGCTTTCTCTGATCTGCTAAGTCAGCTGCAGTTGACCTTCCAGCTCTCAGTTCTTGCTGTCATCTCCTCTCCAGGTCTCCTTGGCCATGTGGGTTGGAGTCACTTCTTTTTTTTCTTGCCTGTGTTTTAGTGGGGTCTCTGCAGGCAGAGGAGAAGAATGGGTGTGTCAGCACCTCCACACCGGCAGCTGATTACTTGGTTTCCACACTTACTTGGTCTCGCTCTTCTGCCAAAGTCCTGGCTTTATTTATTTCCCCTACAGATGTTTTTGTGATGTTCTAAAATGGAAGCTATTGTTCTAGTTGCCATTACGTTATGTATTTTAGCGATAGTGGGATGTCCTGTGAAAAGAGGTGGCCAGAATTAGTTGTTCTGTATTTATGGCACTTTCCTCGGACTTCATCTGGTGGCCTTAGCAGGACAGGCTTGGGTGTTCAACGGGAACATCTCCGTCTCACTCGTCTGCTCACACAAGGGAAACCAGGGTTATAAAAATACCCTTCCTGGCTGCAGAAAGCCGAAATGCTTCCAGGATTCTCTTCTCAGATTTTTTTTTCCTCTTAGAATCCCTAAGGGTGTTCACGTGTGTCCAGAAATCAGCTCTGGTCATTTATGAATCCATGGCCGGCCAAGCCAGGACCACACAATAGCTCCGAGCTGGAAATTTCCACTACGGTGTCATTCTGCATTTAGAAACTTTCTCCCACTGCTGGTGCAGCTGGAGATAGCATTGTTGGTGAAAACAGGCTCTACCTCTCCGAAAGACAGAGGAACAGGCGCATCTCCTCTACTCCAAGTATCGGTCACATTTGGGAGGTGAAAGATAAGTGCCAGTATTGGAGTACTTGGGGCCGGAGGTTCTCAGACCTACCTGTGTTACACCTCACCTCTGACTCTGGTGTGGTTGAGCTTTGACTTCCCCCTTAAGCCCTAACAGACCCGCAGAGACTCCCAGCATGCAGTGACCTGCCCCCAGCGGCTCTCAGTAGATCTCTGTTAATCTGTCCAGACGACATCTCCACTGTAAGAGAGACAATACCCCCTCTGCCAACTCTAGATTATTTAGGCAGGAGTTTCATAGTAAAAGTGCCTGGACCCAATGTTATCTGGCTGTATCAGCTCACATTTCTGCCTCCAACCCACCATCTTCTCTGCTACTCTGACGCTCTACTCTGAGTTCCCTCTCAGGGACCCACTACTCTCTCTTTCTACCCAGCCTCCAGCTGGGAATACTACTGTTTGTCACACATGCGCCTATATTCCCGAAACCCCAGGGATCTTATGATTCAATCCATTTTTTTCTTCCACGAATCTCCTGAGTAGCGTCCATGTGGATGTCTAAGTGTGAATAGGTACAGGGGAGAAGCATGCCCCCTCACCCACTCTGCCCCAACTCCACTGGCTAGCCATATCCCACAGGCAAGTTTGACCGAATAGATAAAGGGTAATTTTGTCTAAGGCAGTGGTCTTCAAAGTGAGCTTCCCGAGATGGCACGGGGATAAAAAAAAAAAAAAAAAAAGAATTTCTATTTTATTTGAGTTTATTTGATTGAGGTGTAATTGACGTATAACATTATATTAGCTTCTGGCGTACCACATAATGATTCAGTATTTGTGTATCATGCAAATCGGGCACCATCCATAAGTCTGCTTAACACGGGTCACCATACATAGTCTTTTTTTCTTACGATGAGAACTTCTAAGATTTATTCTCTTAGCCACTGTTAAATATGCAATACGGTATTACTATGAACTCTAGGCGCTGTGCTGAACATTTCTATTTTTTAATCTCACACCGAAACATTTTTTTTGCATGCCTGTTTCACATACATGTATAAATGTTATAGTCCGCGGTCAAACATTTTTTTCCTCGTGTGGTACAGTCTTAGTAAAGTAGGCAAACCAATATTGCCCACATATGTGCCTGGAGGCCCCAGAGGCCCCAGAGGCCCCAGATACTTCGCCATGTTCATATATTTAATACTTTGCACATGAAGGGTTACCGGGGTACAGCTTTGGTGTGGGCATTAAGCCTGTTCACCATCAATAGGGTGACCAAACTCTTTGGATTTCAACTTTCAGGAAACGCACACAATCTTTGCCTACCACGACTTTTAGGTCCAGACGACAGCACTGACTTTGAAAGCATAGCACATTTGAACTCATGTTATTAATATTGTTATTACCTACATCTTGTTGCCCACACTGAGATCAGTGTTCCGTGGTTTTTTGTTTTTTTTTTTTTTTTTCCAGCTTGTGAAACAACTGTTTCCTTTACGTTTCTTTACAATTGCTGTGTGGTTGATTGCTTTCAGCTGCAAAAAAGCCTAGACGTTTATAGGCTCCTCTTTGAAGTAGAGCTTGAAAAATTTGAGAAAGCCCTTACAAACGAATCCATTCATCACAGCAAACTGAACTGTATTTATCCATATCAAGGCCCACTTATGCTGGTGGGGGTTGCCGACCGGACTTTGGGCTGAGTGTCAGTATCACTGTGGTAGGAGGATGTGTGTATAGAGAATGGGGAGGGTTTGACTTTGCTAGCTGCGCAGTATCTTCAGGTCGATGACTTACGTGCCATCGAAGGCTAAGTTCACTGTTTGCGTGGTCTAAAAGTAGGCGTTTCATTCCTTCGGCCTCCGCGACGGGCCCCAAGGACCCACACCTCCTGGTACTTAAACTCGGTGAGTCTGCTTTCGCACCGGACAGAGGTGATCTGTGTGACCAAGAGAATATGGCAAAAGTGATGGTGTGTTACTTCCAAGGTCAGGTTTTAAAAGACACCATGGCTTGTGTCTTGTTTGCTTTCCTCGTTCTTTGTTGGACCATCCACTCTAGGGGAACCAAGCGGCCATGTCGTAAGCAGCCTTGTGCAAGAAACTGTGCTTGATACGTATAGGATGTAGGGAGGTAAGATATATCCCTTGTTTTTGAAATAATTTCGTCTTGTAAGGGAAGTGAAAGGGTCTCAAGCAAGTTCAGTGCAACTGTACTAGGTACAACAGAAGTAGAATGGACAGGGGCGCCTGGGTGGCTCAGTCGGTTAAGCATCCGACTTCGGCTCGGGTCATGATCTCACAGTTCATGGGTTTGAGCCCTGCATGGTGCTCTGTGCTGACAGCTGAGAGCCTGGAGCCTGTTTCCGATTCTGTGTCTCCCTCTCTCTCTGCCCCTCCCCCACTCCTGCTCTGTCTCTCTCCATCTCTCAAAAATGAAGAAACGTTAAAAAAAATTAAAAAAAAAAAAGAAGTAGAATGGACAAACCTTCCATGGAGTCTTAAGGAGGCCATCTTTGTTTCAGCTTTGGTTAACTAAAGAATTGCCTTTGGAACTGGAGAAGAACTAGAAAAAATGGGTTCCCTGAGACAAACAGGAAATGAAGGGGGAAGGATCCTTTCAGACAGACAACTGGGTATGTAAAAGCAGGGAGTTGGGTTCAATTAGAGCGTACTGGAACAAAAAAGAATTTATTGGACCTTCTCTCATTGATCCCAGTGAAACGGTCAAAGATGGCTGAGAGAAAATGTCTGTCTCTAAAATCATACACCTTCCCAAGACTTGAAACGGTGAGATCACTTGAAACTCTTACGTTGACACTATTAAATATGGCAGCCATTCTCATAATGCAGCTGGTCCAAACTAGCTGATGACTTCACCAAAAAAAAAGGCAAACTATCCCATTAATAATTTTGTACACTGATTACATGTTGAAAGGATATTTTTGATATACTGGGTTAAATGGAAAACACCATTAAAGGTGATTTCATGTGTTTCTTTTAAGAAAGGGGCTGCTACATTTCAAATTCTGTCCATGTGGCTTGCCTTGTCTCCCGCTTGGACGGGGCTGGTTTGGAGGCTGCTTCTGTAGTAGCCCGAGAGCGCCTCTGTCGCAAGCACTGTGGGTGATGAGGAAGTGTTGGGGTCAAGAGGTGCTGAGGGAACCACGGACATGTGCTTGGTGCTACACTCTGTGCTGTGAGTGTCTAATCTGGGGCCTGGAGAAACTTAGCTGGAGGAGAGGTGGTGCACGAGTTTGGAATCCAAGGGAGGGTTGTGTGTGTCCTGGGCCGCTTGTGGTGTGGACCGGCATTCTCGGAGAATAGTGTGTGTCAAGTGATTTAATTGTACCCTCTCCCCCATCTGAACCTCTTTGGTTCAGAATTCTCTGGGTCATCTGCTTCACGTTTGCTTCTAATATTGTGGCGTAGACGGAGGGGGTGGGGACCGTGCTAAGAGAAAGGCAAGGGGTGTACATCCTTGGCAATAGAGAAAAGTTCTACCTTCTCTAGAAGGGTTGAGTCCGGTTCTGGATGTAGCCCATTAGCTCTGCTGGAGGGTCTGAGATTCCACTGCGTCTCTATCTCTCCACATGATTTGGGGTCTTTGGGGGTTAACTCTGGGGGTAAGCCGTAAAGACATGTTTATCTTTGTGAGTTGCGAGAGACCAGAATTGGGTTTTATTGGGCCGGAAGAGACAACAGCAGCCTTCTAGGCCTGGAGATTCTACCCGTTGGCCCATAACCTCCAGGGGCTGACAAGGTCAACTGTTGGAGGCATTCAGATCCTTGACCATGTGCTGCAATGGGGCATTGATTCTGTTCCCATCTTTGGCACGGACTGCCGTGTGATCTTGCCAAAACATCTCTCTGTGTCTTTATATCCTTATTGGTTAACCCATCTCCCGATCTGAATAGCCAGAGTGCCCTGTAGATTTACTTCAGAACATTTTTTAAAGTGCAGCGTCAATAAGAACATTGTGCTTTTTCAGGTCGAGAGCACTCTAAAAGAGAATAATTGACTGTATTGCAGGACCTCTCTGTGGAACTGAAATATTAATAGGAGAGGTCATTGCCCAATGATGGGAATGTTGCCGGGGGTGGCATTGAACCCCGGGTCACAGGATCTCTCCTGCCCCCTCCAGGGGACTCCAGACAGTTAAAGAATACATGGTCTGAAGCAGGTCCACGCTGCAGACCCGGGTGGGCTATTTCTCCTAATGCAAAGACATTACATCGAGTCTTAGGGAACAGCTGTTGTAGTCCGTTAGGGCTAACAGGGTACCGTAGGTTGGGTGCCTTAAGGAACAGACATTTATATTCTTACAGTTCAGGAGGGTCCAAGGCCAAGACCAAGATGTTGGCAGGGCTGGTTCCTTCCGAGGGCAGTAAGGGAGACGGTGCTATGCCTCCCTCCTGCTTCAGGTGGTCTGCTGGTGTTTCTTGACTTGTAGACATACTGCCCTAATCTACGCCTTCCTCTTCAGGTGGTGTTCTTCCCGTGTGCACGTGTCCATGCCCAAATTTCTCCTCTCTTATAAAGACGCCGCCATTCCTACTGGACTAGGACCCCATCCCAATGACTTCATTTTAACTCCATTACCTCTGAAAAGATCCTCTTGTCCAACAAAGTCCTCTTCTGAGGTACCGGGGGTGACCACTTCACCACCTAAATTGGGGGGGGGGGCCGGGGAGGAGGCATATAAACTAGCCCTTAACAAGCTCTATTCGAGCAAGTGTGGATATGCGTTGCCTTCAGTTAGTTTTACGTACAGGCAGCAGGTCTGATTACCTTCCCTTTGTTGAGGGATAAATGTAAACCCATCTTCCTTTTCTATCACTGGGACCGTTTGCGTGCTCTCAAGGGTTCCCTCCGCTCTAGAGCCCGGGTCCTTAGGCACATCCCACTCCGATTCTGTCACATTTCATGCGTTATAATGGCCACATTTGGTTATTGTGAGTCCGACCTATTCTTCCCCGGGTAAGGGGATTTGCTTCTGGTGGTACGGTAGATACCCTACAGGACTCTCCCAAATATACAACTAAACTATTGATTACAGGAAGAAACATCTCTTTCAATGGACCACCTACCTGGCTGGAAAAAAAGCCAGAAATCACCAGAGTCTTCTTTTTATTATGTTTTTAATGTTTATTTATTTTTGAGACAGAGAGAGGCAGAACACGAGCAGGGGAGGGGCGAGAGAGAAGGAGACACAGAATCCGAAGCAGGCTCCAGGCCCTGAGCGGTCAGCACAGAGCCCGACGCGGGGCTCGAACTCACAAACCGCGAGATCGTGACCTGAGCTGCCGTCAGACTCTCAACCAACTGAGCCACCCAAGCGCCCCCGGAGCCTTCTTTTTAAATAAACTTTGGATTTTGGAAGAATGATGGATTTACAGAGAAGTCACCAAGATGGCACATAAGGTTACCATCTTCTACCGTTCTGGTACATTTGCCAAAACCTTCCTATTAGCTTAAACTGCAGACTTCGCACAGAGTTCACCGGTTTTCCTCGTCTCAGAATCCAGGCCAGCGCCCCACAGTGCATTTACCTGTCACGTCGCATGAGTCTCCTCCCGTATTTCGTGACCTTGACGGTTTTGAAAAGTACAGGTCAGGTATTTTGCAGAATGTCTCTCATTTGGGCCTGGCCTGATGATTATCCTAAGGTTATAGAGTTTGGAACAAAAAGAATGGATGCTATAACATCCGTGAGTTGCCAAATATCCCCAGGACTTACTGCCAAACCGTAATGGCTTGAGATACCGTTAGTTTTTCTGGCCTCACAGGGTGTACGCGACAGGATGTAAAACCTAGGGCTTTCTCAAGGTGAGGAATAAAACAGGAAGGCGCTGTCTACCCCTCAGTCTCCATCCCCCACCCCCACATGTTAAGTTGGGAGCCCGAGGAACTATATGGTCCCTGTGAGATTAAAGAGAAATAAACTCCACCACCAGAAAGGGACTGTTAGAAATCTGTCCATCAAAGAGCTCCCCATGAGAACGTGTAACCCTAAGCCAACTCTCATACACGTTTTCAGTCTGAATTTGCACTACATTGGTGGGCTGGCCAAATCTCGCACATGTAAAAATCTAATCTGAAAAAAATCCCGAGTTGGAATCACACTAGGGACACTTAGTGTCATATTTCATATATTTTAACATATTAGTAGATAGATGGTTTAGAAATGAAAAATACATAATAGTTGGAATTGAAGAAAATCAATGATGAAGGAGGTTGAAGAAACGGAGAAATTGTGAACCAGAAGATTGACCTAAACAAACCATTCAGTCTGTGGTCCTACGAGACGAAGAGTCAGAAGATGTGAGAGAAAGGTTAAGAGAAAGTAAGAGTGGAATGAAGAACTCTGTCCTTGCTGTCCAACAGAGCCTTCTCCAGTGATGGAAACGTCCTAAAGAGTCACGTGTGGCTAGTGACTACTCTACTGGGCATCACAGGGTTAAACTTCTGTCGAATCAGTGTTCTAGAAGGAGACCATTAGACTCCGAAACAGCAGTATCCAGAGAGATCACGGCTGAGACTTTTCCAGAATTATTGGAATCTAAGCAAGATGAAAAGGAATGCACAGCACGAACCGCCACCGGCAAAGCTCAGGATACCAAATAGGATAGAGGGGGTTTTTCCAAAGTAGCCAGTGAGCAAAACCAGGTGACGTCTCATCAGCATTAGTGGCAATTTCTGGACAAAGGAACAATGTCTTCAGGGTTCTCAGGGAAAACGTACCCGTTTACCATACTGCATCCTGCAAAACTAGCTTTTATGAATAAGGGTACAACAACCACATTTATAGACAAACCGTATCGGGCAGAGTTTACCACAGAAAGACTGCCGTCAAAGCCAATTCTGAAACACTGTGTCAGACAGAAGGAAAGTGGTTCCAGGTGAAAGGTCTGAGATACAGATAGGAATGATGAGAGCACAGACGTAAGCAAACCTAAATAAAAGACTTTAGAACAACAAACATAACGCCTGGTGTGTGCGGAAAACTAAGTCAGAGAATCCACAATATTACAGACAAACGGCATGTGAGAGGGGAGAGGCTCGATCATGGTTGTATAAGGTCTTTGTCCTGTTTAAGAGGAAGAGGGAGCACTGGAGGCTAGGCCAAAACCTTTAGCTTTCAAACAACTAGAGGCTAACAGTGGGACAGAAAAAAGAAAAGCAATAACCCGACCAGAAGGAGGGATATAGAAGGTCTGAAAGGCACAATTAGTGACCTTGATCAGACAGGCCCGCGTAGAGCATGGCACCCCGCTGTAGGAGAAAATACCTTATTTTCAAAACACATGAAATATTAATGCAGACCGCTCAACTGCCAGGGCCATCACACTGGATTTCAAAAGATTATGTTCGCCCATATTGGGGTTTCACACGACACATAAATTAAGTTAGAAATAATATATTAAACACAATGTAGGAAAACCACACTCATTGGGAAATTAAAGACATACAGTACATGTAACATGCACACAGGCGTCCAAATAACTTATGGCTCAAAAAAGAAATCCTAATGAGAATTTAAACACACTTGGAGCTAAAAAAAAACAAAAACAAAAACCTAGTACTTGAATAATTAATATATTAGAAATCAAAACTTGGGAATGCAGTTAAACCCATTAGAAAGTTAATGCTTACATTAGAAAAGGAGGAAGGATCGGGGCGCCTGGGTGGCTCAGTCGGTTGAGCGTCTGACTTCGGTTCAGGGCATGATCTCACGGTTTGTGAGTTCGAGCCCCGCGTCAGGCTCTGTGCTGACCGCTCGGAGCCTGAAGCCTGCTTCTGATTCTGGGTGTGTGTGTGTCTCTCTCTCTGCACCCCCCTCTCTCAAAAATAAATAAACATTACAAAAAAAAAAAAAAGAAAGAAAAGAAAAGGAGGAAGGATCAAAAGTATTGAGAGAAACCGTAAACTTAAGGAGTATGAGAAGAACAGCAGAATGGAAACCCCAGAAATGTGGGAGGAAACGAACAGATACTGATCAGTAGAACACGGTCCGGTTATGACTCTTACTCATTCATTGATGCGGGCAGTATTTACTGAGCACCTAATCTGTACTAAGAAGACAAAGTGCCTAACCTTCCAGCTTCGTTTCTAATGGGGTAGCAGACAGTGCATAAGAAAATGAATGAATGAATGAATGAATGAACGAACGCTGATGATTTCAAGAGGTGAGAAGCACATCGACGCAGAAGAACATACAGCAGAGAAAAGGCATGGAGGGTGGGGCGAGGCGGCGGGTTGGTGGTGGCTATTTTAGACTTCAGCGTTTCTTCCAAGGACAGGAACCCATGCAGCCATTAGGAAATGGAAGAAGCCCACATCCTAAATAATAGAGTGATAATGGGCTCCCAGCCTGATGGCTTCTGCATGTGGCCATTTGTGGCGGGGCCAGGGCTGTGGGTAGGGAGGCTTCCAATACGGACACAAGATAAAGCAGGTGGATAACTGCCCCCCAGGACTGAGACTCCAGAAACTCTGAGCCCTTTGCCTGATTCTCTCCCGACCGTTGGACTCATGTCCTCGTGTTGCCCCTGCTGGTCCTGCCTTCTTGGCGGCCCCTCCAGTCTTTTTTTTTGGAAGCTCTCCATGCTCAGACCGTTGTCCTCTTACCCACCTCTATCAGGCTTTGTCCTGCTTTTCCAGGAGCCTGGCGGGATGGCCAGAACAGGAGGTGGCGTGTCACAGCCGGCTCTAAGCCCAGCCGTGTGACGTCGGCTAAGTCGGTCTCTGGGCCTCTGCTTCTTCATCGGTGAAATAGGAAGGTCAGCCCACGACCTCTCGGAGTCCTTCCGGGGCTCTGATCCCACAATCCTGGGAAATTAATCGGTGCTAAGGAACACCTAACAATGCAGCCCGTGGGAAAAACGTGTACCCCTCCCAGGGCGCATTTACACCGTAACAGTGCTTTTCGGCACCTTGGCCCCCCTCCCCCCCCCCCATAGAGTTCTATCAGGCATAGTGAGGGACATGGATGGGGGAGGGGTCATGCTATCACTTGAGAACCCAGCGGCCTCCCAGAGAGCGAAGAAGCCAAAGTTTACCGGCAATCGAGGATCAGCTAAAGTTCCATACGGAAGGTGGCATTTGAGGAGGGGTTTGAAGGACACGTAGGAGTTCGGTAGGTAGGGAAAGACCTTTCAGGATAAGGGAGCGCTGTGAGCATCGTCAAGGGGGTAGGGAGGCCGATGGCCTACGTGCCCTGTCACACTCTCCCTGGGCAGGAGCAGGCAGCAGGTGGGTGCAAAAGCGTAAAGAGTTACTTGTCCAGAGAGCGTGTAAGGAAGCAATAGCAACCTCTACTCTCCTGCCGGGGGCGGCTATGGGCCTCACATACCTTCGCATTTCAATCCTCAGACCAGCTCTGTGAGGTTGGGCACTACCATAACCCCGGTTTACAGATGATGAAACCGAGGCCCGAGGGGAACTCCGCGGTGAGAAAGCTGGAGCCGGGAGGCAGGTCCGGCGGGCCGGGAAGCGCCTAGAGAATTCAACAGAGCCCGGGGGGGGGGGTGCAGAAGAGCTGAAGGTGTGAGCTGGGCACGCGGGCGGTGGGAATGCGGGAGTCAGCAGACGGGAAGAAATGCTGGTCTGGGCACAACGGGACCAGAGAAGGCTTGAGTCGGCCGACTTTGGTGGTTTCGTGCCTCTTTGGAGTGGAAATGTTCGTAATGAAAGTTCTGCGTGACGGATGATAACGGCTCTGGAGGGAATCATGAGGCAAGACGAACGTGTGCGCTGCATTGTCCCGAATGCGGTCGCTGCGAGAGCAGAGTGTGTGCGCACAAGGCCCGTCGTTCTGTCCCTCGGGGAGGCAGCGCACGGCGTGTGCCGTGGGGGCTGGGCAGCCGCCCTGTCGGAGCCCCAGCTCACAGGCACCTTAATTCGCAGCATCCGCTGACTTCATGGTGTATATCCCACCACCCCTCCCACCCCCCGACCCCACGCACGATGTCACTGCACGCGGGGCTGGGAGGAGACGAGGACGGTCACACGAGAGTCTCCGCGCGCAGGTCCCGGCGCCCCCCTCTCCCAGGTATGTGTCTCGCCTGGGGACGAGACGCTAGGAGGGTGGGGTGTCCGAAGCATTCGTTCTTCGCTCCTTGTATCTGACAGGTTGGGCCTCTTTTCTTTCGTGGGAGAATCTCCCACGGGTGCGAAAGGAGAGAAGGCGCGAGGCTGCAAGAGTGAGAACCCGAGCGGGGCCCATCTCCCAGGCCGCGCGAGTTGCCCGCGAAATGAATGGGAAAAGTGCGTAAATGAACCTGTGCAGCTCCGAGAGGCTCGCCCTCGCCCTCAGGGCCGGCTTGTGCCAAACCCAGTGTTTCCATCCGGGGGTTGCGGACGTGCCTCCGGAAATTTGGAGGAAGCTGCACCCCACGGTGGTCAAGAGCATAGGCCGGGAGAGAAGGCCAAGGTCTACTGCTTATTAGCTGTGTGACCTCAGACAGTGTCTTCACCACTCTCTGCCTCCATTTCCTCATCTGTAAAATGGGGGTGAGGTGCTCCCTTCACAGGGCTGTTGTGAGGGTTAAACTGTTATATGCAGAGCCTTCGGAGAGCTTCCATGGCATGCTTATCACCATCACCAGCATCGGTAACTATTACTCTCATTTGCTGGTTTTCTCCTTCCCGTGCAGACGGAAGCTATAATTAACATGCACACGTTACAGTTTCTTTTCATGTTTGTGTGCCTTAAAAACAAAAGCCAAAAAAAAACAAAAAACAAAAAACCCAACCCAGGTTTAAAGTGGCTTCTCGAGTTGCATATTCCTTGCGCATAACATCTGCTTCTGGGGTTCAGAGGTGGCCTTCACAGCCCGGATGCCCTAACCGTTTGACACGAACACTTGGGCAGTGAATGAGTGATTAATATTTTAGCCCAGAGCATTAAGTGCAGCATCATTGAATAAATGTGCAGCCACAGCCACTTCTGGGGGTAGTGGGGGTCGAGGGGATTATCCGGATAAATTAAACATACCAATAATTCCCAGGCCTAATTTGGCCAGTATTTCACTAGCTCTCTCCCGTTAGGCTCTATGATTTTTCCTGACCCAGAGCTCCAGACAGATGTTTTAATGACTGGCTTTGGAGGGTCGTCCCTGTCCCTCCCTGCTGTGTGTCCTGGGGCTGTTCGGATAGGCAGCAGGCAGCCTGGGATTCCCGACCTGCGACACAGAGCCAGTGGGCAACTGAAGGTTAAATTACCTTCAGGGGCGCCTGGGTGGCTCAATGGGTTAGGTCTGACTTCAGCTCAGGTCACGATCTCACGGTTTGTGAGTTCGAGCCCCGCATCGGGGCTCTGTGCTGACAGCTGGGAGCCTGGAGCCTGTTTCGGATTCTGTGTCTCCCTCTCTCTCTCTCTGTACCCCCCTCCCCCACTCTCTCTCTCTCTCTCAAAAATAAATAAACATGAAAAAAAAATAAGTTTACCTCCAAAGAAAACCCAGTTTCCTTACCAAGATACCAGGAGAACACTCTCATTTAAATAAAACCTGTAGCCGAGTCTTGTTCAAATTAGCCAAGGGGTTGTGTCCGTGACACCCGGGGGGCAGTGAAAGCGGTGTCATTGCCAGAGAAAGCAAGTCTTATTTTCCTAGATAAGATGGAAACAGATACAGCGAATCATATTCCTTATATCTTCACAGGCTGGCTGGGATGGCCCACCTGTAAAAGTAACCTCCGAGCCCCACCTCAAAGGCCCTGCAATCAGGGTCCAAACTTGGGTTCATTTGTTCAACGACGTATGCGTTGGCTCAGCCGCCTTTCAGGGACTAAAGATACAGTAACGAACGTGCTAGACAAGATGCCTGCCCTCATAGAGGTTACATTCTAGGTGGGGGAGGCCACAAACACGTGACATTTAAATCCATAATTCGACGTCCCCCGGTAGATCCGCGAAGAAAAAGAAAGCAGAACAAAGGGTAGAGAAGGACGGAAATGAGAAGCTATGCAGATGAGGCGGTGGCGGGGGGGGGGGGGGGGGTTGGTGAAAGCTGGACCAAGACCTGATGCCCGTTCGGAAGCGAGTCACGTGATGATCCGGGTAAGCAGGAGTAGTGAGTCAAAGGCCCTGAGGCGCACAGGAGCCTGGCCCGCTGGAGGAATAATTAGAAGGCCAACCTAAGTCATCACATATCAGTCGTAACAAAGTAGAACCTGAATGCGCGCTCACTTCATCCAGTTTTATCTGATGCCTCATTTTCCTGTTCAGCATCCCTTGTAGCGAGGACCCAGCTCGGCCCTGCGGTCAGTGACGGGCTCAGCTTCTCGAGGAAGCCGGATCTGTTTTCAGACAGCTCATTACTAATACTCGGTTCTACATATGGAAAGTCCGTCAGGCCTCCCCAAGCTTTCAGGTACCTGTTCTGGTTTAATCACGTTGAACTGCACAAGATACAGTCTAATTCCTTTTCCGTAAGACGGGCTTTCAATTACTGCAAAACAGGCATCTTATCCCTCGGTGTCTTGTCTTGTCTTTTCTTTTCTTTTCTTTTTTTTTAAACGTTTATTTATTTTTGAGACAGAGAGAGACAGAGCATGAACAGGGGAGAGGCAGAGAGAGAGGGAGACACAGAATCTGAAACAGGCTCCAGGCTCTGAGCTGTCAGCACAGAGCCCGACGCGGGGCTCGAACTCACGGCCCGTGAGATCATGACCTGAGCCGAAGTCGGACGCTTAACCCACCGAGCCACCCAGGCGCCCCTCGGTGTCTTTTGTTAATAAGCAAGACGGTTCCTTCACCTGTTCTTTGTACAGCTTGGTTCTACGTCCCTTCACTTTGCTGGTGGATCTCCCTGAAATAGATTCCGGACGGTGCATCTCCCTTCTCCCAGGCGGGACCCAGAAATAAATGCGAAGATCCAGGTATGAGCTGGGCAGCAGAGTACAGGGTGACCAGGCCCTCCTCCTCCAATATAGATTCTTGACTTTTATGAGCGCGGTACTCTGCCATTTTCGGGTTTTGTTTTGAGCTACGTCGTGTTTAATCGCTGTGAAATTCACTGTTGACGGAAGCTCTCGAAGCTCTCGTAAGAAACACCAGCTGCCTTTACACTGAATGTCTCCCTCCAAGTACTGTGAGAATTTAGGACTTCGTGCTGGACTCTCAACTTTATTAAATCTAATTATTTTTAGATTTTTTTCCCCCTGTCATTCCAGGCCCTCGAAAATCCGTTGTAGGCTCTGATTCTGCTATAAAATAATCGCATTATCACACCAAGCTATGTCTCCTCTAGAAGTAGTGAGCAGGCCCCTTGGATGTTCATCCAGGTCACTGCTAAAAATCCAGAGTTTGCACAGGGCTGCAAACAACTTCTCTGGCAGATCACCAGGACGCTAGGAAGCCCTCACCACGTTTGACATCAATCCATTAACGCGTGTTCTTTAAATATGACTCCTGAACAGTTAATAGCCCACTAACACGCTCTAGCATCCAACCCTTTCTTCTCTGTCTTCACCAGAAGTCTATCATTAGAGAAATCGCCAATTGTTGTGCTCAAGTCCAGATGCCTGAATGGAAATGTGCGTATATTGTCTCTATCTGCCAACCCCCCACTGAGGAGTGGAAATGGGCCGGGCTAACAGGACAAGTTCTCGCGAGCTCATGCTGGGTCCTATAATCACTTCTTTGTCATTTGGGTGCCTATTATAACATCGCTTTAGTAACACATTCTGGAATCTCGTGTGAGATCCATATCCAGGGCAATCATCCGTAGTTTGCAGAATCCATTTGCTACCCGTTTTAGAAAATTGGAAGGGTGTTTACTCATGGCCAGCCTTCAGAGTTCTCTTGACTTCTTCCCAGACAGCGTGCCTATCCTGTCCCTGATCGCCAGTGCCCCCCAAATATAGCTGAAAGGTATTCTGCTTTTGTTTTTGCCTTTTTGTTCTTGTGCCAGCCCCAGGTCGTGTTGATAAAATTCTGGCACTTTCTTACACACTCCTTTGGTTTGTGCTGCTCTGCATCCCGTCCTTTGAAATCTGAGCATCTATGGGGTGTCTGCGTGGCTCTGTGGGTTAAGCCTCTGACTTCTGCTCAGGTCACGATCTAGCAGTTTGTGAGTTCGAGCCCCGCGTCGGGCTCTGTGCCGACCGCTCGGAGCCTGGAGCCTGCTTCGGATTCTGTGTCTCCCCCTCCCCCCCGCCCTTAAAAATAAATAAACATTAAAAAAATGAAATCTGAGCATGCAGAGCAGTGGTTTGCAACCATAACTGAATATTGGGATCACGCAGGGGAGGTTTAAGAAAAAACGATCTATGCTGATTTCTCTCCCTAGACAAGTTGCACCAAAACTTCAGGGAGCGAGGGAGGTGTTTGTAATTATGTTTTGAAGGTCCCGCAAACGACAGCCCAAGTTGGAGCTCTAAGGGAGTGACCCGTTAGTTTTGGTTCTGTTTTTGTGTGCTGCGTTTTGTTACTTGTGTTAGACTTTCTGTGTCTTTTTCAATGCTGTCACCTGTACCTGCATTGTGAGATTTGAACGTTTTGAGAAATCTGTGAAACATTTTGCATACAATGAAACTTCCTTCTTCCTGCCTTGCAGTTATGCGTTTCTTTACCTCTGAATTCGGTCTCTGAATCATGTTACCTTGTATCCGCTGGCTCACACCACGTGCCCTGGGTGACCTTTTCTCTGAGATTCCTTTCTCATCCTCTCTGATAAACACTACGTTGCCCTGGAAGGTCAGAGTTAAATCGAGGACAGTAGTTTCTGCATTTGCGTGCTTGATCTTTTTAGAAACTTAGCAAGTTTCAGGCTGTTCTGTTTTTGGCCAAATGAGGCTTCCAGGAGTTGTCTATAAAGTTGAAATCCCCCACCATTATTGAATCACGCCTCTCTGGTTTTTAAAAAAAATGTGTCAGGGGGCGCCTGCGTGGCTCAGTCAGTTAAGCGTCCGACTTCGGCTCGGGTCATGATCTTGTAGTCCGTGAGTTCGAGCCCCGTGTCGGGCTCTGTGGTGACAGCTCAGAGCCTGGAGCCTGTTTCGAATTCTGTGTCTCCCTCTCTCTCTCTGCTCCTTCCCCGTTCGTGCTCTGCCTCTTTCTCTCTCAAAGATAAATAAACATTAAAAATGTTTTTAATTAATAAAAACGTGTTAGGAAGCGATTGCCCTTTTTATTCAAGTGGGACAGTAGCCCAGTCTGTGTATTAGGGATTCATAAACCGAACCGATCCTCATTCAGGACTACTTGGAGAGTCGTAGGAATAACATTTTAGGATCCAACCCCAGAATTTACGATTTACAAGGGACTCAAGAGATTGCATTTTAAAGGTCCCCTAAACAATTTTGATGATTGGCTAGATTTCAGAAACCTTCACCTGTACCACAACAATATCCCTTCTGTTTCTGTTCCCTTATCTCTTTGCTCTTTGGCACGCATCCATCCACACGACTATGGATTTCCGCAAAGATGTCTGTCTTCTTGACGTAGCATTCTATCTGATCTCTTCCTCCAGCAGGCCTATTTGTCTGGAAGAGAGCATATGTTTCCATCAACATATTTCAATTCTGTGTCTCCTCTTTCCCAAGCTTGGTGAAACAAGGTCAGATTTATTGCCCTATCTTGGAAGAATTTCTTTCAAATTATCTCCAATCCATTTTGTTACTCACGCACTGCTGACTGGCGTAAAATAAGACCTCTAAGATTATAACAATTTTTTTTTCTGTCTCCCCTGCTCAATTGCTTTCTGGTAAAAAAAAAAAAAAATTAATAAGTAAATAACCTGTCTGGTTATTCTTCTTCGCTTTTGCTATGCGATGTCTTCTGATTTTCCCAACGATGAGTTTAATGGATTTATCGGGGCGTTTTAATTTCTCCTCATCTCTCCTTCATGTTTAAGACATTCTTCTTGCCCTTTTCAATTCTCTTCTGTTAGAAAAACCTTTTAGGGGCACCTACATGACTCAGTTGGTTGAGCAACTGACTCTTGATTTCGGCACAGGTCATGATCTCGTGATTCGTGAGACCGAGCCCCGCATTGGGCTCTGCACTGTGGGTGGAGCCTGCTTGGGATTCTCTCTGTCTACCTCCGCCCCTCCCCCGCTTGCGTGTGCATGTTCTCTCTCTAAAATAAATAATAAATAAATAAAGCAATTAATTCGTTAAAACTTTTTATTGTGAAAATGCCCCAAGATACCCCAACGTAGAGAGACCGATCAGTGAGACTTTAAAGACCTCACGCGGCTTCAATGGCGTGTCAGTTGGCTCTTCTGGGAAGCGGGTGTTGAGATGGCGTTAGGAGGGCAGAAGCCTCGTGTGGGGTGACACCCGTGGAAGGGTGTGGGAAGAGGCAGGATTGGGCCAGGGGAACCGCCAGATGGTGATGGAGAGCCAACAGAATTTGTCACAGTCCAACAAGGAGGTCCAGGGCCAAGCTTATCGTGAGAGGAGTCCAGTGGTGGCTGGAATGGCTGGGCCCTTAGACTTCATCACTGGCTGGGGCCACCCTGAGAAGATCGTGATGTGTGGTATACCTGAAGGATTCACAGCTAGGAGATGCCAGCTGGCCACATTCCTCAAAGCAAACACACCCAACTCAAGCCTCGGTTGCTGCTTTTCCTTTCACAATCACAACTGGACCACGAGGCATTCCGGTGGATCTCCTGGGTCTGCATGTTCCTTTCTGCCTCCATTTTGTAATGGCGGCCCTATTTCCTCTCCTGGTTAAGCTCAACTGCTTCTGCCGAGGCGGTGACTGCTCTGCTTGCCTGCTGGTCCCTGGACCCGGGAGTTCAAAGTGCCCAAGCAGTAGTCCTAACTTGTGGTTTAATGGGACCTTTGGGGAATCTTGCCTTTTAACCCCGAAAAGCCCAGAACTCCATGGCCAGGAGGCACAAAGATTCCCAGTGGGTCATTGGGAATGATGGTAAGTAGGCCACTCCTGGATGCATCCCTTCGTTCGTGTATTTTTCCTGTTGGGGTCATGGCATCATAGTATGACTCACTACATCCTGGAGGATCTTTGCAGATGGCATTTCAGCCGTTTTTTTTCAGCAGCCCATTCCAGACACTTTCCGCAGGGGTCAGACTGGTGAATTAAGTGGAGCTATATTAGGGACTATCACTTTGCATGTCTGGATCTTTAAGAGGGGCACTAATCTGTTATCCCCTCTCCCCAACAGTGATGATGATGATTATCTTTGATCTCACTGTCTTGGCTGAAGGTGAAAGGGAGGGCAGTTGCAGTGCCTTCCACATGTCTTACACTATACTAGATCTTACTCCAGACCAAAGTTCTAAAGTGGGGACGATCCCAACTTTTTTTTTTTTTTTTAAGAGAGAGAGAGAGAGAGAGAGAGAGAGCCCAATGTTGGACTCAATCTCATGACCCTGGGATCACGACCTGAGCTGAAATCAAGAGTTGGATGCCCAACCGACTGAGCCACCCAGGCGCCCCATCCCAACTTCTGAATACGTCAGTTCTGGTTATGCCTTTGGGGATTGGAGAAATGGCTACTAGGGTGTCCTTGGGCACAGGGACTTACTGTAAGTTGGACTTTGGCCAGGAGGTTCATTACCTCTTTGTGTCAAAGACTATCTATCCATGATACCCAAACTGAATGGGGTGGGTCCTCACTGCCAGTCAGTTGTGAATGACCCAGTCCCCAATCCCAACTGCTAAAAAAAAATTTATATATATATATATATATATATATATATGCATTCATTTTTGACTGTAGGAAAATAGGCATAACACAGAATTTGCCTTTTTAACTATTTTCAAGTAAATGGTTCAACGGCATTAACTACATTCACATTTTTGCACAAGCATCTCCAGAACTCTGTTTACCTTGCAAAACTGAGCATCTGTCCCTGTCAAATGACTCCCCATCCCTCGTTCCTCCTAGTCCCTGCAAACCACCATTCTACTTTCTGTCTTTGTGAATTTAACTACTCTAGGTACCTCATATAAGTGTCATGTCGCATATAAGAGTATCGTACATATCATGTAAGAGTCATACGGTATTTGTCCTATTGTGGCTGGCTGATGTGAGTTAGTATGATGGCTCCAAAGTTCATCCATGTCGTAATGTATGTCAGAGTTTCCTTCCTTTTTAAGACGAAATAACATTCTAGTGTATGGATGTACCACATTTTATTTATCCATTCAGCTGTTGGTGGGCATGTGGTCAATCCCCATCCTACTGTCTGCTTTGTGGGACTGCTCCTGGTACCCCCTCTGGGACCGTGACGCCATGATGCTGAGGTGGAGTTAGAAATGCAGCAAACATGGGGCGCCTGGGTGGCTCAGTCGGTTAAGCGGCCGACTTCAGCTCAGGTCATGATCTCGAGGTCCGTGAGTTCGAGCCCCGCGTCGGGCTCTGTGCTGACAGCTCAGAGCCCGGAGCCTGTTTCAGATTCTGTGTCTCCCTCTCTCTGACCCTCCCCCGTTCATGCTCTGTCTCTCTCTGTCTCAAAAATAAATAAACGTTAAAAAAAATTAAAAAAAAAAAAAAAAGAAATGCAGCAAACAGGATTGCGCTGAGGGGCTATCAGGCTTCCACACACATGTGATAGAGTCTCGACCAGCCCCATGGAGAGGTCTGGAGTGAAAATTAACCCATTACAGGAGTCCCACGTAGGTTTAAATGGCTGAGCTCTTGGAACGCAGTCTTGCTTAATCATTGGCTGGACCCTCCCTGAAAAGGGCATGACCTTGGCTCAGAAACTGTGATGGACCTGACCGAATTGACATTTGGGGGCTGTCTCTGATCACCCTCCTTGTAGCGGAGTCAGGCGTCCCTTCTTAGAGGCAATCAGCATATTTCTGTGTCTGCCCTAGAAAAAATTATCAACATTTTGCCAGTCTTGAATTATTAAAACACACTTGATTGGGTCAGTGAGTCTCTGGGCAAATTCTTTCTTTCCTGTCCTCACGAAATGCGTTTTTACCCTCAGCCAAAAGCCCGCCATTTTGGCCTCTTAAACCATGGTCCCGCAACCTAGATCCCACCCACGGTACTATCTGCAGGGCCAAAGGCTCACCTCCTCCACTGCCCTCTCTCCTCCTTAATCCCAGCCGGTGACATGAAGGAACGATGAAAATACCACCCAGTCTTCCAAGTCCTCCACTTCCTTGTTTCAAATTTCATATCCCTTAAAAATATATTGCTCGTCACTTAAATGACATTATTCACGCCCCTGAGAACAGTAGAGATGGACGTGGTTTGTGAATTCGAGAAACCTTGGAGAACTTCCTGTCACATCCCACCTTCTTCATCCAAGAAATTCGGGTCGTGGCCATTTTCCAAGGACCTCCCTCCGCTTCTCAACATCGAGTCCCAGCTCCAAAGCCCCTTTTGTCTTACACCATTAGGGCATTCCCTGGCATCCATCAGGGGTTGGTCAGTCTCCTCATCCTTCCGCCTTTTCTCCGGAAGTTTGCGCTTCACTTTCACTAGACAAGAGTCTGCAAAGCTCTAAGGATAGAGAATTTCTTTCCTTGGCTTTTTCTCTCTCTGTCACATTTCCCTAATCTTTGTCCCACGACTCCAGTTTTACATTTTGAACTTCCTACTTTTTGCGTTACTCCTTGTGTTTTCTCCAAGGCTGCCCCTCATATAGAGAGATGGTTTTTGTGCCCCTCACCTGGTTCTCAGTGATGAACACTGGTTTGCTTCTGAAGTGAATCCCTCTACTTATAAACATCTCCCATGCAGCACAGGTCCCAGGGACAATTCTGCGAGTTCCCACTTTTCCTGGTTAGGGTTGAGAGTCCAAAGGTGAGAATGTCCATCCCAGACTTGCCGTCAGGGCTACTTTTTATAGCCACGCCATCATCCAATATCTCTCATGAGTCTGCTGGTCGGAGAGAATCTCTTGGCCCCTTCACGCCATCAAATTACCAACAATGACAAATGTTTGTTTAACGTTTATTGGATTGTCAATAATTAACATCGTTCTGCCACAGCCACCAGATTGCAAAACACTGAGGAACCAGAGAGAAAAACGCTAAGGATTTCAGTGATTCATTCACTTCTCCCACATGCCAGCCTCTGCTGCAATGTCAGATTTAATTTTTGTCTCTCTGGGTTTAGGCCGGCGAGAACAATTCGCCTACCTTGACTGTCTCCACATGCAAAACGGGATCAACATTTTCGTCCGAGTTGAATGATCAATTCTTACAAAAAAGTGAAACAATCAGTTTGACTCTTTTGCTTTGTACTTAGTTGTTGAGCTGAATTGACCGATCCAATAGCGACAGATTCTAAGGTAATGAAAAATACCGTTGGCATCTAGTTACATCACGTAGCAAGCTCTTTTGTGGGAATCCTGCCAGATTCTGTATTGTCCTGCCTGGTCTGCAGGATATTTGAGTACTTCCAGTGATGGGGAGAGTGCTACTTCACCTACACTCGACTCAACCCATTTATTAATAATTCATCAAATTGCCCTGGAGTTGGTATGGAGACATTTAACGGACACACACCTTAGTTTCACTAAAAAGTGTTCTCTTCAGCATAGTGTCCTAGAAAAGAGCCCAGGAAATATAGTTTTGTACTTATCTGGGACACTTCCTACACTGTCCACAGTTTTGCTCTAAATACACCTCGTAATGCCCTGTGACCACACCAACCCCCATCTCAACCATCCCTAGGACCTATCCATTATTTCTTCCAGAATCATCTGGACTCTATGCATGTAAGTCTCCTAAAAACTCCCTGGTGGGCCAAATATTTGGATAAGGGCCTGTTGAATACCCCCCCAAACGCTCCTACATTTATGACCTTCCTATGAGAAAGGGAGACCCAAGAGGTGACGCTATCTCCATGCCGTAAAAGGGGGTGATGGGGCTCCCTGGCATGATTAAATCATCATGCCACTGTCACCAGCCACTACTGACAGGCATATCTAACTGATTTATTCATCTACCCATTCCTTCTCTGTCTTAGAATTCAAGGCGATGCATAGAATGCATATAGTGAGAAAAAAACTTAAAAGTAATTGTCAACCCCTCCCCTCCCCCACCCCCAAACACACATACCACCGCCACCAACAACAACATCAAAACAGATGCCAAAGGGGAACAAACAGGGACTAAAATCCAAACAGGTAGAAGGCTAAGAAAAAAACAAAAACCATAAGCCAGTATCTGATACTTTTGTTTATAATTAAGCCACAAGTTTCTCTCTGAGCTTTCCAGAGAAAGAAGGCTCAGTTGGTAATTAACAGGGCCCATGAAAATTGATGAGCACTTAACTGCGTACCAAGTGTTGGCTCGGGATCACATTAGGCAATGAATGACATTTAAGTTACAAGAGTCAGCTACAAAAACAAAGGTTCCTGTTTTCCAGCCGTTTGATTGGCGAAGACAAGGAGGAAGCGTGACGTCTGGAGTGAGGTGTGGGACACGGGCACCGTCAGGCTCAGCTGTGGGGACGGGGAAGTACCCCAGCCCTGCTGAAGGGCTGTGTCATCTTGCGTCAAAAATGCACATGGGTTTTTTTTTTGGCCCAGAAATTCCATTTCTTTTTTTTTAATTAAAAAAAAATTTTTTTTAACGTTTATTTTTGAGACAGAGAGAGACAGAGCATGAACGGGGGAGGGGCAGAGAGAGGGGGAGACACAGAATCCGAAGCAGGCTCCAGGCTCCGAGCTCTCTGCACAGAGCCCGACGTGGGGCTCGAACCCATGGACCGTGAGATCATGACCTGAGCCGAAGTCGGCCGCTTAACCGACTGAGCCACCCAGGCGCCCCCAGATATTCCATTTCTAAAAACAAGTCCTAAAGAAATAAGTGGACAGGTACACAGAGATACATATCGAATGATATTTATTGATGTCTTATTTTTTAATGTTTACTTATTTATTTTGAGAGAGAGAGAGAGAGAGCATGTGCACATGAGCAGGGGAGGGGCAGAGAGAGAACGAGAGAGAGGCTCCACAATGCCAGAGCAGAGCCTGACGCGGGGCTCAAACTCATGAACCACGAGATCATTAGCTGAAATCAAGAGCCAGACTGTTAATTGACTGAGCCACCCGGGTGCCCCTATCGATGTCTTATTTTTAATAATGAAAATTAAGAACAATCTAAATGAATGGGCAGAATAGAAAGCTATGCGGTGATTGAAAAAGAAACGTGGCTATATCTACACTGACCTGAACAGACATCCATGATATATATATTGGAAAGGTTAACAGATTCTGTGTAGTGCAATCACATTTTTATAAAAAAGGAGAACAACTATTTGCCAAAGTACGTCAATGAATACGCATCTAAAATTTAAGAGTGGCTATTTCCAGATGCTGGGATCTTGGAAGAATGTTGCTGTCTACTTCGTCCTTTTCCATATTGTCTTAATTACTTCACAATGAGGATCGACATTACTTTCATTATCAGAAATAAAAAGATCCCTTGTTCGTGGCTCTGAGAGATGATAGAGTCTATCCAGTTCAACTCCTTTACTTTATAGATGAGGAAAATGTAGAACAGAGAGGTGGTCATAGGCCTTTATGAAATTTCCCTGTCCTTATAATTACTATTTTAATGTCTGTATACTACCGCAAAAAGTATGCTGATTCGGTGATTACGCTCATCAGCATTCGCACCACAAATCGCACTCAACTTTGGCTTTTGCGCCGGATGTGGGAAGAGATTCTGGAGAACTGATGGAGCATCATGTTTGAATTTGGTCGAAACCCAGTAGGTAACCATCGCAGGAATGAAGGGTCCCCAACGGCGGGGCCGCTCCCACCTCTGAGTCCTCGCCAGGTCACTCAACCCGTGGGAGTCTTGGCCCCTGTCCCCGAGTTGCTACTCGTTTCTGGGCGGATGCCGTATCCCCCCAGCGATAAGGTGGGCCGAAAGGGGACCAGAGCCTGCACTTGTAGCTCTGTGTTCTCATTCGTATGTCAGCACGGGTGCAGGGCAACAGTAATAGCACACTGGCCCATAAATAGATACACCAAAACAGAAATCGTGTCACCAGTCGTGAAGTTGAAATAAAAGTTCACCTGGTGTCCCTGTGTAATGTGGTCCACGGGGAAGCTGGCTTCCAGGAATTGGTGTGACCGCTCAGACTCAAGAAACTGTTTGGATTCTGGTTCTATAAAAATGTGTTGGGTTGGGGGGAGGTAGGGATGGTAAGGGCAGTTCTTAGGGTTCCATATACCCTGGCTTAGAGATAGAAGCAAATCTTTTGTACTTTGCTAACACTGGTGAACCATTGATTGGGGCGACCTTTTCATTCTTCCCTTTTCAAAAGCATATCTTCATAAAACATTTATGAGTAGATAAACTGTTCTAGATGGGCCGGTACAGGCACTGAGCTCCACCAATGGGGCACTTTCTTCTGCCTGGGCTTGGCCTGGGGAATCCTAAAGTTACAGACAGTTCAGGAAGGCACGTGGCAGACTTCTGCTCATGCTAATGTCCTGCTCGTGCTAACTGTGTCTGAGCTTGCGGGTTGGGCCAGAGGTGCGGGCTTCTAAGGCGGAGTCGGCTTAGGACCCGAATATCAGGTCCAGTCCCTGGAGGAATGAGATACCTGGATGGAGTGTTACTTCTCTGTGTTCTGGAAGGGTCCCTGCGAGTTGGACCTACTGATGGGCAACTTCCAGAGTTTGAAAAAAAAAAAAAAAATCAGGAAAGTCCTCTTTGTCTTGACACTTGTAGACCAAGGCTTTGTAGACTTGACCTTGTAGAGCAGCTCTTCTGACTTCCAAGAACAGCTGAAGCGTGGGCAGGGACCCAGCTGGTTTTGTGTCTTCTTTGCCCCCACTGCTCCCATGCCTGAGCTTTGGAGAAGCACGCTATTGCTTTCACAAGTATCCCCACAGATTACCCAAGAGAGGTACCAGGAAGCTGGTAGCTGAATGGGATGGAGGAGATGGAAGAAGGGAAGTAAAGATATTTTTCCCCATCGTTCTACAAATTCCGCATCATAAGAACCAGGGTCCTGAGAAAGACCACATCCCAAAATAGCTCCCGCTCATACTTGGATTCTACCACTTGGCATTTCCTTATTCATGCATTCACCCACCCATTCATTCGCTCTATCCATCCGTCCATCCATTCATTCACTCATTCACTTATTTATTCACTCATTCATTTGTTCATTCATTCATTCATTCACATCCACCCATTCATTCATTCACTTCTCTATTCACTCATTCATTTGTTCATTCATTCGTTCATTCATTCATTCATTCACATCCACCCATTCATTCATTCACTTCTCTATTCACTCATTCATTTGTTCATTCATTCGTTCGTTCATTCATTTCATTCATTCACATCCATCCATCCACCCATTCATTCATTCACTTATTTATTGACTCATTCATTTGTTCATTCATTCATTCATTCACTCATTCATCGTGTCAGGCATTCCATGACTAGGATGTGATAGACACAGACCTAATCCCAGCCCTCACAGGATTTATAGAGGCTAGTGAAGAAGGAGATAGTAGCCAAAGAATTGCAGAAGTACTCGGTTTAAAAATGCCATGAATGCTCAGTGGAGAAGCACACGGTGCCGTGGCTATAAAATAAGGTAACTGGGCTTCATGAGGAGGTCCAGGGAAGGACCGATCATTACTGCTTGTTCCCTTCAGTGTAAGGAACTAATTCCAGTTGAAATTAACAACGCCTGGCTCAGATGACACTCAGGAATGAAGGAGAGACAGGTCTCTGATTTTGGAGGTGCTATATCATAGTTTCTTCCTCCTCCGAGTCTTTCTCCTGTATGTCACCTTTACTACTCCCACAAAACATGCGCACTTCTGACACCTCTGGTCACCAAATGTGTAGGGATTTTCCCCCACACCAAGCAATTCTCTGCCACGCCAGCTGGGTGCTACAATGTAACCCAGTTCTCACACTATCTTCCTGGAGTTAGTGTCCGATTCCACAGGTTAAGGGCTCAGTCCCCCAAGACTGCTCCCACCCTACCTCAGCTACCCGGGTGGTTACCTGGGCTTCTGATCAACCCGCTAGAAGGGTGAGGGCTCCACGACCCCCTCCTTGGGTTTAATTAATTTGCTAGAGTAGCTCACAGAACTCCCGGAAACACTTAACTTACACGATCGCTTTATTAAAGGAGAGGATACCGGATACAGATGAACAGCCAGGTGCAAATAGACACAAAGTGCCTGCTGAGCACAGGAGCTCCTGTCCCCGTGGAGTTGGGGCCCATCCCCCTCCCCGTGTGGATGTGTTCACCCACCTGGAAACTCTTGAGTCCCATATTACTGGGATTTTTTGGAGGCTTCCTCAAGTAGATACGACCAACCATTAACTCCATTTCCAGCCCTTCTCACCTCTCTGGAAGGCGGGATGTGGGGCCGAAAATTCTAGGCTGCTAATCATGGCTTGGTCTTTCTGGTGACCCGCCCCCATCCAGGAGCCATCTGGGAGCCCACCCAGAGTCACCTAAGTGGAACAGAAGATTTTTCTAGTGCACTTAACACTTAGGAAATTACAAGGGTTTTAGGAGCTCTGTGCCAGGAACCAGGGGCAGAGATCAGTTTGTATTTTCTATCTCACAGGTGTGTACTCTGTGCTTTACACACCTTGTCCCCTTGAGTCTCAGAAGGTCTATGGGGTTGGGCCCCTTATTCCTCACTTGACAGATGAAAACCCAAGTTCAGAAAGAAGTGACTTGCCTATGGCCGTGTGCCTTGTGAGTAACAGAGCTAAGGTTGAAGCCCAACACATGATATAGCAAGTAGGATTTATTTCCTCCCTGGTGAATAAGAGGCATCTGGGGAGCCATTTTTCTTTTGGAGCATTAGGGAGGGCTTGGGAGCCTGCGTCCGGGGGAAGAGAACAGGATTCCCAAAGAAGGGAGAGGAAGAGAAAGGATGCAGAATCGGGACCCTGGTCAATTTAAAGAAAGCACGGGGGCGGCCGGGTGGCTCAGCCAGTTGAGCATCTGACTTTGGCTCAGGTCATGATCTCACCGTCTGTGGGTTCGAGCCCCACGTCGGGCTCTGTGCCTGACAGCTCAGAGCCTGGAGCCTGCTTCGGATTCTGTGTCTCCCTCTCTCTGCCCCTTCCCCACTCACACTCTGTCTCTCAAGTCTCTGTCTCTCAAAAATGAATAAATGTTAAAAAAAAAAATAAAAGAAAGAAAGCACGGGTTGCACAGCATGGCCAGCCCTTTCCTATCCGACTGTCTGAGGGCGAAATGTCACAGCAGGAGGCCCTGGCCTGGGGTGGAACACCAGTGTGACTATTACGGGACGGGGGGGGGGGGTATACATATTTGCCCACCCACAGGACACGAGCACCAATTGGTCAGAATGGATGGTAGCCTCGGGGCCAGAGAACTGTCAGTCCTGGAACTGGGGAGGTCTTCTGGGTTTTGGGGAGGCAGGGAAGCACTGGGAGTGAGGCTGGGGGCAAGAACAGTGTCTGTTTGCCAAATAGCTCAATGTTCAACGGCACCCAGGGCACCTGTTGAATAATAACCCTATTACAACCTCAGTGACAGCTTAGCCAGAGGTTAAAAAAAAAAAAAAAAAAAGAAAAAGAAAAGAAAAACAAAACCAAACCAAACCAAACAAAAACCAATGTATCAGTGTCTCTTTGATGGAAACTGGCCTAAAGTCTTGTTTAATCCAGAGAGTAATAAAAAAGAAATGTGGGCCAACCTTCAAAATGGGGAGAGTCAAAAGTCCATCTTCTTTTAAAAACAGATCTCAGGGTCTGGCACCCGAGGCCCCTGGGGCCCACGGTGTCCGCCCAGCGATAGCAGAGTAGAATCTGTCCCCCTGTGTTCAGGGCGGACTCCCCAGGTGACGCTTCTGTTCGCCCAGCCCCGAGGCCAAGGACAGGGGGCCATTCAGCCTGTACTACTGTCTCATAGAACGTGATTTCCCTGCGTCTGTGTCTCTATCAAAGTCAAGTCATAGAGGGACAAGAGCAAGTTATTTCAGGAAATATGGGCAAGAGTGTCTTTCTCTACAGAATAGAAAGCTCTTCCCACTCACTTTTAATATTGCAAAATTGTGTCTATGCCAAAACAGCGGACTCATCCTCCTTGTTCACCTCGTTCCCTGCCTGGTTTCTCCGGGCGCCGAGTTTCTATGAGCCGTCATAGTCGATGTTTCAGACGGTTCTTTTGATGCCTCCTTGGTGGCCCAGGCTTGACGAAGCTGGAGATGTGGGTCCGCATTTTAACACAGTGATTCTCAGGCAGGTGGTCCGGGGGTCACCCTGGAGCAGGGGCTGGCCAGCGCTTTTTGCAAAGGGCCGGATGGTAAATATTTGAGGCTGTGCAGACCGCACTGTCTGTCGCAAGTACTCAGCTCTGCCGGTGTAGTTCGGAAGCCTTCAAGACAGTACGTAAATAAATTGAGACTGGCCGTGTTCCAGTGATACTTTATTTACACAACAGGAGGAAGGCGGGCAGGATGTGGCCCCCCGGGGTTGCCGTTTGCTGACCCCTCTGGGCAACAAAATGAGACGGTTTATGACCGTACTGGGCGTATGGTGATGTCTGAGCCTGGGTTGCCCCGAGAGCGGAGCCTCCAGCAAAGACCGCCAGGCGGAGCGAGAGGCTTATTCGGCAAAAATCCCAGGAAATGGGGCTGAGACAGGGGTACTACATGGGGAGTGGGGGGGGGGGGCATTCGATGCCATGATGGCCCTAGGAGACTGGGAGGCTTACTTCCCAGACTCTGTGAGAATCTGGATGGTGGAGCCACTATCACTATCCGCTGATAGCCACTATCAGCACGAGGTTTGCCCCGTGAGTTCCTGACTCTCCCGCACCTCTGGGCTGTACGTGTGGGCACGGAGTGCACTCTGCAGAGGCCCTCAAGTCGGAGACGTCGGGGAGGGATGCAAGAGGCATGAGATTCATGCCTAAAGTGAGGCACGATGAGGTTGTGCCGGCAGGAAGCCTGCACAGACGGGTCATGGCGGAAGTGACGGGGAGGAAGAGGGGAGGTCAGCACAGAGGGGTCAGGGGTCATGGCGGAAGTGACCGGGAGGAAGAGGGGAGATCAGCACAGAAGGGTTGAATAGCTGGCACAGTTTTGCAAGTATTTCCTGACCCCCGTTCTGAGCTGAGGTCCCTCAGTTACTACCTGGCAGAGGGAGATTGGACATCTTTTCGTTGGCCGCTGATTAGAGCCGATCTGGAGAGGAGAGGATATGGAAGTGATCGTCACTTGGTCCAGAGGGGGCATCAGTCAGCCAGCCAGTCATTTACATGGCACATGTGGGGTTCTTACAGGCCATGGTGCGAAGGAGCCCAGGGGGGTGAGAGGACGCAGGTAGTGAGCAGAGCTGTGCGGTGGCCTCAGCAGATCAGATGCTCTGGGATAACTGTTGTCTCTCTTAAAAAAATTTTTAGTATTTTTTTTAATGTTTATTGATCTTTGAGAGAGAGAGAGAGACAGAGAGAGACAGAGCTTGAGCAGGGGAGGGGGACAGAGAGACACAGGGGCGGGGCAGAAAGAGACAGAGACCCAGAATCCGAAGCAGGCTCCAGGCTCTGAGCTGTCAGCGCAGAGTCTGACACAGGGCTCGAACGCATGACCTGAACCCAACTGAAGTCGGAAGCTGAGCCGACTGAGCCACCCAGGTGCCCTAACTGTTGTCTCTCTTAAAGGCATAGGACCCCTTTGAAAGTCACCCCTGTCGGGCTTGGAAAAGTCCCTGGGAAGAGAATTCTGTTGGAGTCACTCTGGCAGAGCCCCCTGAGCCACACTTAAAATTAGATGGGGCGGCAAAAGGGCAGCTCAAGGGGAACGGTATCTGTGCGTAAATTAATGCCGACCTTGTTGGAATAACTCGCACTCTTCAGTGTTCGCAGCTGTGGGGTCCCTAGGGAGTTGTCCGGCTACATGTGATTTTACATATCTGACAGCTAAATCAGAGATCCAAATGCCAAATCCGGCGCTCAGGAACATTATGTGGATTTGTGACACTCCCAGGGGGACTTTGGATCCATAAAGCAATGAATGGATTACAATGAGGCATAAATATAGCATTTTCATCTGTGACATACAATCCTGCTCTACTATTTCTCACATTGTTATGTGAAGGAAATCTATACCCACTCTCTCAAGTCTGTTCTCACAGAAATTAAAAATTTTTTGAAAAGAGCTTTAAGGAGAAAAAAAAAAAAAAAAGAAGGAAAGAAAAGCTCTCGATGCATCTGAAATAAACTAGAACACGGCGTCACGAGTGTGAGAATTCCGCGGAGGTAATTTGCAATACAGGGTAAACGCCAGGATCACGCGCGTTGTCAGGAAGCAGTGATCCCAGGCCTGGTGTGTCAGCCCCAGCACCAAAGAGCTGTGTGGCTTTGAGCAAATCGCTTCATCTCCCTGGGCCTCAGTTTCCTTATTTGTCCAGTGGATTCCAAAGTTATGGGCGTCTGCTCGCGTGGGGTGGGCAAAAGGACCGTTGTGGCACAGGAAGAACGTATTAGAACTCCGTTGGTACTTTAAAAATTTCTAATCATGTATGTATTTTTTACAGGGCACTTTATTAGCATAATGGTCTTATCTATTGTTTATAATTGAATAAATACGCATATATGGGGAGGATATGCAGAAAAGTGCTTTAGTGCCAGAAACCGGTGAACAAAACCTTTGGAGGCCACCGATTTAACCCATCTGGTTATCCCCAAAAGGTGGGAAGTCCCCGTTAGATCTCATAGTCCATGATCCTATGTACTTGAAGAGATTCTCAGATTTCCCAGATTCCTCCCATTAGGGTTGAGTGCATCAGCTGTCTAAGGAAAAGAACTTATGCCCATTGGGGTCGGGCTGCAGATACGCGGGCTCAGAAACCCCAAGACGCAATTAATGGACCCCTTAGAACCGTGCCTTCCACAGTCAAGCTCCGTGTTAAGCTATCTTTGCAAATAATTTTAAGTCCTCATATTTGCTTCACACCGTAGAGATTCACAAATCAGCTTCAAAAGTAATTTTGTACATACATACAGAAACAGGACAGGTATTTTTTTTTTTTTCTGTTTTATATGTGAGGACAGATTCCAAAAGGCTTAATGACTTCCCCACGGCCACCCAGCTAGTATGTGACAGGGAGACCCCCTCCCCAAACCCCCGTTCTGGTAAGGACTCCAGGGGTCTTTGCACTTCTAACCAAGTGCAAATGTGCTCCCTGGGTCCCAGGGAGAATTAGGCGACCGTGTAGGAGCGAGCCAGTGTAAATGCGACCCCCAGCTATTTAAAAAACACGCAGAGCTTGGGGCCCGCTGTTGGTGGTCTTGCGGGCACAAGACCTCGCATTATTCAGGGAGGCCTGGCAGAGGGGGAAAAGCAGATGCGTGGGCCCCTCGTGCCACCAGCTGTCATGGCTTGCTCCGCTGCAGTTCCTGACAAGTGCTGTTGTGACAGTCTTTCTACACAGTTGCGGGGAGCAGCTTGATAGAAACAGGAGCAAAAAGCCTTGTTTACAGAGGTGTGAGGGAACAAAGAACCCAGATGTACTTAAGAGAATGGAATTTTTAAGGTCTTTGGTCCTGCCAGGTGTGTCAGCACTAGAGGATGCCAGGTATGGCCACACCCGGGCACCGACCACGGGACATGGGACCCGCCACTCGGGAGAGACGGGTTCCCCACTGCACTTCTCCGCACAGCCCTGTGATCATGACCAGCAGAAATGCTGTATCCTGTTTACCCTAAAGTGACCTCCCTGTGCTAAGATACACGCTGCTGTTTTGCTAACCGTGATGGTGCTGATGGGGTTGTAATAGAATTTAAATATTTACTTGTCTGTGTCCTCCCCAGGATGGCAAATTCCTTAAAGGCAGAGATCTCTTTTGTTTATTTCGCTATCCTCAGACCTTTCCCCGTGCCCCCCCCCCCCCCGCCGCCCCGAGTCTAATCCATAGAAGATCGTGATATTTGCTTATTGAACGAATGCATTGTAACTCACATGTTGGCTATCCCTCTGGGAAACCTCTTTCTGCCCTGCATTTGCCTTAAAGCAGGACTCAGAACCTCTTCAATTCAGCGTAAAGAATTACTTTAATTAATGCTTGCCACAATGCAGCTCACCAGAAGAGGTGTGCTATCAGAATATGTGAAGAGTTGCCTGCAAGTTGAGAGACATACGACCATCTCGTGGAGAAATGGACGGATCAAGGATCGAGCAGGAAATTCACAAAGGGGGAGCCCCAAACAGTCCAGGAAAATATGAAAACAAACGAAAGCTTGTCCTTACAAGTAATCGTGGAAATGCAAGTTTAAGACACCGAGAAACGATTTTGCTCCCTCCAGCGTAAAAGCGTTAACAACAACAACAACAACAAAACCCAGCTGTACGATTTGTTGGAGGTGGCACGGAGCGGAGGATCCCTTACATTGTTGGCGTGAGTATAAATTGGTACCACCACTTTGAAGAGCAATTTGGCACGATCAAGTAAAATTGAAATTGTACCAGCCCAGCAGCGATTCTACTCCTAAGATAGATCCCAGCGGTCTTCAACCATTTATGCGGAGAATTAAGCCCTAATGACCTGAGGCATCATCGTGTGAAATGAATTAACTTCTCATTTAATGCATCTAGAATGGCGCTAGTTGCATACCATCCGTGGGAACTCGAAAAACAGTCGTTCCAATCATCTTCTGTGTTCTGTGGTCCAGAGGGAGAACCCCGATTGGGAAAGGCTTCCCCTTGGCAAAGTACGCGAGAAGTCACGAAGAATGTCAGGGCTGTGTTGTTTGGGAAAAAAAATTCAAAATAATCTAAATGTCCATCAAGAAATGAAAAAAAAAAAAAAAAGAATCGTGATCTGCAATGGAATGTTATGCAACAGTTAAAAAAAAAAAAGACAATCTGGAACCACTTGTATCGATAAGGATGAATATAAGAAATGTCACAGTAAAGGCAGAATCAAATTGCGGTAAGATACATGCAGTATGATTCCATCGATATGAAATTGAAAAATGTTTATTTCTTTATTTTGAGAGGGACGGAGGGCACGTATGCATGTGTGCGCAGGGGAGGGGCAGAGAGAGGAGAGAGAGAATCCTAAGCAGTCTCCATGCTGCCAGCGTAGAGCCCAACGTGGGTTCTGTCTCACCAACCGTGAGATCATGAACTGAGCGGAAATCAAGAGTCGGATGCTTAACTGAGCCGCCTAGGTGCCCCTCTATGAAATTTTAAAATAGGCGATTTGCTCTCAATTGTTTATTATATATTGCCCATATGTACTTACATACATGGTAAAAGGTGTTAAAACAATGCATTGGCATGCATGATAAACTCCAGAGTCAGAAGAGTGGTTATCCTTTATATTATTTTTAAATTATGATATAATATTAAAATAATATATAACCATGCATTGACACATTATACTTTATATAATAAATGACGTTACATAAATATATAATATAAAATATAATATATAGTTATAATTATCATATGTCATTGATAGATTGTATCATTCCCTAACTTGTTCTGGATGTTAAAGTAGATGATTTCAAGAACGCACCATGTTAAAAAAAAATAAGTAAAATATACACTCCCCCACTCCCACCCCACCCTCTGTCCCAATCCACCTGCCCTAAAGCAATTGTGATGAATGACTTGTCTTTCGGGAGACAAAGGAAATGTTTCTTGAGATTATTTTATTTTTTAATTAATTTATTTTTTAATGTTTGTTTATCTTTCAGAGACAGCGCACAAACAGGGAAGGGGCAATGAGATGGGGACACAGAATCCGAAGCAGGCTCCAGGCTCTGAGCTGTGAGCACAGAACCCGACACGGGGCTCGAACTCACAAGCCGTGAGGTCATGACCTGAGAGGAAGTCAGACGCTTAACCGACTGAGCCACCCAGGCGCCCCAAGAGATTTTTTTTTTTTTTTTTGACAGAATCTGATCATTTCACTCCCCAGTTCAAAGGGTATGCTGGTTTCTGAGTGCTGCTGACAAAATCCAAATTCCACAGGCAGCTCTTTAATTTCCCATCTTCGGGCACTTTACATTCCTTTCAGATGGGAGTGTTTGCCATTTTCCAGATATACCCCTGTGCTTTTCCTGATCACATTTTTATTTTCTGAGAACTCTTTTCCTCCTTTTTTGCCATTTGATGTTATGTACCAAAGCCTTAAGAACAGGCCTACTCTTGGACACAGCAGATCTCCTGCAAAGAAATAGTTCGAGATGCGCGCAAAGATTTAGCTTAAGAATGTGTGCTGTAGCATTGTCTCTAATGCTAGAATATTAACAATAACCTTAATGTACAAGGGATCCATTCCACACGGGACACACCGCATAAAATTAAAACACAGATTCTCAACCAAAAGGCAGACTACCCAGGTCAAGTCCCAGCTCTGGAACATTCGGGCACATTCCAGCTGTATGATCTCAGCCTCTCTCTGCCTACATATTCTAAGCTGTACAATGGGACTAAGCCATTACCTCCTTCACAGAGTTATTAGGGGGATTACATGTGTTAATACACATGAAAGCATTTAGAACAGGATCTGGCATGTTGTAAATTTGCTTATGGATGGCGAATTCTGGAGATATGTTATCTACAAACTCTTGACGTAAGAGAATGGTCGCTATCTATCTTGGTGTCCTGAACCCAGGCATGGTACTGGGTGTTTAAACGTAGCATCATGCTAACCCAGTGAAGGGCTTAAAAGCTCTATGCTCAATGCACAAATCACTACTATACTAGCTGAGTGCTTTCTAATTTTAGGTTCTGAAGTAGTGAATCAGTTTTGAGGAGTCAAGTAGAAAAACCCAAGGGCTGGAGAATGAGTCTTACAAGGAAAGTGAGAAGGAACTAGATTAGGATAGAAAACCAAGCAGAGGAATGAAAGAAGAAACACACGGATTCCAGAGTCACTAACTCCCACTCTGTCACTAACTTTAGGCTGTGCCCTTGGGCCCATTTCCCTGACATCTTGTTAGGTTTCCTGTTTTGTCAAAGACAGACAATAATATCCACCATCATTAATTAGCTCATTGAAACGTTTGGAAATTATAAAAGTAAGAGTTTGTGTTACTCTGTGCCAGGTGCTGGTCAAAGCTGTTCTCACTTTTTTTGGTAGGGGGAGGGGGACAGAGGGACGGCGGGGGGATGAGAGAGAGAGAGAGAGAGAGAGAGAGAGAGAGAATCTAAATCAGGCTCCATGCTCAATGTAGAGCTTGGCGTGGGAATCAATACCGTGACCCTGGGATCGTGACCTGAGATCAAGAGTCAGATGCTCAACTGACTGAGCCACCCAGGTGCCCCACTTCTCACATTTTCTCTAATTCTCACAACAACCCCATGGGGTACTATTGTGGGTTGAATTTTGTCTCCCTAAAAGATACGTTGGAGTCCTAATCCCAAGTACCTGTGAATGGGTCCTTCTTTGGAAGCAATGTCTTTGCAGATGTAGTTAGTTAAAATGAAGTCATACTGGATTAGGGTGAGCCCTAAATCCAATGACTGTAGTCTTATAAGAAGAGGAAGAAAGGACACAGATGTAGGGCGAATGCCATGTGAGGACCGAGGAGGAGACGGGGCAACGTGTCCAGGAGCCAAGGAGCACCAAAGGTGGCGGGCAAACCCCAGAAGCTGGAAGACAAGGAGGGCCCTTCCCTTAGAGCCTCAGAGGGAGAACAGCCCTGCTGACACCTTGATTGTAGACTTAGAGCCTCCAGAACTGCAAGATAATGTGTTTCTGTTGTTCCGAGTCACCAGATTTGTGATAACTTGATACAGCAGTCCTAGGAAACTAATACAGACGCCATTTTGACAGAGGCAGAGATGGAAACCCAGAACAGGTATGGAGCCCGACCGAGTTCTCGCTCTGGTGCAGCTGGTGAGCTAGCTAGGGTTTGAAACCGGGCTGACGCTGGAGTCGGTGCTCTTAATACTGGCTAATATTCAGTTGAGTTCTGGGTAACTTCATTGGTTTTTTTGGGTGGGGGGAACACCAAAGTTTTTATTTTCAATGTTTGCATTTTGATGTATACTTCACTGTCCACTGTCCCAAGAGGCATCATTCTGTGATATGAGTGGTTTCGTCACCTGGTTATCTGAAGTCCGTCCTCATTATCCCAGCTGAGTCTAGGTTCAAGTTATACAATTTTCACGAGCTTCACATAGCAGGGGCCCCGAGCCCCGCTGGGGATGGCAGGCTGGTGCTGAGGTGCTTCCTCTGTGGCTCTTGGGGAGAATGTTCCGACAGCTAGGCCCCTTGGACCAGGACGGAAGCAAGCCGGCACACGCACCACACGTGACTGCCACTTCCGGAGGGCCTTACTGACTTGGAGAGAGAACGAGGAAGCAAATAAGTGACATCTGAATTACCCTCAAATTCCATTTTGTCCCCCAAATTGACCTTCCTCTCCCATCAAAATGATGTTGCAATTTGCAAATATTAGAAGGATTTTCAGGCTGGGGTATCATCTTCGTTTATTCCATTGCCTCTCTTTCCCTCTCTCTCTCCCTCGCCCCCTCTCTGTCTCTGTCTCTGTCTCTGCAGATATTCAGGGAAATACATGCCTGACAGAGACGACTAGAAAAGCAGAGGCAATCCAAGACTGCATTTCCAGCGCTGGCGCGAACTTGGCTTTGTGTCATCGGTCATACCTCCGGAGACCCGAAAGCTTACTGGGTCACTGCCCTCTACCTCCCTGGTTCTTTTCACCCCATGACCTGCAGCTTTACCAAGAGCCTCCCCAACCTGGTTCCGCAGCAAATGTAGCCATACAATCTATCCGGGAGCTCCCGTTCTTGGTTTTCAGAGGCAGGGCCGAGCGAAACCTCTTCATCCACCTCTGTGGGCTCTAGGCTACTGCAGGTCGTTATTCAGGTTGATAAAAGCTTCCGTCCCTGGGGGAAACTCCACCATCCTGGCAACCATGACCCTGACTCAAGAGTGTAAGCTGAGCCCAGGCACACCTGTACATCTGACAGATGAGCCGGGCACAGAAAAGCCTCTGCTGACAAGCTGATCGGACAGCAGACACCTGCAAAGGGGCCCACACCTTTCCTTCGTGAAGGCTCCGACAGCAGTTTCGATCCAACAGGTCTGCGCGCATGGTCAAAGAGAGACTAGTTGGAGATTCACAAAGGGGTTGGATTATGCCAAGCCCGAACGTCGTGCTTGGAAGGAAATACAACCACCCGTTCCTGACGCGGGCCCTGTTTGATGGGATTCGTTGTACGCCCCTCCCTGGTTTTAGTCCAAATAAAATCCTATCTTTGTCTAGTGAGATAAAAGTGAAGGCAAAGGCCAGTTGCACATATGAAGATGACAGTCTGTCTCCACGGGAGCGGGAGCCGAATATTTAGTATCTGTTCAATACTCCGAAGGACCGAGGTGACGAAAGTGCCGTCACCCCGTATCCCGATTTTACAGACAGGAAAACTGAACTTAGGGATGTTAAGTCACTCCGTGACACCGGGCATCTGATTAGCGGCCAGGCAGCACCCGAAAAAGGGCCCTTCCAGGGTTTCATGGCCACTAGAAGCTATTCCCAAGCAAATCAACCCAGGGAACCCGAGGCCCCGGGGCTTGGGAGCAATTAATTCTGTTTGGGGGCCTTCGTCTGGGGAGCTCGTACTGTTATGCATCCGCTCTATGGCGGGTCGAACCGCAGGCGTGACCCTGTCATCCAGAACTCGGGGCAGAGGTACCCAACATCCTGGGATGACCGACAGGGTAAGCCTTCCGACCCTGTGCAAGTCCGAACTAGAGGTGAGCGGTCGCACTCTGTCAATTTAGAGGCACATCCGTTCAGACTTCGGAACGGTGCTCCTCGCCTGGGGGCAATTTCGTCAATAACTGGAGATATTTTTGTTGGCGCAGACTTGAGGGGCTGCCACCGAGCATCTTACAAGGCACGGGCCAGCCCCACGAGAAAGAATGATCTGGCCCAACGTGGCTGTAAGTGCGAAGGTTGAGAAGCTGCTCTGAAATCTTAGCACCCCCATACGTGTGAAGTTCTTGGCACACAGGCTGGCAACAAACGGTCGTTTATTTCTCACCCAACCTCTGTTTCCAAGTGTGGCTATGCGATGGCCGAGTCTGTGATCCCGGGTAGGTGATCCCTGGGGGTTCAGGAGGACCCGATCCTTCCTCCTCTGGGTGACCGCGCAAGGCACTGCGAGCCAGCACACGCGAGAATCTGGCCAACGGGTTCGTTCTCTAACGCCAGGTCTCTCGTTAGCATCTATGCTCCTCATAAACTGACGTCTTCACGGAAGGTTTTTTTTGTGTGCGTGCTGGGTTTCTAAATAGAGGAGGCGAGGTATGTGACTGGCAGTGGGGGGCAAGGACTGGTCTCTAAAAAGCCACTTACGGAGTCTGAACTCTGAGACCGGTGGGCCCGGAGGCTGTGCAAGGCAGCACTGCTAAGAGGAGAGAGCACGATCGTTGGAGTCCAAACTGGCTTTTGACTCCTAGCTCAACCCCCTTCTCAGAGCTGCCATTTCCTCATGTGCGAAACAAGAGTGATAATTCTTACCCTCAAGGGTCGGTGTGAGGATTCATTGACATGATAAACGTAAAGTGCCTAACCCAGCAGGTGGCATGATAGACACTTCCAAGGTACCCGTGGTCGTTGGGAAAAGATTAGGACAGGCTGGCCCTCGAGGTTTGCCCCGAGGTGTGGCCTACTGGTTAAAATCGTGGCCTGAAGGCTGTTCGGAGGGCTTTGCCCGCCTTCCTGCTGGTCCCCACGTACCCAGGCACTCGCCTGCCACACTTTGGTTGGCCCCGTGGGTGGGGATGGCATCAGGACCGCCTGGGAACTCTTCAGCGGGGGAGTTGAGTCAGCTTTTGCTGAGACAGGTCTTGAGGCTTGAGGAAAATTCTAGACCACCCGAGGGAGCGTTCAAGACGTTGTGGGCCATGACCGCGTCCCCCCGACTACCTGTCCTGGGAGGCAACGGGGGTGTAAGAGATGGTGTGTGACTCTCAGCTCCACCCACACACTGTGCGACCCTAGGTGGGTGACCCACACACTGTGCGACCCTAGGTGGGTGACACTGTTGGAACCTCGAGTTTCTTCCCTCCACCATGGAGAATATTGGCTACTTGGCGATAGTTGCACAAGGGATTCCCTGGTGGCCATGGAGGCAATGTTGACAAGGGGGAATAATCGAAATGAAAGCGTCTGGCTCTACTGGGAATTTGATAGAAGTTAATATATCTGTTCTTCTTTGATTATCTTTTTCTTCTCAAGGAATAGCTCCATTCCTCATGCAGGTGAGGAGCTGCCCCGTGGGTCTATGCACCGGCCTAAACATTCCCTTCATTACTTATGCCCACGGTCCTTCTGCCCGATGTGGGCCCCCGGGCGCCTCTCTCTCTGCACATCCATTCTCACTGCCAACTCTATGCCTTGGCCAGTAGCGGGCGTCTCAGAGTAGCCTTCTCTCTCTTCTCATCCAAACCCCTTCCTCTCTGGAAGCACAGCTCGGCTCTCGTCTCTCCTGGTCACCCCATCAGCTTCCGGTCACCACCTCCTGAGCACCAGAGAGTGACCGCTATGCCAAGGAGGACCGCCTTGCCTCACGTGGCCACCGTTAAGGGTCGGGGTAAAGAATCTATTAGCCTTCCGCTTCGTTCAGAATGTTTGCCTCTGGGGGTTTCTATCAAACAGAGAAAGCTGGCGCTCCCCCCTCACCTCCTGCAGCCTGTAATTCCTCTTTGCCCAACAACTAACACTTCTTGCTGTAAAATACCACTTCACAGAATTCAGTGCGCCTACATAGCTCTTTCCTCCCCCTCCGCCACCCCACCTGAGCCTCAGGGGCCAGGTGATATTTGACTTTGTATCTCCGGACTTTAACAAACAGTCAGAAATAGGGCAGGCAAACTCAGCAAACGCTGAGGGACGACGGAACCGTTGCAAGATTTTTGTGCTCGCCAACCTCCCTCCCCTCTCCGCCACCAAATTCCCCACCTCATCAATGTCTACACAGATGATCAAAGGTGTGGATGGCCAGACATTCAGGCTTCCTCACCACGTTCCTGAGGATCACACTTGAGTTTCCGACGTCTATGCCCCCCCCACCCCCCCAGCAGAACCCTGATCACAGACACATCTCCCTATTTTCACAAGAGGTGGGGAACTGGGGCATTTTTTTTTTTCCTTCTGTTCTCCCGAGCCTTCCTTCCACACACGCGTTTTATTTTTGGCCCCAGCCAATCTACAGGCCATTGTCCAAATTAAATGTCCCACAATGCCTCCGAAGACCTCCGGGGACACGTTCTGGTGGCCCCAGCCTATCCGTTTTAATCGCTCACCTATTCAGCTGAGGGCTTCATGCTAGCTTTCATTATCCTCCAAGTGGCTTTGTGTATTTGTCCTTTGTTTTGGTTTACTTTCTCCGCTCTTTGAAGATCAGTCTCTCTGCTTGAGGCTACTTTCTCCGAAGGCGTTCGCTGAACCTGTCACTGTCTTCTTGAGAGCACAACACCCGGCCCGGGCTATTCGCCTGGCAAGTGTTGCCGGATCCTGTGGAATCCACCAGGCTACTACCTTCCTCCCTCCTCTTCCCCCACGCTTAGCCTGGTGGCGAAGGCCAGAACCTGGTGAAGTCACCCTGGGTGGGGATTTTCAAAAGGAAAAGACAATCACGGGAACTGAAGAGCGGAGGATGGAAACACTGAGACCAACAACCACCCCACCTGCCCCTTCAGCTCCCGGTGAAAAGAGACCGATGTCATTCGATTCACTTCAGTTGCTCTCAGGGCCTGAAATGGCTCCCTCCCCCAGGCCTGTAGGAAAATTCAATTAAAGGGTCCATCTGCGAGGCAGCAGCTGAAGAGGGATGACTGTGGGGAGGCCCACGTTTTCATCAAAAAGACCCAGTGTCCTTCTAGAACGCCCCTCCCCTCCGTGCCCTACCCCCCCTTACTTATTAGGCCCAGGCCTCACCTCGCCACCACAATTCTGTCCAATTAGGCTCAGAGAAGCAGTTTCCATCTGCTTCTTTCAAATGCATGCATGTTAAAGACGTGGCATATCCCACAGACGCGGGACCTGCTGGGAGAGAGTGAGAAAACCCACAAAACGCCCACAGAGGTTGGGGATCGAAAGCCTCCTGGCCCAATTAATCCCATTGCAACAGCCGGCTTAGTGGCTGGTGCATCTCGGTGCCTGAGTTCTGCAGAAGCCTCCGAGCCAAAAGGCAGGGTGCACTCAAGACAAGGATCACCACCCGGGCGCCTGGGTGTCTCAGTCGGTTAAGCATCCAGCTTCGGCTCGGGTCATGACCTCGTGGTCTGTGAGTTCAAGTCTCCCGCTGGGCTCTGTTGCTGACCGCTCAGAGCCTGGAGCCTGCTTTGGATTCTGTGTCTCCCTCTCTCTCTGCCCCTCCCCAGCTTGCTCTCTGTCTATCTCAAAAAGGAAATAAATTTAAAAGAAAAGAAAAGAAAAGAAAAGAAAAGGATCACCATCAGGAGAACTTTCTGGGGTTCTGTGAAAAGCAAAGGGAAAGGCAGAAGGGAAGGGTTAAATGGAGGAAACTCCCAGAACGAGCCTTGGCCCTTCGGAGCCCCCTGGCTCTAAGGCCTGGGGTGTCCTCCCTGCCTTCGTGTTTGTTTTGGGTGAGGGGAATGAGCCGCCCCGCTGGCTGCAGACAGGGTGGAGTTTGGTGGCCAAGGGGCAGGTGGGAACCCCGCCATCCGCTGGCTAAGTGCTGTCCTGCCAGTGTTCGCTGAGGCTCTCTGAACATGAGGGATGGTCCCTGCAGGGACCCCACACCTCTTCCTTCTGCCCACGTTTCCTTCCAAGTGAGCAACGCTCATGCCAGGGTCTGTGGGGCAAGGCTGAGCACAGACCCCCACGAAGGCTCCTCAGCCCCGCATCCAACCGTGTCCCCCGGAGGACTCCTCGTTTATCTTGGGGTCTTCTTGGGCTTCTCTCCCGCCTCCCTTCTGCAGCGCCGTGATTATTTTTGATCAGACGACCCAGGGATAAGGGAGGCTCGCTGCCTTCCTCTGTCAACTCCGGTGAGAAGGGGTGGAGTCTTTTTGGTAAGGGGGAGAGTTGGCTTATTAACGCAGGCTTGGTGTGAGGCCCGGCACTGGGGGTCCCCACGCGTGGTCGGGAAATGGTTTTTCCGGAGCCGCCCTCGCAAAGTACCACCGGCCAGGGGCTTAAACGACAGCAAGGAATTGTCTCTCGTTCCAGAGGCTCAGCCAGAGATCACGGTGCCAGAGGGCTGGTTGGGTTCTCCTGAGACCGCCCTCCTTGGCTTACAGATGGCCCTTCTCCCTGTGTCTTCTTGTGGCCTTTTCTCTGTGCACGTCTCGTGTCCCGATCTCCTCCTTGTACGAGGACACCAGTCGTATGGGATGAGGCCCACCCTACTGGCTTCTTTTTGACTTAATTACCTCTTTAAAGACCCTGTCTCTCGATATGGGCACATTCTGACGTAGGGGGGCGGGGTTAGGACTCCAACATAAGAACTTGCTGGCGGGGCTGGGGGGACACGGTCCAGTCCATAACGTATACCTTTGTAGTTCCGCCTGAAATTGATTTGTTACTGGCCAGGTTCATTGTTTCATCTCAGGACTTTTAGGACTTTGAGAAGACATCAGCTTCACAAAGGAATCGGAGCTGTCTCAGGAAAGGCCTTCCACAGTGGGTATCAGTGCCCTCCTACTTTATTAAGTGCAACATAGAGTCTGGGACGCGATTTATGACGGTGATGTAAAATTGGACTGGACAGCTTCCACTGATGACCAGCATTCATTTGGCCAGGACAGAGTCTGGAAGATTCGTTTCCTACTCTGAAGTGGTTGGCACGGCTCACACGTACACACAAGTGGAGCCAACGGCCTTCCCTCCCGTTCCGGGCTCCTACCCGTCAGGCCCCACTAACCTCACCAGACCCCCGGCCTCGCTCGACGTTCCTGAATCCAAGCCTCTGTATGGGCTGCTCCCTCTTCTGGAAACGCCCCTTGCCTTCTTCAACCGTGGAGTATCTCGGAAGGAAAGGAGAGGACAAATTGGTTTTACATTCTCTGACCTCCCTACCAGGAGAAATGGTGTTTAGACAAATAGAAGCCGTTGGATGCCGCTGGGTGGTGTTCCTTCCCCCGCTCACTGTCCCCGCCTCCCCACCCCCCAGTCACAAATGACTCACTCTTGAGTGGAAAGACGTACATCACCACGCCGTAGATACATGCGCTGCGTTGTGCGTGTTCTTAGTCACTGTCTTCTGAGCACAGCTCTTCCCAGGGGTCTGAGTAAAGCTCTTCTACTTCCAACTTCTTTTAAGAGCCCAAACCACACACACGCATTAACTCAAGTTAAACACGTTTGTCCAGTTGTTGGCTATAGTTTCGATTAGATGTTGCGTTGGACAGACTTGAACCCTTTTCTTCTTCTGGGAGTGTGAGTGTCCTAGGGTTCCAGGGAACGCCCGGCCCATGCTTTCCCATGCGATCTTCTCTCCTTTGAGTGAGGGGGTGTATGCAGACAGGCCTCTGATGACTGTCAACCTCAGCCTCTTGGTCACCCCACTCCTCCCACACGCTGGGCCTCAGGCTCCCCGGAGCTTGGCTCCTGCTGTGAGACAGGACAGTAAAATAGCTAAAAACTTAGGCTGTCTTTCCGAGTGTCTGGGTTCAAACCCGATTCGACACTGTTCAATTGCATGACCTTACTCATTCACTCACCGGCCCGGACCTCCGTTACTTGTCTGTAAGACGGGGATCGTGAGAACCCACCTCGTGTAAGAATAGAGCACGCGTTCTCTGCCTTCTCATTGCTGTCGTTAAGTGTTCAGTGACATTCAAAGCTCCTAGGTCTCAAGGGACTTCAAGACCTTTTGAACTTCAACGCATCGTGATTTGGAATGTTTGGGGACGGCATCCGGAAAGAAGCAGCCTTCAAAGCTGTCTGATGTCATGTTCTATTCATTTACCTTCGAGCAAAGCAAGTCAGGAAACCCTTTCCCCTCATGAGATCAGACGGCTACCTTCAGCGCTGGAAACAGCCAGAAGCCCCACGTACAGCAACGTCCTAGCGGTGCCCACTGAGATTTAGTTATTCTGTTATTTGTTTGAATCCTTCGGGAAGGCATCTGATGGGAGAGGCGGGGCACAGAGAGAGGAGAGAGGGGCTGTGCGGTTATGTGATTTGTATGAGACACGGACACCCAGGAGAAGCATGGCCTCTGTTCCTTACACAGTACCTGGCTTAGTTTGGGGACCTGATGAGGGGAGGGGACAGAAGCCGAAGGAACTGTTTTCATGCAAGTCTAGAGGCTTTGGAAACAGCCCAGAGTTGGGAGGGAAAACATTCTTGCCACTTTTGCGCAGACTCTGGTGTTCTCGCTGCTCAGAGGTGATCAGCTATGAGGACACGAGGGCACTGAAGCATTGACAAGGACGTTAGTCATCCGACGATGGTCATGGTGTGGTGGGTGGGGATGACCCCCTGCGACGCGCAGCCTGGGAGTCGGGCCGAGCGGACAGGCTGGCTCATCAGGGACTCCCAGGGGTATGTGGTGAGCACGAGGAAGTATCAGATAAAACCCTGTCCGGTTGGACAGCAGGTCAGAGCTTTCAGTGAGCAAACCTTAACATGTTCCAAGCCTAGAAACTCTGGCTTCCGAGGGACACTTGAGTTACATGTGTTTCCGGTGACACCGTGTTTTCTTTCAACCTCCACATCAGAGACATGTCCAGGAGGGGTCGCGTGTTATGCCTGAGAATCTAGAATGAGAAGAAAGGAGGAGGGGTGCTGGCTGCTTACTTCATCACCCCGAGAATGCCATTCCCAAGTGCTCCTTGGTGTGTGTGTCCGTGAGCCTGACCTTCTGTGTCCATCATTCTGCTCTTGGCTAATCTTCCCTCCTTCCCTCTGGAGCAGGAGAACAAAAGGATGCATCAAAGGCAAGGGGGTGGGGCTCTCACTGCCTTTTAGGGCCACCATTTTACCTGATCGAAAATGAGACACAGAGATCCCATTTCTTTCCCTCCGGCATCTTGGGTTATCTACAAAATGGCTTCACAAGGCCATAGGGAACGAAAATACACTACTGAATCTCAAACGTGGCTTGAGCCCTGGTTCCATAATCTCGCGTTCAACCTCCACCCACCCACTCTACTCTTTAACTTGCAAATCAGTCATTCCAGGAGACACAGAGTGAGTGCCTGCTGGATGCCAGGAGCTGTGTTAAACTTTTTTTTTTTTTTTTTAAGCAAACAACTCGTTTAACTAAAGTTGAGTTTCTCCATCAGTAGCTGCCATTGTGGTCTACCCAGCAGAAGCATGAATACATGCATTGTGGTGGAGAGGTAGGTATTGAGTTTATAAAATGTAGAAGAAAGACATACACACATAAAACAAGAGATCTGGATTGCCTGTGGCAAGCTCATGAACCCCCAAGTAAGTGAGAGTTGATGGTGTTTTTTTTTTTAATGTTTATTTATTTATCTGTGAGAGAGAGAGAGAGAGAGAGAGAGCACAAGCGGGGGAGGGGCAGAGAGAGAGAGAGGAAGACACAGAATCTGAAGCAGGCTCCAGGCTCTGAGCTGTCGGCGAAGAGCCCGACGTGGGGCTCGAACCCACCATCCGTATGACCTGAGCCGAAGTCGGACGCTTAACCCAGGTGCCCCTCTTTTTTTTTTTTTAATGCTTATTTATTTTTGAGAGAGCGAGCGGGGGAGGGGCAGAGAGAGACAGGGACACAGGATCCAAAGCGGACTCTGAGCTGACAGCGTGGGGCTTGAATTCATGAACCGCAAGACCATGACCTGAACCGAAGTCGGATGCTCACTCACCTGAGCCCCCCCAGGTGCCCAGATGGTGTTTTCTTAATTGAGGGTATAATTGACATGGAGTAAAAGGTACCGATCTTAAGGGTGGAAGGACATGAGTTTTGACCAATGACACGCCTGTGTAGCCCACACCCCTATCAAGCTATTGAGCACTCTGTCACCACAGGAAGTTTCCCTGGGCCCTTCCTCAACCAGCGCCCACCCGTGTTCATTTGTAAGACTTCTAAAGTGTCTTTATACAGGCATATCCCAGAGATACTGTGGGTTTGGTTCCAGGCCACGGCGAGTATTGCAATAAAGCGAGTATTGCAATAAAGTGAGTCGGATGAATGTTTTTGTTTCCCAGGGCGTATAAAAGTTATAGTTATACTCTCCCATTGTCTGGTGAGTGTGCAATAGCATTATGTCTGAAAAACACTGGACACACCTTAATTAAAGAATTGTTTCTTGCTATAAAATGCGGAACATCACCTGAGCTTTCTGTGAGTCACGTCACTGGTCACAGGTCAGCCTAACAAAGGTGATGGTAATGAAAAAGTTCAAAATGTTGCAAGAGTTACCGAAACATGATACAGAGACCTGCAGTGAGCAAAGGGTGTTGGGAAAACGAAGCTGATGGATGTGCTTAACGCAAGACTGCCGCAAACCTTCAACGGGTGAATAAAAAAATGCACCATCTGCAGAGCACCATAAAGCAAAGTGCAATAAAATGAGGGAAGTCTCGGGGCACCTGGGTGGCTCAGTCAGTTAGGCCTCCGACTTCGGCTCCGGTCACGATCTCATGGTCCGTGAGTTTGAGCCCCGCATCGGGCTCTGTGCTGACAGCTCGGAGCCTGGAGCCTGCTTCGGATTCTGTGTCTCCCTCTCTCTGACCCTCCTCTGTTCACGCTCTGTCTCTCTCTGTCTCAAAAATAAATAAACACTAAAAATAAATAAATACATGCATACACACATACATACAAAAAAAGAGCTAAGTCTGTATTTTGGCCGAGAAGTAGCCTGGACACCTGGGACATTTTCAAAGTGACCCTAAGATTGTGTATGTTTGCTTGGTGGGTTGTGCTTAGATGGCTGTCCAACACCTGCTTTGGGTATTCGGAAGGAGACTTTCACTAAGGGCTGCTAGACATTTCTCCTCAGGGAGGGATTCACAAAATTGACCCGTTGAATTAGGAGGAAACCGTCTTTCTCCTCTCGGGTTTACCCAGCAATAGTCCCTCAGCTGGCCTGGAAAACTGTCAACTCAAAGACAGGGACGCATTTGGCCACTGCGGAATTCTGGCCCTTGGGCCTGCTCCTCTCTTATTTGTGAAAAAGGTGAAAACTTAACAGGCGGCTATTGGCAGACACTTCGGCGTAGGTCGCTCACGGTTCTGCATGTTTTGCAAACAGAGGCACTCGCAGATTTTGTTCCAGAGTCACTTCCAAGATATCGGCAGAGCAGACCACGGTAGAAGATAGAGGTAGTGTCGCGTTCCCAAACTAAAGGCAGATCCGTCCAGGAAGATAAAGAAAACGTCTTTCCCTCCACCCCCAGGGCAGAGAACAGGACTCCCGAGACCAATATCACACTATAGGTTAACTAACTAGAATTTAAGTAAAAACTGGAAACAAAACAAAACACAAAAATACAAGAGAAGGGTCAGGTTTTCTAAGTTGAAAGTCCGCTCCTCCGATGCCGCCCGCTGAGCGTGCCGTTGTCCCCTGGCCCTCTGCGCCTTATCCTGTGGGCACCAGGGCTTGGGGAACCGGCACGAGAAAATGATGATCCCCGGGATATCAGCAGTGCTATGAGAGAAACCCACTCTTCCTCTGACTCAGGGGTCTCGTGTCTTCTGCCAGCATTCCGGAATCTGTCGTAGGCTACCCGGCTCGTTTGCAGGTAAAATCTCAGACTCCTTGCAGCTCCTGACAGCTACAAGTCAAAACTGTGTCTCTGCCGTGTTCTGTTGTAGTCAAATCAGAACTTGATTGTAACAGTTGGCCAGAGGGGATGCTCGTGGGCTAAGAGCATTCGCTTTCAGTCCAAGTCTCAGCACAGGTGTGCGTGTTCTTGTTCCGAAAGCAAAAAGAAGCCGAGGGCTTGGCTGCGGAGATAAGGAGTAAAGGGTCTGGGTGGGGGGTTAGCCTCAGCGGACCCAAGCTCTATCTCCCCTGTCTGACTTGCCCTCTGCTATCTTGCTTTTCTTCTTCTTCTTCTTCTTCTTCTTCTTCTTCTTCTTCTTCTTTTCAGTGCTTTAAAAAGTTTTTACTCATTTATTTTGGGAGAGACAGAGCGCCAGCAGGAGAGGGGCAGAGGGAAGGAGGGAGAGAGAGAATCCCAGGCGGGCTCTGCAGGGTCAGCACAGAGCCGGACGTGGGGCTCGAACTCATGAAACCGTGAGATTGTGACCTGAGCCAAAATCAGGAGTCGGACGCTTAACCGACGGAGCCACCCGGGCGCCCCGATCCTGCTTTGCTTCTGATCAAAACTGATGCCACCCCTCGCTTGGGTTCTCCACTCTTCTCCACTCGGTCTGCAGGAAGGCAATGCTGAGACCACGAGTAGAATTTTTAATTCTCACTACAGCTTCTGGAGCTTTATTGTTTTGTATACTTGCGAACGTATCACATGATGATGGTAAAACAGTTATGATTGAGAAAAATCACGGGAAGAGTAATATGGAATGTTCATCATCACACTCCACAGGAAGCCCTGTGAACATTTCGGTGATATCTTCCTAGGCATTTTTCTACACACGTACATATTGCGTTTTTATTTGGGGTGTATTTTCTTCACTTTCTTTGGTCTTTTTCTAAGTAGAACTTTCTTTTCTCTTATAACAGCGTAGTGTGGGGATCTTGCCCTTTTAACCGTCTAAAATGTGACATTAGTTTGAATGAATATGTAATGTAGGCGTATCCTTAGTTATTTAACCAATGTCTTTGATGTGGAAATGGAAGTTGTTCCTCATTTTTCAGTATCATAAACAATGCTTTTATGACCTCTGTGTGTGTGTCTCCCTACCTCTATCTATCATCTATCTAACTACCTATCTATCCACACTAGCTTGAACATTTTCTTAGGATTTATTCGCAGGAATGGAACTACCCAGTCAATTGCCTCCAAAATTTTCCTTGTCCCAGGTTTATTTGCCTTCGACTCCAATAATCTTTCCTTCTGATTACAAGGTTGTGATGATTTGTCTGGAGAAAACAAATAGGTATATTTCTTCATTCTTGGGTAGGTTTTGTTCGGTTCAAAGTGTAGAAACAAGCTCATGTTAATTTATGAAATGAAGAAAGTATGAGCAGAATCCCAGTCTACTCCTTTGACCTGACAAAAGGACATGTCTGAGCTTTAGAAAAAAAAAAAAAAAACACAGAAGGGAGGGGTCCAATGCCACGAGACTCTTCTAACCTCACATCTCCACTCCTCTTGATTTTGGAGGACTGGCTCGTTCTACAAGTGGTGAACATGGAAACAAATGGTCCCCAAGTTTTACACTGTATAGCCCCAGTTTTGAAAATCCTGGGCAAGTTGCTCATTGGCCTTGCTTGATTCCACCACCCACCCCTCACCCAATCAACCTTGGCCTGGGGTCAGTCACATTGCTCTAACACAGCAGATCTATAGGGATCTCTAGGGCAACTATAGGAATCAGGGAGGGAAATATTCTCAGAAAAAACCTGCTGGGCAGACAGCTCCTTAGGTATCTGCTAAATCTATGGACATGTGTAAAACTAAGATGTAGTTGAAGATCAGGGGTGGCCTGAGTGGCTTAGTCGGTTGAGCGTCCAACTCTTGATCTCGGCTCAGGTCATGATCTCGTGGTTTGTGAGATCAAGCCCCATGTCAGGCTCTGCACTGATAGCATGGAGCCTGCTTGGGAATCTCTCTCTCCCTCTCTCTCTGCTCCTCTCTTCTTCCCCCCCACCCACAAAAAAAAAAATAAATAAAAAAAAATGTAGTTAAAGATCTATTTAGATTTCTTTTCCTGGCCACCTTTCTCAAATTGGAAGCTACTTTTCAAGTGAAAAATTTCAAGTGAGAAAATTTAAAAAGTCACATCTGAGACTATAGCCGAATGAGCTAAGAGAAGAGAAAGTGTAGGGACGAACATTGTGTTGACATGTATGAAATAACATGTATAGATAGGCGGATGAAATAACACCTATAGTTACATGTATCAAATAACTCTTTTCTTCCTTTTCAAGGATGTCACCTGCCATTCTTCTGCAAAAAAAAAAAAAAAAAATCTCACTCCCAGGAAGCGCCCTAGTCTGTGAAGAGATCTTGTTTATGCTGCCTCTCTATCCTTATTTTAGAAAGTAATTTGTCCCCTCTTTTCTGGAGACTGCACGGGTTTGGGGATTATAAAGACCGAAACTTTACTCCCAGTTCTGCCATTAAACGGGCACCCTTGGCTGGTGCTTATATACCCTAAACCCGTTTCATGAACTGAACATATCAAGGGTCTTGCCCTTTCCCTCGTTATTTGTTCCAGATTGTTCAAAATTCACTTCCCCTTACCAGCTCACTCTGATGGCGTTCCTGTCCCCACCATTCGAATCTATTCCACACCTGTCATCTCTGTTACTCATTTAGAAGCTAAAGTTTATTGCTTTGCCTCCAGGGTGATGGTAAAAAATACTTAACAGCCTGTACTTCATGGTCACTGACCAATTACAATGGACCGGGTGGTGATGGACAGGGTTCTGGAGGAAACTGCAGATCCCAGAGTGAGGGAGAGGTCTGGAGCCCAGGGGAGGAGCCAGGAACACCGAGTAAGGGGAGGGGGCCCTCAGGATGCTTAGGGCAGTTCAGAGGAAAGTAATTCAATAATTTAACAACCAGTATGATGATAACTGTTTAAACAAATGTAAGTTCTATTGATTTCTTATGGGTATGTTATTCTTCTTTCCATTTGGATTAGAAATTCCTCGAGGTCTAAAAGGACGTCTGTAGGGGTTCCTGGGTGGCTCAGTTGGTTAAACGTCCGACTTCAGCTCAGGTCATGATCTCACGGTTCATGGGTTGGAGCCCCACCTCAGGCTCCACACTCTCTCTCTACCCCTCCCCCACTCGCTCTTTTTTCTCTTCTCAAAATAAATAAGTAAAACTTAAAAAAGTAAGAGTATGTCTGAAATTTCTTGGTATCCGTGGGATCCAGCCCACAGTCATCTTTTGAGTAAGGATGGCATTTCTGAGCCACATCGTTCAGGAGATGTCAGGGTGGGGAAAACACTTGGTGCTGAGAGACGGGTAGTACTTGACTAAGAAAATCAGAACTTAAGGGGCACCTGGATGGCTCAGTCAGTTAAGCGTCTGACTTCAGCCTAGATCATGGTCTTACGGTTTGTGAGTTTGAGCCTCACGTTGGGCTTTTTTTTTTTTTTTTTTAACATTTATTTATTTTTGGGACAGAGAGAGACAGAGCATGAACGGGGAAGGGGCAGAGAGAGAGGGAGACACAGAATCGGAAACAGGCTCCAGGCTCTGAGCCATCAGCCCAGAGCCTGACGCGGGGCTCGAACTCCCGGACCTCGAGATCGTGACCTGGCTGAAGTCGGACGCTTAACCGACTGCGCCACCCAGGCGCCCCCCTCACGTTGGGCTTTTTGCGGTCTGCACAGAGCCCTCTTCGGATCCTCTGTCCCCTCCTCTCTCTCTGCCCCTCCCACTGGTTCTGTCTCTCTCCCTCTCTCTCTCTCTCAAAATAAATAAACTAGAAAGAAAGAAAGAAAGAAAGAAAGAAAGAAAGAAAGAAAGGTCAGAACTTAAGGTTGACCCTTCCCATACCCAACACCTATAAGCGTTAATTTTTTTATTCCCTTTGAGATCTGAGCCTTTGTGGGACTGACTACCTGACCAGCGACTTACTTCAGAACACCTGAAGTGTGAAAAACCCGGTGGGGATGCCTCGTTAACGCAGAATCGGACTGGGAGGAGTTTGTATTATTACGATTCCAGTGGAAAGTTGAGTTGCTGGTGTCCAGAAATAACCCTCATGCATCCTATTCCCCGCTTTTCCCCATTTGTGGTGGTGACGGTAAAGTCACGGAGGAAGGGGGAAAGGTGTGTTTAGAATAGAAACCTGTCATGCGAGGTGGAGACCGGGAATGCATCCTTCATACATGGGTTTGAGGAAGCAGTTGAAAGAGCATCAGTAACACTTCGGGTATATTATGGGAATTGTATTATACTTTTACGCAGCTGGCCTGGCAACTTTGCCTCGATGCAGAACATGACTTTCTCAGCTGCCTCCTCTCTAAAAGCAAGACATCGGACTCAATTTCAGTTACTTGTTGCTGTGTTACCAGCCACCTCAAAAGTCAGCGGCTTTACACCGACCCCCATTTATTTATTCATAATTCTGCAGTTGAGCCGGGCTTAGCTGGGCGGTTCTTCTGCTGGTCTCACTGCTGCCCACTCATGTAGATGCCACCTCCTGGCAGCCCAGTTGAGGCTGGGTAGACCGAGGTGACCTTATGCCCATGTCAGCCAGGATGCCTCAGTTCTGTCTCATGTGGGCTTTCCAGCAGAATGTTCTGAGTTTTTGACGTGGGGCAGCACCGTTCGGAAAGGAACACGGCCCAACGCCGGAGCGCTTATCAAGCCCGGTGACGAACGACGTGAGTAACGTATCGCGTTTGCTGGTGTCCTGGTGGCTAAAGCCAGATCCCTGGCTGAGCCCAGAGTCAACGTGGAAGGCAACTACACAGGGTGTAAGTCATGGAGGCCATTAAAGTCACAATCCATCACAGACTCCATCGTCTCTAAGGCTCTTTCCGCTACAACATTCCGTCTCCCTGGGGATGTGAGTTCTCATTTCGAAACATCAAATTTGGAAACATACTGCTGGAGCCCAAGCAGCCTGAAAATTCCCTACTATCACCAAGACGACAAAATGGGAGTGATTTTTCCTTTTCGTACATATCAGCACTTTTAAAAATATTAAATCTCCGGCTCTTTCAGATTGGGCTACCCATTCATTTTTGTTAGCTGTCACTTGGGCAAAAGTGTAGCAGGAAGTGAAGAGTTAAAGAATGAAGCCAGAACCCGTGTGGCTAGGAAATGTTTGCACCTCATTCTGTACTCCGAGTGTATTCACAAAATCACAGAATCTATATTTTCTCATTCATGATAGCAGGCTGAACTCATGCGTATGCTTGTCCTCTCTTACCAGATCTTATTGAAGTTACAAAAAACAAAACCAAAACCATATTTTAAAATGAGAAAGGCAGAAGTGCTTTCTGAGGAACAGGAAAGAGCACACTCAAATAGAAAGTGGGTGGGATTCGATCAGGGTTTCTCCAACTCGGCCCTATGGACATTCTGGACTGGATAATTCTTGGTTGTGGGGACTGTCCTGTGCATTTCAGGATGATCATCGGCCCTTCTGGCCTCCACCCGCTACAGAGTCGTGACAACCCCCCCAGCCCATGACGACTAAATGTCTCCAATTGCTAAATGCCCCCCGGTGGAAGGAGTATAAAATTGCCCCCAGTTAAGGATCACTTGATGGTCTGGGTTGGGAGAACTGGAGTCTAGAACACAAGAAAGAGGAGGTCGTTTCAGAGGCAGGAGACTTTCAGAAATCACAGTCAACTCCAGACAGAGCAGGAGTGGTCTTGTGAGTGACCTACACGGTGAGTAACAAAAGGAGGCCTGTCTCCAGGGCAGCAGGGACAATCACACCCTTCTCCCTTGTGGCCCCCAGAGGCTGGCTAGCTTCAAGGGAGTTGCTCCCAAACCGAAACCGCCCCCCCCAACCCTTACCCCCAGAGCTACTCTTCAAATAAATGGAAGGACCTAGTTTAGTGGTTGAGGCTGGAGAGCAAAGCTGGGACTCAAATGTTCACAACAGCATGGAAGAGAAAACACAGAAAGAAAGGCAACTCGGCTCAGAAGTCAAACAAAGACCCTTCTTGCCTTGGAAATGGTGAAGCCCCTAGGCTGTACCAGCCCCCACTACATGCTCCTCATTTCCACCCAAGCCCTCCAGTTCAGGGGAAAGACTCACTGAGGAAAGGAAGATTAAATGAAATGCAATCCAGTCACTGATACGGCTGCATTTATTAATTGGTTCCGGAGGAGGAATGTTCAGTAAGATTGTCAGACATTTGATGACACCAACACATACAAAAGAGAAAAAAGGTACATGAAAATGAATACTAATAAAAAGTGGGTTTTTTTTTACCTTATTAATAATCAGATGAATGCAAATTAGAACATCTCTTTTTATGTATTAAGGAGGCAGACAATAAAAAGAGTGATAACATCCAGTGTTGGCGAATCTAGGAGGAAATAGGGGCGCCTGGGGGGCTCCGTCGGTTAAGCATCCGACTTCCGCTCATGTCACGATCTCATGGCTTGCGAGTAAGAGCCCCACGTGGGGCTCTGTGCTGTCGGTTCAGAGCCTGAAGCCTGCTTCAGATTCTGTGTCTCCCTCTCTCTCTCTCTCTGCCCCTTCCCTGCTTGTCCTCTGTCTCTCAAAAATAAATAAACATTACAAAAAAAATTGTGTGAAGAAAGAGACACTCTCAGATACTGTCAGTGAGAGGGCAAAGCCCCTTAAAAAGTTAATTTGAAAGTACCCATCAGTGGACGCCTGGGTATCTCAGTCAGTTGAGTGTCTGACTCTTGGTTTCAACTCAGGTCATGATCTGAGGGGTGTGAGATCGAGCCTCAAGTTGGGCTCTACTCTGAGTGTGGAATCTGCTTAAAATTCTCTCTCCCTTGGGCTTTCCTTCTCTCTCTAAAATAAAATAAAATAAAATAAAATAAAATAGTACCATCAAAATTAAAAGTACACAAAGTCTTTGCCCCAGATATTTTTCATCCAGAAACTGTCTTACAAAAGTATTTATATACATGCTCCAAGATGTATGTGCAAGGATGTTTGCAGAAGCACTATGTGTAATATCAAAAAAAAAAAATAATAAGGTCCAACGTAGATGGCTTTTTAATAGAGGAACAACTGTGATACGATGCCCATTCATAGGATGACATACATCTGAATGTACTGATAAGGAAAGATGCCAGGTATTAAGTGAAAAGAGTAAAGCTCGAACAATACATATGTTATAATGCCTTTTATGTTCCCTAAAAGATTCCTGTGTGTTCACACGTGCACACGTACTCACACACGGCATATAGAAGTGCATACGGGTCTGGCAGGAAGAGGTAATAGAGAGAGGTCATTTTTATAAGGGGCATATGATACCTCCGTAAGCTTAGAAACAACTTTTACAAAGAGAAGTAAACACGGCAGGTTAAATCCTACACATTTCATAAAGATCACATCGGCTCCCTTTAATTTAAGACAAGGAAACTAAAGATTCCTTGAATGAGAACACCAGTGTTCTGGTTTCTACTCTTATACTCTTTGAATTTATCATGTTCCTTCAAAAAAATCTTTTTAATGTTTATTTTAGAGAGGGAGAGAGAGCACGTCTGTGTGAACGAGCGGGGGAGGGGCAGAGAGAGAGGGAGACACAGAATCCGATGCAGGCTCCAGGCTCTGAGCTGTCAGCACCGAGCCCAACGTGGGGCTCGAACCCACAAACCGTGAGGTCACGACCTGAGCCGAAGTCAGAAGCTTAACTGACTGAGCCACCCAGGCGTCGCTCTCCTGTTCCTTTTAAACGTCTAAGTATTTTATTGTTTATGTGAAGCCATTTATCACAGCTGTTATCTTAATCGTAGTTTTGCTTATTTAACAACCACTGTTGCTTATAATGTATTTATCTAATACACTTTATAGAATCACCATGCCCTTTACAGAGATTTGAGTATTATCCAAAAAAATCCTTACCTAATATTTTTCTCCAAGTATAAAATTTTCACGCGATTTTTAGTCGCGTTTCTACCACAGCCGATCAAACAGTACACGTATTTCCGTGACTAGCACACACACGCAGCGACAGAGGTGGACAAGAACCGTGTGGGGCAGCTGGGGATAGAGTCCTGTCCTGGATGCCCCGGGGAGACCCAGGCTGCTCTCTGAGATCACATTCTAGAAACAGTGGGTGACGTGTACGTTTGAGAAAAAAACATCGCAAAGAGTCACCCAACCCCAAGGACGATTAAGGACAAACAAATATAATCCTGTCTGAGAACGTAGGAGATAACGGTGGACAAGGTGGAAATTTCACCTCAAGGGTCCAGGATATATATTTAGAACTGGCTTCCAGGTAGGTAAAATTTGAGCCAGACTTTAAAGGGGTAGAAGCGACTTCAGGATGATAGAGGCTCTTCTTCTCCTGGAAGAATGTCAGATCGTTCGGACAAGATCTCAGATCACATTTCGTTTGCCTCATCTTTATTTATTCAACATGGCTGATTCCAGAAGCCTTGTGAATTTCAGCAGAAACAAACAAACAAACGCGAAAACCACGGCTGACCCACTTTGAAAATATGGAAACTTAACGTTTTTTTTCCCTAAGGCTTTGACCAAAGTTTTTTTAAGTCTACAAATGGACTCTCTTCAGGCTTGAAAACCATTACTCAATATTTTAAAGTGGGTGCAATTTCACAAAATTACTTAGGATTTGACCAAAACGTCTAATACTTATTTACTACCTTCGATCTGGCTTGAAAATTACATTTCCCTTTTTCAAATAGGAGTCAATCAGAAGGACTCAAAGACAGGCCAGAGGTGGGTGAATTTCAGAGGCACTCGCCTCTTCCAGTGAGGATTTCTGCTCTCCATCCTGTTCAGAGCTTGGTATAAATGCAGACAAAATGCGCTCATGCACGCATGTATGTTCCATGTCATTAGAGCTGGAAACTTCTCTAAGGGAGGATCAGTACACTCCCCTGCTGTCAGATTAGCACCAAAATGTTCCATGGGGGAAATACGTATACGGGAGGCTTTTCATTGTCTCCTTTATTTTCTTTGCATTACATGGAAAAGCTATCAAGACACATCCTTCGAAGGAGCAAGGCTTCTGCATCTTTGCAAGTATACAGTTTATCGGGGGTGGGGAAGGCGGGTACGGAGGCTTTGCGAGCTGGCACTCATTGCCCTCAGAAGTGCTTTCCGGGTTCACAGGTGGAGACGAAATGCCCGGCCGTGCTGATGTCACTCGCTGATGAGGCCAGGCAGCGATCCAAACCTGCAGATCAATAGGGACGCAGATAACTGTACCAGGCCGCCTTCCCTGATTTCACTTTCTCTCCAGTCACACAGCCCCTCACTACGGTCATGCAGGTCAAAGGAGAGATCAGGCCTTGGTTTCAGATACATACAACTCTTGTCCCTGCAGAGCCGACCGTCGTGAACTCCTGACGAACAAATGGAAAACGTGGCTCGCCACCCCGGTCCGGACAGCATCGTCATCACGGCGTGCACCCAGTAGCCTTGCTTTTTGCAGGCTGGGCACTTCCATCAGGCCAGCTCCACGGGCATGAGACGCCACTGGCACTCTTGGATTCCTGACTCTGATTGCGGTGTGTGAGTGGGGGTGGGGGGGGGTGTAGGTTGGGAACGTTTTTTTGGATGCTTCGTCAGAGCTTGCTCTAAACATTCATGGAAAAGGACAAGGCCCTCATTCTTCCACCACGGCTCACCCTCATGTTAAGTGAGATTCCTCCAGGGGCACCTGGGTGGCTCAGTCAGTTGAGCGTCCAACTTCGGCTCTCGTCACGATCTCACGGTTCGTGGGTTCGAGCCCTGCATCGGGCTTGCTGCTGTGGGGACAGAGCCCACTTTGGATCCTCTGTCCCACCCCCCACCCCCCATCTCTCTGCCCCTCCTCCACTCACACTCTCTGTCAAAAATAATAAATAAACATTAAAAAAAACCCGAGAATATTCTCCAGACAGGCCTTTCTGCACTGCTTCTACCGATGAGAAGTATTTATCGGAGGGCAGGCTTGGAGGTTCACAGAAGCCTTGGAAGTAGGAGCTTGTCTGAGCGCTGGACCTCAGTCTTTCTTGGGTGGATGTGGCCAAAACCCCAGACTTGAAAGCATCTAATCATCTTGGAGCCTACTAGACATTTTGTTTCCCAGATGGATCATTTCCACCCATCTGGACAATTTGGACTATTTAATCGGATTGGGGGTTTACAAACTGGGATTAAAAATAAACAAAACCCAAACCTCTCTCACTTTTTGGTCCACAAAGATATCCTTAGTTGTACACTCTCTACTATTCAATCAAGCAGATAAGAAACAGGACACTGAGAGGGCTGAGAACTGCTCTCGCTCACTACTTAACGGTGCTTGTCTGGACGCTTAATTAAAATTTTTTCGTCCACCAGTAGTGTTCTCTTCTCGTGCCTGGTCATGGGGTGGAGACAAGTCAGTCCCTGGGCAGTTCTAAAGCCCCAGGGCATGGGCTACAGAACCAACTGGTGGGCAGAGCTGAAAGAGTCCCTAAATTAAAAAAGGATACTCAACACTTCTCTTGAAAAGAGTTTAGCGTAAATGTAACTTGTATCAACTTCATATATGTACACAAATTGCAAGGTCAAAGAGTACTTACTACCAGACATATAAAGAGAAGAGTATCTTATGCCTCTAAACCCAACCCCATGCCCCAACCGCCAGGCAACCAATTTTTCATTCTTTTAGCGTTACTTCTGGTACTTAGCTCTGCTTTTCTAATGACCATGCTTGTTATTTGTTTATTTTTCCAAGTTAGATATTATCTATTGACTTTTTGTATGAAAGGATATATGGAGAATCTTGTAGGGAAAATCTTATAGACACCCACAGACACCCATACTGTGCATGTTCTCCCCACATCCTCATCATATGATAATACATGGTCACCTTACAATTAGGTGTTTACATGTGACCATAGAAATTCTGTTCACAGGGGCGCCTGGGTGGCGCAGTCGGTTAAGCGTCCGACTTCAGCCAGGCCACGATCTCGCGGTCCGTGAGTTCGAGCCCCACGTCAGGCTCTGGGCTGATGGCTCAGAGCCTGGAACCTGTTTCCGATTCTGTGTCTCCCTCTCTCTCTGCCCCTCCCCCGTTCATTTCATGCTCTGTCTTTCTCTGTCCCAAAAATAAATAAACGTTGAAAAAAAAAAAAAAAAGAAATTCTGTTCACAATGGAGATGTATAGTCATAGCACATTTCTTTCTTCCCCTCCTCCTCCCCTCCTTCTCCTCCCCTCCTTCTTCTCCTTCTCCCTCTCCCTCTCCTTCTTCTTCTTCTTCTCCTCCTTCTCCTTGTCTTCCTTCCCCTCCTCCTTCTCCTTCTCCTTTTTCTTCTCTTTCTCCCCCTCCTTCCTCCTCCTCCTCTTCCTCCTTCTTCTTCTTCTTCTTCTTCTTCTTCTTCTTCTTCTTCTTCTCCTCCTCCTGCTTCTCCTCCTTCTCCTTCTCTTCCTTCTCCTTTTCCTTCTCTTTCTTCTTCTCCTTCTCCCCCTCCCCCTTCCCTCCTCCTCCTCCTCCTTCTTTTTCTTCCTCTTCTTCATCTCCTCCCTCCCTTCCTCCCTACCTTGCTTCCTTCCACAACTTTCCTGGGGCTAATAACTGGTTTATTTACTGTCCAATGTTCTATGTTCTATAACTAGTACTTCTACCAGATTCCTCAACAAAAGAGATCCTTTGATTTTCTTGGAAATGTCTCCCCTGGAGCCCTCCACCTTCTCTAGACTTGATACATGGCTATTGTCCTGGTATATGTCCTCATCATCCCATGGAGAATTTCATTGGCTGCTCTCATTTTGGGGATCCCCTGTTCCTGCACCCCATGTCTTCCTTTCTTAGTTTATTCTCTTGTTTTGGTGGAGCATGGGCACCAAGCCATTGAAGGCAAAGTTTTAGGCATTGCATATTTGAAAACGTCTTGATCACTTGGGTGGAACAGAATTTTAGGTTGGAAAAACTTCTTAGAATTTCAAAGGGCATTGCTACACTATCTTCCAGCTTACAGCTTTGCCGCAGAGAATCCACTAGTGATCTGGGTTCCTGATCCTTTCTAACTTGCTTTGAAAGCTTTGGGGGCCTTCAGAATTTTCTGATTCTCTTGTTTTGTGTTGCATCTTATCCGACCCTCCTTTGTGTCTGCTATCCTCAAGCCCAAGGCTCCTTTGCTTGAATTTCTCCAGAAATTAAACTTGTTTTTTTTTCCTCTTCTGCAGGAATGGGGCGGTGAAGTCAGCTGGTGCCATAAGACTTTCCATCAGCCTTCCTGCTGGCACCTTGATCACAGACTATTGCCTGTAGAACTGTGAGACCATAAATTTTGGCTACCCAGTTTATGGTACTTTGTCACAGCAGACCTAGGAAGCTAATATACCACCTGAAATTTGACCCGCTCTAAAGGATGATCCATAAGAATTATGCCTGTGTCCAAAATCAGTTTGATCAAATTCAGTTTTTTAAAAAATTAACCACTGATCAGAACATACCAGTGAGGGTTCCTGGGCATGTACTTCTGTCTGTTAACCCGGCTTTGTCACCAGAACCTGGTGCCTTAACCCTTCCCCTTTGAAGGGAAGCACATGGTCCTTCCCACTTTGACTAGTCCCTCTGATGCAAGGACCACTGAGCAATCAGTGTTCCCTCCTCCTGGAATTGGGCAAGAGGCCACAGTGTGTATCGTTCGCTGAGCCTGAGGCCTTGACAACAGCAGACAGCAGGGTGAGGAGCTCAGGTGGCTAAGCCATGGGTCTTCTTAAGATGGACAGGATATGGTGGCACTGGAAGGCCGAGAGTGTCCAGCAAGGAGAGGTCAAGCTCAGAACCCTCGGTGGCACACGTGCGAGACTGGGCAGGAGAAGAAGAACCAGCAGAGGAGGCTGAGAGGCAGTTGGCAGAAAGGTGGCAGGAAAACCAGGGAGAAAATGTCTTAGAAGCCAAGGGAGAAGGGCACTCATAGCGAGGGCAGCCTGTGCCCCTGGAAGGTCACAAGGTGAGGACCAAGACGAGGCACCGAATTTGCAGACTGGGAGCCACCGGCTTTTAGACACGCTATCTCTGTGCCACGGAAGCTGGGTTAGCGTGGAACGAGAGATGGGCCAGAGGTGGTGGAGAGGAGAGAATACAAGTGGATATTTTGAAGGGATCTCATGGTACAAGGAGAGAGAAGACAGGAGGCAGCATTTAGGAGGGGATTGTTCTCCTGGTTTATTAGTTTATTTTTAACATTGAGGAAAGAATGAAATGTTTGTGTTCTGAGGAGAGAGGAGAGACAGAAGCAGAAAGAGAGAAGAGATCATTAGGAAGGAAAGTCCCAGTGGAAGAGGCAGGGGCATGAGCTCAACGATGGAAAGGACCATCTCCACTGAGCTGAGAAAGCAGCACATGCAGATATAGACTCAGCTGAAGGGCTTTGGTTGGGGGGCAGGGGCAGGCAGGAGACCGGCAGAGCTCTGGGCTTCATTTTGATAGGAAGTAAGTAGGAAGAAAGGTCAAGGGAGTCCTGGTTCCTTCCAATACTGTGACTTGGCACAAACTGCTGGCTCCCTTGCCCAAGACCAGTGTTGGAGAAACAAAAGAGGGAGACAGAAGGAAACAATGAAATAAAATTTGTTAATATAAAGATTTTAAAAATGACTTAAAAAAAAAAAAACACCTCCAAGTAACTAATGGGTTGAAGAAATCACAATGGGAAATTTAAAAAACACGAAAGGGGGCGCCTGGGTGGCTCAGTCGGTTGGCATCCAACTTCGACCTCAGGTCACGATCTTGCGGTTCGTGACTTTGAGCCCCATGGTGCTGATGGCTCAGAGCCTGGAGCCTGCTTTGGATTCTGTGTCTCCCTCCCTCTCTATTCCCCCCCACCCCCCACCATCCTTCTCTATCTCAATAAGAAACATTAAAAAAATTAAAATAAATAAAATAAAAAATACAAAGGACCGCGTGATAACGAAAACCCTACGCGCTGGAACTTGTGTCATGCAGTGAAAGTGTGATCACAGTAAAGTCACAACATTAAATGCTTCCAGGAGTAAAGAAGAGAAGCTGGAAACGCATGCCCTATGTTGTCTAGCTTAAAAGGTTAGAACAAAAGAGTAAACCCAAGAAAGTAGAAGGAGCAAGATTACAAAAAATGACAGTAGAAAGCAATGAAGCCATGATTCAATAGAGAAGAACAATAAAACCGAAAGTCGATTTCTCTAAAACCGAAAGTCAATAGAGAAGAACAATAAAACCGAAAGACAAAATAATCTCTGGCAATCCCCATCAAGAGCAAGAAAAGGCAAGGGGCGCCTGGGGGGCTCACTGTATATATTTTTTAAATTTTTAAATATTTATTTATTTTTGAGAGAGAGAGAGAGAGGAAACACGAGCGGGGGTGGGGCAGAAAGAGAGGGAGACACAGAACCTCAAGCAGGCTCCAGGCCCTGAGCTGTCGGTACAGAGCCCAAAGTGGGGTTCGAACTCCGAAAGGCGAGATCATGACCTGACCGGACGTTAACCAACTGAGTTACCCAGGCTCCCCGCCCGCCCCACCCCCCTCCCCCCACCAAATTGTATCTTTACAAAAGTAAAGCACTTGTAAACCCCAGTTTTGGTTCTCATGTTGGACAATAAGTTCAGGCAACTTTATTTACATAATGGTAATAATCAGTTATTTAATTCTTTTGTAAGAGGGCCATGCGTGGGCCAATGGTCCCAGCGTTCTGATGGCCAAAAAGTATGATGAGTCCAAATCTGTACATTTGAGGCCTGAAAAGAAAACTCAAGAAAGAAAGTGGTAGGGTCATTTCTACCGGACCTGGGGAGCCGGGGGCGGGGGGGACGGGCTGTCTAGCTGCGGTGAGGAAGAAAAATGAAGGCATAGGGGAAACCCAGAGAAGAAAATGGAACGCGGTGAACAGCTTCTCTGTGACATGTAGTACGAGAGGTGTTTCACAGGGTAGGAGGAGGCTGCCTGTATAAGCCTGTATGGCCCCCTCCGTTCAGCTTAGTGATGGATCAGGGAGGTACCATCATCGCTGTGCAGAAGGCAAGTTATCACCAGATCGGTGACTGGAACTGCCCGTGGGAAGCTCACTACTGTCTACCCAAGGGTATTATCAACAGACCTCTTGTGTTTTAACGATCCCGTATTAACCTGCGAGGGCGGCCATACCAAAGTACCGCAGACTGAGGGGCTTAGACAACAGGAGTGTGTTATCTCACCCTTCTGGAGGCTCAAAGTCCAAGATCAAGGCGTCCCTACGGTTGGTTTCCTCTGAGGCCTCTCCTTGGCCGCTTTCTCCCTGAGTCCTCACACGGCCTGCCCTCTGTGTACACGTGCTCCTGGTGCTTAGCACCTTTTTAAAGGACCCATCTCCAGGGGCACCTGGCGGGGGGCTCAGTCAGATAAGCGTCTGACTTAAGCTCAGGTCACGATCTCGCCGATCGTGAGTTCGAGCCCCACGGTGAGGGGGCTCTGTGCTGATAGCTCAGGGCCTGGAGCCTGCTTCGGATTCTGTGTTGCCCTCTCGCTCTCTGCCCCTCCCCCATTCTCTCTCTTTCTCAAAAATAAATAAACATTAAAAAAAATAAAAATAAAGGACCCATCTCCGAAAGCAGTCACGTCCTGAGGTGCTATGTGGAGAGTTTCAGCGTAGGAGTTTTGGGGAGACACAATTTAACTCAGAACCAAGCCAAGGGAGAAGCTTCCAGACTCCAGGAGAAGACTGAGAGGAAAGAAGATTTGGGGGGTCCTGCGTCTAGGAGTTAGCACATGACAGACCGTTCTGACCATGTATTCCAGGAGGTGGAAGGTGAAGGTGAACGAGGGTGAGTGAATACATAAGTAACAGTGGATGGAGTAGAGACCCAAGCCGCTGGCCCAGTCCTCCGGGTCACTAGACCTTTGCCACCAATGCTCCTGTCACAGCCACAGAGGCAGAACCCCCAGAATTCCCCAGGCTCTACATGGATGGGGGCTGGTGATTCCAGCCCATAGGCACTTCTATGGGATGGGACAGACTGGTTACACCATGAACCGCACAAGCGACAGACACAGCGAACCGAGCAGATAGCTATTATTGTCCCCAGTGGGCCATTGCGGTAACTGTGTCTCAGTGACGTCATGTGAATTTCCAGAGACCCGGACCTAGTAAGTGACGGACCCAGAATTCAGACCTGCCTGACTCCAAACCCATAGACTTTCCAGGGCATGCACAGGGGCAGGGCTTTCAATATTTCATTAGATAATCTTAGACTCTGTGATGGCGAATTTTATAGGTCAACTGGGCTGGGCCATGGTTGCCCAGATATCTGGTTAAACGTTATCCCGGTATGTCCGGGAGGGTGTTTCCGAATGAGATACTGAACTGAGTAAAGCGGGTTACCATCCCTGATGTGGGCGGGCCTCGTCCAAGCCGCTGATGGCCCGAACGGAACAGAAAGGCTGAGTGAGAGAGAATTCTCTCTCTGCTTGACTGTGAGCTGGGGCAACAGTCTCGTGCCTTTGGATTCACCAAAGCCCATGAGCCCGTACCTTATAATAAATCATAAATATAAATGGAAATATAAATATATCTCCTGTTGGGCCTCTTTTCTCTGGAGAATATAGACCAATGCTGAGTTCCAAACCCCTTGTAAATGTTTTTCCACATTATCAATGGGTGGATAAGGTATTCACAAATTATTCTTGTTAGCACAATAAAAAAAAAAAAAAGCAAAATGTAATTTGATGAACCATTTCTTTCTTTCATTTCCTTCTAGAGAGAGCGCACAAGCAGGGGAGAGGGGCAGAGGGAGACACAGAGAGAGAGAGAGAGAGAGAGAGAGAATCTTAAGCAGGCTCGACACTCAGCACAGAGCTTCTCCGGTGAAAGAAGGAGACTGATGTTTGCTGAGCAGCTGCTTGGGGCCAGCGGTCCGACGAAGTCCCCTGGTGTTGTGTGCCCACGCGATTCTCACAAGCCTCACCTTGTTCACTGCCTCTGGGTTGGGGGAGCTGGCGGATGGCACCTGGTGGGAGGGGGTTGGCACCTGGGGGGGGTTGGCACCTCGGGGGGCGCGCAGGGCAGTTACAGAGGCAAGCGGCTCTTTCGCCAGGAGGCGGCTGTGGTGGGTCAGGATTGCGCAACTCCACAGAGCATCTTTAGCAAGTGGGGGGCTAGACTCCAAATCGGGCTGGATCCGGATGAACTTGTCAGGGTTTTCCCAACCGGGCACGTGGGAGACGGCGGCGCACCACGTGCGAAGAATCCTCGCAGGAGCCGTTTCCCCCAGACCCCCCCCCCCCCCCCCCCCCGGCGCCCCCACTCATCCTGCCACGTTATCTAGTTTGGAAAGCGCCCCGCGCCTTCAGCACCCCCAACCTCGGGTGCCGTGCCCGGCACCGCCTGGGCCCGGTGGCTGTCAGAACCCCGGGGGTGTGCGTGGCCCTCCTCCGTGGCGCTTAAAAACGTAGTTGATGCATTTAACAAGAAACACATGTTTTCATTTAAATCACAATTAGCAATTAGAGAGTTCAGCGTGCCCTAGATAGAATGTATAATCGTCGCCGAGTTTTGTGGCCGATCTGCTTTCCTGGTGCCGTCCTCCTTTTATGCTTTGCTTTATGATTTTATAGTCAATTTATGCAGAACCGAGAGAAGCCCAAGCTAAATAAAGCCGCTGGGTTGGAGTTATTTGGCTTAAAAAAAAAGGTCACCAGGCTGGGCCCGCGGGCGCGGCAGGCTCACTGCCTGGTGTGATTCTCTTTGTTTTAGGGACGGTGAGAAGAGATGTTTTATTAACCCTCCTCCTAGAGATTTAAGGTGCCTGGCTTGTTGATGAGGGTGCCGGGGGGTCGGGGTGGGGGGAGAATGGTGTACTTCCGAGCGATACTTCGGGGTACCTGTCTATCCACTGCTTGGAGTGAGTTCCTGCAAATCCAGAAAGGAACAAGCAAGCGATCTTCTCCTTCAGGTCTTCGGGAACATTTCATGGAGAAATTAATATTCACTTCTGCTTTTCAGTAGAGATTATGTGTTCTCTTTCTTTCTTTCTTTCTTTCTTTCTTCTTTCTTTTTTTGAAGCAGGCCACGAAAAGGTGCCAATACATACAATTTGGGGGACAAATCAGGTGCGTTCCAGATGGCGGGGGGGCCTGGCTAATGGAACTACCAGGGGCAAATCCATACAGCACACCCACTCCTGAGCCACAAAGGGTTTCTACGGCGGAGCAGGTTTGGCACTCATGGCGAAGCCATCTAAGGAGAAAGTAATTCTTCGTGAGGGGCCCCTCCCTCCAAATAAAATAAAATAAAGAGAGAGAGACCTGGTTTATGGTGAAATTACTCCAGGGGCTGAGTACAGAACAGACCATACCCAAGGCACATAATTGTAGGTGGCTGGGAGACCTGGATCCATAACTCCTTGGCACCGTCTGAGGAACCACAGCGGTCTCAAAATGTTAGCAAAGCAGACGCAGAGGTGAGGGGAGATTGCTGTTCAGGGACAGTGTCAGGAATCTGAGACTCTTGGCGGGTGTTGGCTGGGGTTGGCAACGAGTAGATGGCCACTGGTAGACACTGGAGAGACTCATTCCTGGGTTTCTTTAAAGGGGGAGGCAAGTCATACGGGCTGAGGGGAAAGGAAACAATCTCCGGTTTCTACGAAGCAACCAGTATTTTATTCTCGCTTCTCCTGTAGCTGCCTAGACCCAGTCACTCAAGACAATGCAGATGGATAGTCTCTCCTTGTTTCACCAGGGTCCAGTAAGTGTTTCCAGGTGGAAATACTAGGCTAAAAAAAAAAAAAAAAATTGAGAAGATTCCCTAGGTTCCCTGTCCGTCGTTGAAGGAAAGAAGTGGCTCGTCAGGCACTGTTGTTACCGAAGTGCACTGCTCCACGCAGAGAATGAAACGTCCTGGACACCACACAGAGCCGACTTCTCCCTTCTCCTTCCGCGTTGTTTCTCATCTCGTGGAATTGTGTGCGTTGAGCATCAGAGACAGGGAGTAAATTCTCCTCGACACCCTGACAGACCTCGCGGAACATCTGCATGACGATGGAATTTATTTTGTTCGTTATGACTGCCGCATCGCGCGGGGCTTTATTTTACTCCCCCAGACTGGTTCTGCTTCCCATAAATTATCCAGCGTGCACTTCGCGAAAATGGCCAGTAGTCCTGGGAGTCTGAGTTGTCTCTGCTTCATTTTGGTTATTTCCGTGTCATAAAAGTTATGACATACCAGACAGAAGAAGGATCGAGAAGGGCTCTGATAAATACTTTTCAACAAGCTCGAGACAAATCTAATACCAGAGCCACGGAGGCTTCAAAGGAAACTTGGGACGTGTCCCCGGTCCTCACAGCTCAAAGGCAGACGCACCTTTCTGCGGAAATCGGCACCCATTTCGGCTCTGAGGGCTTTGTTTTGTGCGTAGTGATGGAAACTGTATCTTGCTCACTTGAAAAACCGTCCAGGTCCGTGGTCCTCTTTGTGTTCCTGACAATGGATCTCCCCTTTGATTTTTTGAATACCTAACAGGTATAAATAGAAGCAGTCTGTAAGTACAAGAACAAACAAGGACCCCAAGTTTCTGGACAAAAGCGTGACCCACGCAGGAGTCCCTTCAGCTGTTGTCCATCGATCAAGGTCTCCCATGGCATTTTCTGAGAGGTAGGCGAGCCCCAAGATCTGCAGGGTGAGTTCGTACCTCAGGAATGCTGCTGGTAGAGTTTCAGTCCCAAGGCCAGCAGGCTCAAAACCCAGGGAGAGACAATGTTTTAATTGGAGTCTGAAGGCAGAAAACAGCCGGTGTCCCAGGCAGTCAGGCAAGAATTTTCTCTTGCTCAGGCCAGGGTTCCCCTTTTGCTCCACCCACCCCAGGCAGGGCAATCAGCTTGACCCCGTCTGCCAATTCAAAATGTGATCTCTTCCCGAAATACTTTCATAGAAACGTCCAGAAAAAAAATGTTTCGCCAGATACCTGGGTGTTCTGTGGCCCCGGGGGCAACTAAAATATACAAAATTAACCATCATGGGGGGTAGGGGGCGATGTGAAATTAGGCCCGCCCAAAATAGCAAAACTCTTCTATCCTGAAACCCTCATTTTATGGCGGAAGTTTTCAGACTGCTGGATTATTTGTTCTTATGCTCTCGGGGTTCCAGGATGGGCTAGGGATGGGCCGTAAGGGAAGGCAGGGAGCAGGGAGGCTGCCTCTTTGCCCACCGGGGTCACGGACTTCAAGGTTATTGTTCTCCTGTGATGTTGCCTCTTCGTATCCGTTGGGCGATACCGGGATACCACAGAGATCCCCATGGACGCACTTGGGGCCATGAAGCAGAAAGGGGGGGGGGTCTCCCGGGTGGCCAACCAGCTGGAGCCACAGAAGGGCTGGCCGCCTCCCCGACGTTGTCTCAGAGCAAAGCTCCAGCCTGCCATCATTGACATGAGTTGGCTCCTCTCCTTCCCCTCCCGCATTTCTCATCCTATCCTCTGGATATTCATCTTTGGGTCCGTCCTGCCTGCTTCTTCAACATGAAGACTCATTCCCCTAGCTGAGCCTTGACTTGTTGAGGTAAGGCCTGGCTGTCAGTTATCTTTAAATGTAGCCCCCGAAACACGACAATCGATTGACTCCCCTTGGGGCGAGGATGTCCAGAGCTCAAAGACTCACAGAGATTCCCGAAGATGTGTAAGTGAGGGCAGGGGTGGAAGAGGGTGGAGTGCAGAAAAACAGAGCTAAAACGTATTTTGTATTCATTTCTTCAACTACAGACGTAGAGGTCGATAGCAATAATAATTATATAAATATGATGCCGTTACGATTACCAGCTCAAGCTCAACCCATTAAACCTTCCGTGTATCGGATACGACGCTCGATGCTTTTAGTCGGTTTTTGTTGAATCCCTGTAACTTCACGAGGCAGTTATTTCCCTCCTGTTATAGATCGGGCTGGGGGAGAAGTTACATTTTTTGTTCTAGGCACTGTGCTGGGTACTTTAGATATCTTTTCAGTAGTATTTACAGCCCCTTAACATATCGGATCCACTTTACAGATGAGCGGACTGAAACAGCAGCCCTGTTTAGGAATCAGGCGAAAAGTTCATAGCTGTCAATTTGGTCAACGCCAGAGGGAAGGCCTCCTAAACACCGGAACTTTGGGAAGTCAGCTTTAGGCTAAGGTGCTTTGGAGAGTCCAGTCTCTTGGAGATCCTTCTGGAAGTTTCTCTGAACCAATGTCCCTGGCATCTTCCAGTGTGAACCCTCCGGCCGCTGGCGGTTGTTTGGAAGTCAGGAAGGACAGTGAGAGGGGAGGGAGGATTAACTTCTCTGTAACGCACAGACAGCCGTGATACACGTCGAAGGCAAGTGGATGCTAAGTGAGAAATTTTATTTTTCATTCTCACTTCTGTCTGCCGGACTGCTTTACTCTCCCTACGGCGTAGCAATGATATTATGTATATAAAAGACTGCATAATTTCCTTTCATCATCACTGATCGCTATTTATCGAGTGTCTATGTGGGTGCGCTAGCTGCCGTGGAAAATCAGGGTATCTACTGATTGACACATTCATAACGTGTGCATGAAGCAGGGGCCTCTGGGTGCCTGGACGCAAAGCCGCAAGTTTTGAAATAATAAGTATTTCGGAATTCCTTTCCCAGTGCACCAAGCCGACTCTCCGGTCCCTTGCCAACCAAAAAGGCAGAATAAACAGAGCATGTTCTCTCTCACCTCCCCCCACCTCAGGTCCAAGGCGAAACACTGGGCTATTTGTTTCCCCCCAAACCACAGCGTGAACTTTTCCAGCAATGGCAGGAAAAGGTTTCCCGTTCCCCGCCTCCTCCACCCCATCCCCTTCTCCAATTAATACCAAAGGTTTCAATTATACTGGAAACCCGAGCTCCGGCATGTTATTAGAATCCTGTTTCAGGAAAACGCACTCCCGAGCCCCCAGGTCCTATGGAGATTTTTCCGTTCTCCAGAAGCCGCTGGGGTAGGACTGTTATCTGAGATACTTCTCAGGAGGTGCTTCGGCTTTCCCCCTTTCCTAGGAAGGAATGGGATCCCGATCTGATGGGCTCTGGGCTGCCTGGTGCTTAGGAAGTTCGAGGAACTTGAGATTACCCTTTTGGTGCTTGACGCCATGAACTTCAGAGGACCCGCTTCCCGTGCCCTGGTACTCTTCACCTCCAACCAAGAAGTGTGCTGCTCTGGGGAGGCAGATTTGCAAAATTAGACTCTTCTCTTTGTTTTTGTTTTTCTTATCCATCGTGTACATTTCTTAAGGGAAAGATCAAATACTTTATCCATTTTTTAAAGAAGAGTAATCACTGGGGCGCCTGGGTGGTTCAGTCGGTTAAGCGTCCGACTTCGGTTCAGGTCATGGTCTCACGGTCCGTGGGTTCGAGCCCCGCGTCAGGCTCTGTGCTGACAGCTCAGAGCCTGGAGCCTGCTTCGGATTCTGTGTCTCCCTCTCTCTCTGACCCTCCCCCGTTAATGCTCTGTCTCTCTCTGTCTCAAAAATAAATAAACACTAAAAAAAAAAAAAAAAAGAAGAGTAATCAGGAACCAACCTAAGAGATATGAACCGAAAGAAACTACAAACCCCAAACTAGGAAGAACTACGCTCCTTTGTGAAACGTATCGTCTTACCTTCAGTAAACACTTGCAACAGGTTTGCTTAAATAATCAAAACTCCGCACCGGACAGACATATTTTCCAAATGATTGACATCAGCTTTGCTCCTCAAGACCGTTCGTTATGGACAGACCAGGGAAAATGGAAAATTTCCTCGTTAAAATGCAATAGTTTCTTCATACGAACGTCAGCTCCCTCCAGGAAATTTCCAATCTCTTGTGGTTCAGTCAATCCCTTTTTTGGTGATTATCGAATCGATTCCAAAATGAACTTGTTGCTCAGCCTTCAAGATGGCGCCCAAGGACTCCCAGCTCCTGGTATTCACACTCTTATGTAGTCCCTTCCACATCGCATCAGGGTTGTTCTTGCGACCAAAAGAATATGGCGGAAGTCCTGGTGTGTGACTTGAGACTAAGCCGCTTAAAACATGACCGTTTCCACTTTGGTGTTTGGGATCACTTTCTCTGGAGGACGCCAGCTGCCATGTCAGGAAGATACCTCAGCAGCGCAAGAAACTGTGACTTTCTCTCAACAACCGGCAGCAACTTGCCGGACGAGCGGAGGGGCCATCTTCCAAGCGGATTTCTCCAGCTCTAGTCGAGCTCCCGGATGACTGTCATCCTGGCCAACATCTTGACTGCATCCACACGAGAGAGCCCAAGCCAGAACCATCTGTGAAGCCACTCTCGAATTCCTGATTTGTAGCGACGGTGCGAGATAGCAAGAACTTACAGCTTTTTACTTTTATTTTTTTAAGTGTATTCGTTTATTTTGAGAGAGAGAGAGAGAGAGAGAGAGAGGAAGTGGGGGAGGGGCAGAGAGAGAGAGGGAGAGAGAAGATCTCCGAACCACCAGCACAGAGCCCGATGTGGGGCTCAAACTCACAAACCATGAGATCATGACTTGAGCTAAAGTGGGATGCTCGACCGACTGAGCCACACAGGAGCCTCCGCAAATATATAGATTTTTAAGCCTCTCAAGTTTGGAGCCATTTGTTACGCAGCAATAGGTAACTAATGTATCATCTGGGACACTCCTCCCTCTCCCCCCTTGTCTGGCTTGAGACACGGGTTTGGAACGGAGCGAATGACAGTGTTGGGGCGTCGAGTCAGGAGGTTGTGTGACTGCGGGGGTGGCGGAGAGGGCTCCTGGGTCTGTGTGGTATCCTGAGGGTGATCCACATTGGATGGATGATCCAGGCAGGGGTGGGATGCTGGTTGGATCTGGTCTCTGCCGCCGAAGACTCTGTAAATGATTTTTGTGATCCGTTCTCGGCACGGTTGGTGGTTTGCCGAGGCTGGGCCAGCCCGCTTAGCTCCTGCCAGTGCTGCAGAGCCCTCCTTGGGCTCAGCTCGTCATTCCCACTCAATCCCTGGCCCAGAAGTTCTGCAGTGCCAGAGGTGACTGGCCCCATGGCTATGGTGGCAAGAACCTTCATGGCAGATGGTCAGCCAGCTGACGCGGCTATCTTTCTTGTTTCTCACGGGGTCGGAGACACTTCTGGATCCTTCCATGACCCACGTGCACCAAGGGAGGCTCGGGAGTGCTACCTCAGACTTTCACTCTGACCATGCCACCCCATCTTTTTAGCTTTTGTTCAGCAGGCTTGCATTGTCACAGGCTCATTCCATCAACAGTCTCCTGGTGGAGCTCCAGAGAGGGAGCAGGGAGCCGGACCCCTGCTTTGGGCCTCGCTGCTTGGTCTGGCTTGCTGGAGGGCAGGACACGTGTTCTTGATCATTTGTCCCAATGCCTCTTCCTCCGCTCCATAGGGGATAATTTTGATTAAATTAAATATGGTCCATTTCGCCTCAATAAACAAACTCACCCACATGTGCACATACACACACACACACACACACACACACACACGTTCCAGTTCAAAGTGGAACTATACTAACCTACTTTCTTTAACACGCTCTCCCAAAGCAACTAAGTCTGGAGTATTCAAATCACCTCCAGGCTGAACATGAACTTCACTGAAATTCATTCAGTTCCAGGCCTCGTGCCCCAAGTCAGACTGGTGTGGGGACACGTAGGGTCATGATACATCTGGACTTTAGATCCTGGGTTGACAGGAAATGAGTAAAAGCTATGAAGGGAACCTTATGGCCTCAATGCGAACCTCATAGGGTATATATTTTGAGGTCGGTACGTGAAATCCTGAGCGTGGTCAGATTTGGGGACCCCCCTCCATAAAGAGCTTTTTTTCCCCATACCTGCTAGGGTTCGTTAGAACTGATTTGAGCAGAACCAAAGAAATAATCCAGTCCCCAAGCAGAAAGCAGTTCTCTGATTTTTCTCTGCCTTTCTGAGTAATCAAAACACAATGTCCTTAAGTCATAAACAGGTTTCTATCTGTTGCTACGAGCCTTTGACGATGTCATCAGGAGACTGACCTAGGGACATCCTAACCGATGAGAGTTAGTATTGACCCAGACACTCAACATGAGCCGAACTGAGGGCCCCCATCTCCGCAGGATTCAGCAACACCGTGAACGAGGTTCCTTAAGCAACAGCACCTGCAATTCCACTGGCGCGTCATGACTGCCTGGGTGATGTCCTCAAGACCTCCAGCCTCGCTGAGCGGCCCTCAAAACCTCACATACAGACCTAGGAACAAGTCCTCCTAGGCTCCTTGTCGAGGGTAATATCTCCCTGTATCCTTAAGGCTTACAGGCTACAGGTCTTGTTAATCCAAGACAGTGTTCCTTTCGGTCCTACCACAGTAGCGACAGGCAAAAATCTCCCTCCTTTGTTCTGTCTGCCATTTTGTCACTGGAGCTCTGAAGCTGAGTCCCTCGGGGAGACATTCCCCTCTGCCAGTCCCTCTTTCTTCAAGGGCCCCGATGAGTCTGGTGTCAGACCCCATCTGCCTTTCCTGTGTTTTTTCTCTCTTTTCCAGGCACAAATCCTCTTGCGCATGGGTATCCTTTCCTTCAAGGCAATCTAGCACAAAAAGAGTCTCACAGTCTAGTAGCCCATGAGACTATCCTACAGGATGATTTCGATCTCGTTCCAGGCTCACCTGGAAACCCTGGCTAAATTCAGAGAGAAAGTAGTTTGGATGTGCCAAGGAGTTTTTTAAGTTGGCCGGACTCTGCCCCGGCAGCAAATCCCCTTATGGAAAATTCCAATAGGTTCTAGACATTTTTTTTCCAGCATACCTTTATCATGCCTGCAAGTTTTAATTTGATTATTTGCAAATGTCTGACTGTATCTGATAAAATCAATTAGAAGAAGGAGCTGGTGGTGAGGAAGGGTGAGATGGGGGAGGGAAGAGCAGGGCCTTTGCACTGTGGTTACATTAGTCATCTGGGGCTGCCATAACAGATACCACAGACCAGGGGTGTTAAGTAACAGACATTTATTGTCCCACAGCTCTGGAGGCTGGAAGTCCAAGATCAAGGTGTCGACAGAGTTGGCTTCTCCTGAGGCCTCTTTCCTTGGCTTGTAGATGGCCATGTTCTGTCTGGGTCCTCACACGGTCTTCCCCCCATTATGTGTCTGTCTCCTAATCTCCTTGTCTTATAAGGACACCAGTTACATTGGAATGGGGCAAAGCCATATGACCCCATTTTGACTTAATCACCGCTTTAAAGGTCTTATCTTCAAATATTGTCATATGCTGAGGGACTGGGGGTTATAACTCAGACATATGAATTTGGAAGAACACCAATTCAGCCCATAACACTGGCCATGGGGGAGTCAAAGGAAGGTGAGCACGGTGAAGCAGAGCCTTTATGTGAGATCCCCTAGGTCTACTGGGCTGAGGGAATCTCTGTGGGTCAAGAGGCTAGCTGAGCTTGGTGGAGTGTCTGACATCCTTCACCATGACCGACTGCTAGGTTATTATGGGCAGAACTAAAGGTGTATGACTCTGTGTTCCAAAGAAGGGTTTGGAAAATCCCCCATGGAGCCTTGAACCTTTATTAATTAAAGGTATCCCAAAGCTCTACGTTCTTTGATCAAACAGATGACTCTCTTTGTGACCACAGTGAGCCCTGAAGGATAGGAACTGGCTGGGGGACATTCAGAGCCTCAAGACTCAAGATGAAAAGACACAAAGTGTTTGGGAAGGTACAGAATATGCAAACTTCTTTATGGTGACAATATTATTAAAGCCATGGGACGTGAAAATTCTATAGGGTTTGGAATAATCAAGGAACGGCAAATGAAAATGGTACCTGGACCATATTCTCATTTAAGAACTGATAAATGTCACCTACAACCTATTGATTTATTGTTCTATCTTTATTGTTCTATTTTACTAAAAGCACTGTATCAAGTTTCATAGGTCCACCTGAGACCTTTATGCCCAAACTCTAAGCTCTGTTTTCTCTACCAAGACTTCAGTTTTGAAATGGCACGTGCTCGTGAGTAGCTTTGGCCGGGTTAGACCCGCATGGTATATTTTGAGACCCAAGCCCAAGATATTGTTTTGGGGGAGAGGAAGTCAGAGGCTTAAGATATGCAGTCTTGTTCCCGGTTTATGGCTCAGCCCTTCAGGTACACATATTTCATTTTAATTTCAGGATCGACGTAACAACGTCTTTCAAGCCCATTGACTACTTTGAAAGAATAGACTATAGTATTCCTATTAGCAGCAGTGAAATATGGTCATGGCCATGGTGTACCAATCCAGTATTCCCTCATTCATTTCATACATTTTTATTAAGTACCTGCTACATACCAGGCACCGTGTCCCCAGCCATCAACACAACAGACAAGCCCCCGCGCTCAGGGATTTATAGAGCGTTAGGTGCCCAGGGTGACATCACAGGGAGCAACGGAGGGAGGCGGCAGGGAGAACAGCATGGAGGGAAATGACAAGGTAAGCAGCTGAATCACGCTATCCAAAGGCCCAGGACGATTTAACACGTAAGAGTGAGAGGCTCCAATTCATATTTTTAAAAGATTATTTGGACCGCGGTGTGGACAAAGGATTATGTGAGGTCGATGTTGAGCAGAGGAATGAACTGAGGGGCTGCAGCGGTCCAGGTGAGACGTGACAAAGTCTGGGAAGAGGGCGGTCGAGGTGGTCGGTTTGAGAAGGGGGTGCGGAGAGAGGAGAACGGCTCTGGTGCCTAAATGAGAATGTTGCCCACAGAGGAGGGGAAGGGTTGCTTGGAAAAGAGAAAAACCGTAGCTAATGGAAACAGGCTTACAGCTTAACGTGTAAAATTTAGTTCAGGCTATGAAGGATCTCCTTACAGCAGGGGCTACTTTGTTCTGAAAAGAGTGGCAGGGGAAAAACGGGGATATCCCAGGAAAGGCTGAAAAAGCAGCCACATGTTGAATGATGGAGGAAGGCCCTGTGCGAAGACAGGGGGTTGGACTAGGAAACCCGAACTTGCTCCGGGCATGGACTCCGATCTGTGCTATTTGGTGTTGTTCACTGAGCCAGCTCCTTCCTCTTCCCGCCGTGTTGCCCGGATTGTAGCCGCTAGCCATATGTGGCCATTTAAATCTAAATTAAAAATTATTACCTTAAATGTAAAATTCAGTTCTTCAGCTACACCAGCCACATTTCAACCCCTTCAGTACCACCTGAGGCTAATGGCTACTTTGTTGGTTATCATAGTTATAGAACATTTTTTCATGGACAGTTCTATTGGACAGCCCTGTTATAGAAAGTTCTCACTCCCTTAGATTAAATACTTCTGGGAATATTTCTAGGCACTGCCCGCTAATCTCAGTTTCATCTTGCCAGTTCTCTGTTGCTGACCCTTTTGGTTTGGGTACTAGAACGATCCCCTGCCCCCAGACGCCCAAATCGCATGTTAAAATCCTTTCCCCTGTGATGACGGTGTTAGGAGGTGGGGCATTTGGGGAGTGATTAGGTCATGAAGGTAGAGCCCTCATAAATGAGATCTGTGCTTTTATCAGAGACCCCATAGAGCTCCCTTACCCCTTCTGCCCTAAGAGGACGGTGAGAAGATAGCCGTCTATGAACCAGAAAGTGGGATGTCACCAGATACCAACTTGCCAGGGCCTTGATCGTGAACTGCTAGCCTCCAGAACTGTAAGAAACAAATCTCTGTTGCTTATAAGTCACTCGGTCCATGGTATTTTTTTTAAAGCCTATTTATTTATTTTGAGAGAGAGAGTGAAGATGAGTGGGGGAAGGGCAGAGAGAGAGGGAGAGAGAGAATCCCAAGCAAGCTCCGTGCTGTCAGCACAGAGCCCAATGTGGGGCTTAATCTCATGATTCCTGAGATCCTGACCTGAACCAAACTCAAGAGTCAGACATTTAACTGACTGAGCCATCCAGGCTCCCCAGTCCACGGTATTTTTGTTATACCAGCATGAACTGACCCAGACAGGTGCCCTGCCTGCTCTTAGACTGACCACCCTCGACCATCCTCAGTGCATGGCTTGCCCTCACCTGGTATGTGGACCCCAGGTCCTCTTTACTCCATGTCCCATGGCCACACACCAGAGCCCTATCCGCTCTCAGGCCAAGAACCAACTCTTGGGCCACATTTGGCTTGGTCTTGGGCCCCATTTGCTAAGCCTAGCAGTCTGCAGATTCCAGGAGAGGCTGTGACCCAGGAAACAGAGCACCTGGGCCAAGGGTGGGAGTCAGATACCCATGTTCAGTCTCCAGGGAGACTGGTTGGGTGTCTTAAGGGTGAGTGTCGACGTGTTCTACAGAGGCAGTATCCCATAGCGGGAAATGCTTGGGGGGGAAATGTCAGCCCCTGTGAAGTAAAGCAGTTAGGGCCTTCGAAGAGAAACGATAAATTAGAGAACAGGTATAAGAATTTCGTGCCTTCCCCATGCTTCAGAAAGCAGGTTTCATATATATTTCAACACCCAGCATGCTCAAGAATGGAACAGACATTCACGTGCCTACAGAACCCAAACACAGCTGGTTGGTCTAATTTTAGGTCCCTAAGCATTGGCAGTGTATCCAGACTCAGCTGAACTCGCTGGAGGTCCTGTGTGAGCGGTAGGACAGCACCTTTGTGAGCCTGGGCTCCCCAGGAAGGGGCAAGAGGCCGTGTCTGCTCAGGTGTGACCTCTTAGGACCAGGGGAAAGGACAACCTTTCTCACTGGCCTACTTGTGGGCCTCAGATTGCTTTGAACACCTCTGAAAAGGAGTCTTGGAAAGAAAGCTATGGTAATACCAGCCTTGTCTGGTGGGCTGAGTGGGAACATTCAGGAAGATAATGTTTGCCTGGGATAATGGTTCCATGGAATGTGATGTTCACCATTTTTTAAATGTTTGTTTGTTTGTTTATTTGTTTATTTATTTATTTATTTTTAAATTTTTTTTTTATTGAGAGAGAGAGCAAGCAGGGGAAGGGCAGACAGAGAGAGAGGGAGACAGAATCCCAAGAAGGCTCCATGCTGTCAACACAGAGCCCGATGTGGGGCTCGAACGCACCAAGCGTGAGATCATGACCCAAGCTGAAGTCAAGAGTTGGATGCTTAACCAACTGAGCCACCCAGGCTCCCCAATATGATTCTCCATTTTGCCTGGACTGATCAGAGAAATAGGAGTTCTGGCTGATAGACGCCTCTGGAACCATGTGGCTTGGGTTTGAATCCGTTTTGTCATCTACTAGTTATATGACTTGGAGTGAGTTATTTAAGCTGCCTGTGTTTCAGTTTCCTCATCTGTCAAATGATGCTTATAATAGGGTCTACCTCATAGAACGAGCCTGAAATGTTGTAGAGGTAGATAGGGTTATGCATGCAAATTTAGAATGGCGCCTGGCACACAGCGAACATTTGGTAACTGTTAGCTACGATAATTAACTGATTGTTCTGATCGGAGACACTTCGCACCGATAATATCACAAGACAGCAAAGGGTAGGGGTGAAATGTGTTTTCTGGAATCAAAGCCGGGTTCTACCCCTAACCAGCTCTGAGAGCTTGAGCAAGTTACTTAAGCTCTCTGTGTCTCAGTATCTTCATTGATAAAATGAAGTTAATAATATGGGCTCATTAATAGTATCTTTTCCAGATGGTAGTTACAAGGATTAAAGGAGCTAATATACGTGAACCGCTCAGAAGAATGCCTGGTATTACAGAGTAAGAACTTGGTAAGAGCTGGTGGCTATTATTATTATTGTGTGATTATTATTGTATAAAGGCAAAGAGTGCAGTAAAGTTCACTGAAGGTTGAAATGAGACTAAGCCTCATTTACTCTTGCTCTGAAGAATCAGACGGAACTCTCAGATCTTACAGGCACCAATCCAGTTCATCGGCAAATGTTTGTGGAACGTGCACAGTGTGTCCAGAACTCGTCACTGTCGCCAACATCCGACAGCACCGTGCCGGCGAGTTCTTGGGTAATGAGAGTCTGGGTGCGGCCGTCAAACCCGGAGGTCAGTCTAGTCCTGTCTGTTTTGTCAAGGCGAAGTACGCCCAAGGCCACAAATATCATGGCGTCTCTAAAACACTGCCAGGCTCGAACCCAAGAAGACCCAAGGAAGGAAGACCTTGTCTTAGTCCCTTAAACATCCCTCGTGTGATTCTAAGTGAGGTCAAGGCCCAGACCAAGGAGGCAGAATCAAGTCAAAGTCTTGTGGTGTTTCTCGGGCCTCCCTCTTCCACACCTGTGCCTTTTTCTCTCACCGGCCTGTGGTATGGCACAGGTGACAGAAGAAAGACAGGAGACTCGGGGAGAGAGGCTCATAATGGTGACTCTGTGTCACCTCTAAGAGTCATTGGACACCCTTGTCCCTGTGTACCAATAGGAAGCCTCATCTATGGCAGGTAATGATAGATAGATAGATAGATAGAGCAGTAAGACAGAGGAGCCCATGAAAGGCCTTTCCTCCTTCAGAACGTACAGCTCTCTCACTTTGCCCCACACCACCTTCGAGCCTGGCTAAGACGGACGAGTAGTTCATAGGTCATGATGTGGCCTCTGGGTAGGCCTAGGACACCCGTTCTGTGAGGAACTGAGAGCTGAAAACAAGAATGTCTATGTGTATTCTCTGTCGGGTCCTGTCCACTTCTCCGGAAACAGGACCCCGGACACCCTCTCCTCTCTCTGCCTTTTTGTCGCCCTTGTGCGCCAGTTCAACCTCTCTCTACAGCGAGGTCAGCCTCATTTTCCAGGGCCAGAGATGCCTCCACATTTCCCAGGGCTGAGAGCCTCGGCTCCAAAGAGCCAGGCTGAACCGCCAAAAAGCAGTTGCCAGGCATAGAGACCTGTTCGATTCCTAAGCCCATCCTCTGCAGGACTCAGGGACAACAAGGGAACGAATGTAGGATTTTTCCCTCCGACTCACAGCGGAAAAGAAAGGCCACTTCTCAGGCTGGAGAATGGTTCAGAAATATGCCTCCCTCTTGCTCGTTTTCTCCTTTGCTTGCTTTCAGTTTAAGTCAATTAGACAGAAAATGAGATCCCAAAACCTACAGCTGAACACGCCTGGGGTTCTTATTTATCTACTTATTTATTTATTTGCCTTTTTTTTTTTTCCCCCTTTCTCCCTCCAGCACCTTGTTCTTGAAACTTGTCTGGTTCAACATTTCACCGGCTTGGTTAAGTATCTTGTAAGGAAATCATTTATAATAAAGCTGGTATGCTTGGGTTTATCATTTCTAAGCATGGGTCAGGGTTTGGTTCGCTATGTTAAACTCTCCATGCTGCATGTGATTTGTCAAGCTTTGTCAGGAACAAAAAGTTCCGGGATGTGCAAAGCAGGACTGCTTGGTTTCCATGGAGATACTGCTAGTTAGGCTATGGAAATCCTGAAAAGGCCAGAGGATAAGTGACAATACAAGGATTTAGCGGCTGATCTGAAGAGCCAGACTGAATTAATGAGATTTTGCACCGAGCGTTATTAGCAAGGCTATAGCACCGTATGGCTCTTAGGCCCTCATTTTCTCAGCGGCAGGCTTGGAAAACAGAAATGGAAAGATTTAATTGCTGTTTTTTAAACCCTTTAAGATTATTTTAACCTATAACATTTTAAGGTTGTAATAAAAAAAACGGGATTCTTCTCCCCCCCCCCCCATCACTCCGTTACTGTTATTACTGTGTTTTGGGGGGCGGTTGCCCTTTATCTGTGTGGAGATGGGAAATTCAATAGTACTTATTATATTGAGCAGTTAATTCCCACATACTGTGAACACATTACTGTTCAAAGTAGGTTATCTGGAGTTGCATTTAGAGCCAAGGGAGAGATACCATGTCATTGGCTTTATATCTCCTAGGGCTATATTAATTATTTATGATAGACTGCTGATGTAAACTGTTCACTCTGGCAGGTCATAGTTCGTGCACGTATCTTTCCAGGGCTCTAGGTTTTTGGAGTTTGGACGCAGATTTCTGAAGACCAGCAACCTGTGTGGTTGGTCTGTGTGTTTCATTTCCGCGGCTGCTGCCGGGGCCGTTACCACCAGAAGGAAGGAAGCTTAGGAGGGACTCTTCTGGATCGTCGTCAGGTAGCAGTTTCCCCCAAAGTTTGGGAGGAGGCATACAGTCCAGAGGGCCTTCTTCTCCGTCTTTCTTTGGGAGGGCTGACGCCAAAACTCCTAATTCCAGCTCCTTGTGCCCTTGTTCCACTCACCCCCCCACCCGCGCCACCATCACGAACCAGGTTCGGGGCGTGGAAATTATGCGTGTGCTTAGCCCGATTGCCTTGTCATTTTCAGCATGCTGCCGGCTCAAACTCTTGGTAAAATATCGGCATCCTTCGCCCTCCAGAAATCAGCCAGCCCGGTGCAGGGAAGGCCCCGGGCCAGGCGCTGCTCTTTCTTGCTGGTTTGCAGAAGGGCGGCACAAGCCCATATGTTTCGGGGAGATGTAAAACCGTAAGGTTGCTGCCGGGTAACCCACAACAAAAAATCACATGCAGCCGCATTCCCCGGATTCCTGTACAGTAGACTAATCCACTTAATCTCACTGTTAGCTTCCCCGGGCGGGGATTTCACAGTCTCTTTTGATTTAGTGGTTTGTAAAATCTCTGATTAAGTGCCTTTGCCCTCCTATTGTCTCTCTATTCCCTAAATGATTTTGTGAAGAAGGAATCAGGGAAGTTGAAATAGGGGTCAACATACCCTCATCCTTCCTTATCTGGTTTTTCTTCGTTATTGTTATTGTTATTGTTTTTTATTTTTTATATTTTATATTTTATGTTTTTTATATTTTTATATAGTTCATGTTGTTTATATTTTTATATTTTATATTTATATTTTATATTTATATTTTATATTTATATTTCATATTTATACTTTATATTATTTTATATTTTATTTTTTATGTTTTTTATATTTTTATATTTTATATTTATATTTTATATTATTTTATTTTTATGTTTTTTATTATTATATTATATTATATCATATATCATATTATATATTATATTATACTTATTTATATTTATTATATTTTATTTATATTATACTTTTATTATATTTTATATTTTATAATTTTATTATATTATATATTTTTTTTAATTTTTTTTTTAATTTATTTTTGAGACAGAGAGAGACAGAGCATGAACGGGGGAGGGGCAGAGAGAGAGGGAGACACAGAATCGGAAGCAGGCTCCAGGCTCTGAGCCATCAGCACAGAGCCCGACGCCGGGCTCGAACTCACAGACTGTGAGATCATGACCTGAGCCGAAGTCGGACGCTTAACCGACTGACCCACCCAGGCGCCCCATATTTTTATTATATTTTAAATTTTAAGGTCTTTTTTTTCCCCTTGACTGTAGTACCCCTCGACACTATTTTATTTTTCACCTTATCAAATTCCCCTCTACCTTGCCAATTGATGCTGAGTCCCCTCCCACCCCCCCCCCCCCCCCCCCCCGCTAAGCTGATCGTACCTGTATGAGAACAAAAAAATCCTAAACTTTGTATGGAAACACAAAAGACCGCAAGTAAAAAAAGAAAGAAGGGGAGGGGTAAGAGCAAGTGTGATAGGGCCAGACAGGCTGGGCCTTGAGACCTGGTTCTGTCACTTGCTAACTGTGTGGTTGGGGACGAGCCACTTAACACCTCTGGTCTTCATTCCCTCGTCTGAAAGCGAAGATTAAACGCAACAGCATATAGTGCGTGTAAAGTACGACGTGCCCACGTATTATGACAAGACTAGCTCTCATTCATATGAACGTACCTATTATGCACACCAGCGATTTGTCTGGGGGCATTTTGTTAAGCCCTTTGATGTGTGTTTTTTTCTGGTGTCTCTGCTCCGATTAAGCCTCTTGAGGTTGAGAGCCCAAGTTTTAAGATTTATTTCATAATTGCTAATTACATTTAGTTTGTGCTCTCGTGCACCTGATGCTCTGCCTCTTAAAAATGTTGATCAAAATATTTGGGGAAAGTTACGTTGGGTCAAGTAGTATAAATTACCAAAACACAGTAATCCCTCCAGCCTCCTTACCTGTGGTTTCAGTTTCCCCAGGTCAACCATGACCCACGATCTGATGATCCTCCTAACGTATGGTCGGAAGGTGGGTGGCAGGCAGCCTAATGCTTCGTCATGGTGCTTACCTCACTTTACCTCATCACATGCACATTTTCTCATCTTGCATCGTCATGAGAAGAAGAGGAAGTACAGTACAGTAAGATACTTTGAGAGAGACCACATTCATGTAAGTCTTATTTTAGTATGTGGTTATAATTGTTCTTTACTTTATTATTAGTTATTGCCATTAACCTCTTCCTGAGCCTAATTTAAAATTTTTTATTTAATGTTTATTTATTTTTGAGAGAGAGAGAGAGAGACAGTGTGTGAAGGGGAGAGGGGAAGAGAGAGAGAGGGAGACACAAATTCCGAAGCAGGCTCCAGGCTCCGAGCTGTCAGCACAGAGCCCGACGCGGGGCTCGAACCCATGAACCGTGAGATCATGACCTGAGTGGAAGTCGGACGCTTAACTGACTGAGCCACCCAGGCGCCCCTTCCTGAGCCTAATTTATAAATAAATCTGTATTGTAGGTATGTCCATGTAGGAGAATGGCGTATGTAGGGTTTGGTTCTATCTGCAATTTTAAGCGTCTTCTGGGAGTCTCAGAATTCATCCCCCTTGGATAAGGGGAGACTACTGGACTGGATACTTGGTTGAAAAACTGCCATTTATATTAAGGCTCTTACCTAAATTTAAAGTCGAGTAGCAAAGCAGTTGAATTTACATCCATCCAAGAGGAGAAATTCAAAATGCTGCACACACACACACACACACACACACACGAAAGGCCAAATAAAAATTAAAACCTGAAGGGTTTTTGATGTGGTTGCTGTTCTTTGTTTTTTTGATTTTCTTTTTTTCCTCATGGAATTCTCCTTAAGACCTTTTAGCCTACTGAAAGTGTGTCTTCTGCTCTTTCTCCATATCATGTAAGGAAGCAGAATGTGGAGATATTTTTTTCTACAGACACTTCGGAGGGTAAACCGTTCTATTGGCGTGATGGCTGCCCTCAAACATACTCCAATTCTACGAAAGAAACCAGCCTCTCCTCAAGGCTGGTTGGTGCAGAAGGTAAAACTTTGCTTTGGTATCTGGGAATGGGAAGCATAGCAATTCTTTCTTCTTTCTTTGTAAATCCAATTATACCTGGCCCCCAAGCCCCCACCATCTGACTGGAGGGAGGTCCAGGACCAGCCCTGCTGCACTCGGGGCTCCACTGCTCAGTCACTGCCTGATGTTGGCAAGTTACTTAACCATTCTGTGCCTCAGTCTTCTCAGTAAAATGCAGATACTAGTAGCTGTCTTGTTTATGGAAGGTTGTTGTGGAAGGATTAAATGACACTGTGTGTGTAAGTGCTTAGAAAAAGTGCCTGTTTCATATCAAGGGGCCAGAAAGTGTCAGTATGATCATAACTTTGATGATTAATTGCGTAAGTTGAAAAACTTATGTGATACCAGCAAAACGGGGCAGTTGCATGACTTAGTCTATAACTATGACATCCCTTATCATTTAACTCCTGTGTTCCTTGGACGCTCTATCCAATGCTGGTCCTCTGCCACCTGGTGGGCACCTGTGTGTGCTCTGGGCATGTTACAAAGTTTGGCCTCAGCCAAACTCAGTACTGGTGGATTCCCACCTAGAGCTGTGATCCCAGAATACGGTCCCTTGAAATCCACAGGTCAGTCCCACCAGAAGACTGTTACATCCTCATAGAAAACTCTGGACAACGTCTCTTCTATCCACCCAGCTACCCAGTGTCAGTGTCTCTCTGTCTGTTTGTCTCTGTCTCTGTCTCTGTCTCTCTCCACCAATGGGCCCATGGCCTCCTGGGCAATCCAGTTCTGTAGCTTTAGGACGAGAGTCTTTAAACAAAATCTGTTAATTTTTCCCTGGAGCACAAGGTGTTCCGCCTGCAGAATGGAAAACTCCTTCATTTCACCATTCTCGTCAAGGCATAATGTGGTAGGAGGCTGCGATTGGGCTAATCCTTGTGACTGTGTTGAGCTTATAGCAGAAATCAGGACACAGCTCAATCCTCATTCAGATTCCGTGCTGGCTCAGAGGCAAGTTTTGGGCCATGTGGGTCTGGCGCTTCTACCCCATTGTAGCCTGAGCCAGCAGTGTTCTGGGGGCTGGGCCGAAAGAGTTGAGGCACTAGGCACTTTGGACAGATGCCTGAAGCAGAATCTTAAGGAGTTGGTGAGGCAGAACTGAGTATCTAGACCAAAGCCAGTCTATGAAACTCAGAGCAGCTGAAACAAGATAGGAAGCCAATGGATTGATGGGCCTTGGGGAGCCAGTGTATGAGAAGACTCCAAGAGGCAAGAAGGAAGGAAGGTGAATCTGAAAGTATTTCTAGTTGGTGGCAGTGGCTTTTTTATTTGACATATATGTTACTTGTTTCCATTCTCTTCTGTGCTTACTGTCCTCAAGTGGCCTCTACGTTTCCTTCTTTTTCCTCCCTTACCCCTGGCATGCTTGTTCCAATGTGTCAGGCCAGTTCAGGAGGCCAGCTTATTAACTGTGGACCCTTTGAAGAATATCCCAAGACTCACTTCTTTTTTTTTTTTTTAAATTTTTTTTAATGTTTATTTATTTTTGAGAGAGACAGAGCATGAACAGGGGAGGAGCAGAGAGAGAGGGAGAAACAGAATCCTAAGCAGGCTCCAGGCTCTGAGCTGTCAGCACAGAGCCCGACACAGGGCTCAAACCCATGAGCCCTGAGATCATGACCTGAGCTGAAGTTGGACACTTGCCGACTGAGCCACCCAGGAGCCCCAGGCGAGACTCCCTTCTTTATTCAGTACCCCTACCCCAGCATTAGATTTAGAAGGAAAGAGAACTGGCTTCTCTTGTTCATTCCTATATGACAGGCCACATCTATGTGCATTATCTAATTTAAACTCAGGTTCTAACCCTAGCCTTTCCATTCCAAGCTGTATGATATTAGGCAATATTTAACCTCTGAAGGAATTGCCTCACTTGTAAAAAGAAGCTCTGGGGCGCCTGGGTGGCTCAGTCGGCTGAGCGTCCGGCTTCGGCTCAGGTCATGATCTCACGGTTTGTGAGTTTGAGCCCCGCGTCGGGCTCTGTGCTGACAGCTCGGAGCCTGGACCCTGTTTCGGATTCTGTGTCTTTCTCTCTGCTCTTCCCCTGCTCATGTTCTGTCTCTGTCTCTCAAAATAAATAAATAAACATTAAAAAAAAAAAAGAAGCTCTAAGAACAAAGATCCTTTGACACTATGAAGCTTTGCTCCTTATCGTCATTCTCTCCTCGCAACCTATTTTTCTGATTCTATAATTTTATGTCCCCCATTTTTTGGATTTCTGATAGACAAGAAAATAAATGGAAAACCAATCTTCAGATAAACTAATCAGCGCTAATGAATGTTAATGGTGTGAGAAGTGTTACCTCTCAAAGGAATTGGAGTTTAAAAGGTAAATTTCATTTCTTAGCTCAAAAAAAAAAAAAACACTACTAAGTGTTTAGTGTCTGTCAGATTCTGTTATTCATGTGGATTGGATGCTTTAACCTACAATCTCCCAAAGTAGGCACCATAAGAAAGAGTCCCGGAGTCAAATAAAATCTTAAAATGGGGCACACTTATTTCTGCTTCTGCCAAGGTGGAGGTTAGGGGTCTGGATTTACCTTCCTTTTGAAATAACAACCAAAAATATACAAAATACACAAAACAACAATTTTCAAGACTGCCCATCAGGCAATAAAGGACAGACAGAAGACAAAGGGGTGTCCTATGAATGCCTTAGCTTACTGTCTCAAGAGAATTTCCAGGCTGCAGTGCAGGAGGGGAAACCCAGGCAGAACCGAGGACATGAAGCTGAGGTTAGGAAGGTTATTGTGGCCACAGCTCACACGACAGTATGCTAGAAAGGAGAGGGCTGCACAGAGAGAAAACCCTGGAGATCTACAAAGGTCCCCCCTAAGTATATAGCGAAGTATAGATCTACGTCCAAAACTATTCAAAAATGGGGGGAGGAGACAAAAGAACTAGAGAATGGCACCTGGCACTTGCGAAAGCTGGGAATAACTGTTCCCATCAGCCACACTGGAAAATCTCCTAATCCGTGAGATATTTGGGTAGAATACTCAGGAATGGTGTCTCTCCTCTAGAGGAGAATAATTAGCTTTAGATAGATCATGGCTATGGACCTACTTAACAACTCATAAAAGTTACATGTGAAAGATTCAAATTGCTTCCAAATAACTGCATCCCAGAACAAAGGTAAAGATTATATAAACACAAAAATATCAGGAACCCAACAGGGTAAAATGCACAATGTCTAGCATTCAAACGGAGATTACCAGGCATTCAAAGAACAGTAAAACAGAGGGAGAGAATAATCGATTGAAATCAATCCAGACTGATACAAATGTTAGAATGAGCAGAGGAGGTCACTAAAATAGTTGCCAGAGCTATATTATATATGTTCAAATGGGAAAGTAGAGATACGGAAGATATTTTTAAAAGACCCAAATAAAACTCCTGAAGGTAAAAACTGGAATGTCTGAGACGAAGTGATACATGAGATGGGACGAGCAGTGTATTAGACATGGCTAAATAAAGATTAGTGAACTTGAAGATAGGAACGGAAACTAGCAGGAAGCTCAGAAGAAATAATGCAAACAAATGTAAAAGCATCAGTGAGCTGTGGAACAATTCTACATAGCCTAATATGTGTGTAATCATAAAGATATTTTAAATATCATTATTCTTTCTGAGAATATCTCAGACTATTTATCCTTATTTTACTGAAGTATAGTTGACATACAATATTAGTTTCGGGTGCACAACATAGTGATTTAGCATTTATATACATTATGAAGTGATCACCATGATAAATCTAGTTACCATCTGTCACCATACAAGGTTGCTACATATCCCAATATTTATTTTGGCTGGCTGGAAAATTTTCAAAGGGATTTTTCAAGACAGAATAAAAACAAAAGACAAAAACAAAAACAGAAAAAGAAAAGAAAAGAAAACAAAACAAAACAAAACAAAAAAACCAAAACCAACCCCTCCCCACCCTACACCACCACCACCAACTATACTAGAATATCATGGTGAAGCTGTTGACAATCAAACAAAGATGTTAAAAGTAGCAGAAGAGAAGAGAGGCGCAGTACATTTATGAGACTAATAACAGCACTAACAATAGACCTTGAGAAACCAGAAGAATGACATTATTAAAGTGTTAAACATAAACAAATAAGTAAGGAAATAACTTCTCCCTTAGAAGAGGTAGAATTCTGTACTCAAACACAAGATCTTTCAAAATGAAGGCATAATAAAAACTTTTTCAGATAATTCACTTTTGGCAGGACCCTGAGAATAAAATACCAAAGAGAGATCTTCAGATAGAAAGAAAAATAATTCTTTAACAAATGGTGCTGGGAGAACTGGACAGCAACATGCAGAAGAATGAAACTAGACCACTTTCTTACACCATTCACAAAAATAAACTCAAAATGGATGAAGGACCTGAATGCGAGACAGGAAACCATCAAAATCCTAGAGGAGAAAGCAGGAAAAAAACCTCTCTGACCTCAGCTGCAGCAATTTCTTACTTGACACATCTCCAAAGGCAAGGGAATTAAAAGCACAAATGAACTATTGGGATCTCACAAAGATAAAAAGCTTCTGCACTGCAAAGGAAACTATCGATAAAACTAAAAGGTAACCGATGGAATGGGAAAAGATATTTGCAAATTACATATCGGACAAAGGGCTAGTATCCAAAATCTATAAAGAACCCACCAAACTTCACACCAGAAAAACAAATAATCCAGTGAAGAAATGGGCAGAAGACATGAATAGACACTTCTCTAAAGAAGACATCCAGATGGCCAACAGGCACATGAAAAGATGCTCAATGTCAGTCCTCATCAGGGAAATACAAACCAAAACCGCACTGAGATACCACCTCACGCCGGTCAGAGTAGCTAAAATGAACAAATCAGGAGACTATAGATGCTGGCGAGGATGTGGAGAAAGGGGAACCCTCTTGCACTGTTGGTGGGAATGCAAACTGGTGCAGCTGCTCTGGGAAAGTGTGGAGGTTCTTCAAAAAATTACAAATAGATCCACCCTATGACCCAGCAATAGCACTGCTAGGAATTTACGCAAGGGATGCAGGAGTGCTGATGCATAGGGGCACTTGTACCCCAATGTTTATAGCAGCACTTTCAACAATAGCCAAATTACAGAAAGAGCCTAAATGTCCATCAACTGATGAATGGGTAAAGAAGTTGTGGTTTATATATACAATGGAATACTACTTGGCGATGAGAAAGAATGAAATATGACCTTTTGTAGCAATGTGGGTAGAACTGGAGAGTGTGATGCTAAGTGAAATAAGTCATACAGAGAAAGACAGATACCATATGTTTTCACTCTTATGTGGATCCTGAGAAACTTAACAGAAGACCATGGGGGAGGAGTAGGGGGGGAAAGTTACAGAGAAGGAAGAAGGCAAACCATAAGAGACTCTTAAAAACTGAGAATCAACTGAGGGTTGATGGGGGGTGGGAGGGAGGGGACGGTGGGGGTGGGCATTGAGGAAGGTACCTGTTGGGATGAGCACTGGGTGTTTTATGGAAACCAATTTGACAATAAATTTCATATTAAAAAAAAAAGAAAATAATTCTAGAGGGAAACAGTGTAAAACAGATAAGGGGTGGAGAGCCTTGGGAAGGATAAATGTGTGGGTAAATCTACATTCATATTGCTTGATTAAAACAAAAATAACAATGTCTTGTGGTGTTTAAAATATATGTGGAACTAAAAAACATGAAAACGACAGCACAGAAGACTATAAAGGAGTAAATATAATGACTACTCTAAATCCAGAAAGTGGCAAAACCACATGTTGAGATTGATTCATAAATCAAGGTCGCATATTGTTATCTCTGGGGTGACCACCAAAGTAATGATACAAAAGGGTATAACTAAAAATCGAATAGAAAATGGAATGACGTATACTCAGTAAATGCCAAAGAAGTCCAGAAAGGAGAGAAAATGAGAACAAAGAACAGAAGGGACAAACAGAACACAAGTAGTTGTAGGTAATTATAAATCTGCATTTATCAATAATTATGTTAAATGGAAAGAGAACATTCCAATTAAAACAAAAAATATTCAGACTGTATTAAAAAAACCCACCTATATGCTGCTTACAAAGACATAACTCAAATGTAAGTAAATTTGAAAGTATGTACTATGCAACCACTAAGTAAAGCTCTAGTATTGGTAGAAAAAAGACACTTGTTACGGCAAGAGATTGTACTAGAGAAAAAGGTGAATTTTTTTGTTGAGGGATGAAGTTAGTGAAAAAAGGGCCAATTCAACAGGAAGATGTAACAATCCTAAATTTGTGTGCACCTAACACATTACTTTAAAACATATAAATCAAAAGTTGGTAGAACCCAAAGGAGAATTGGACAAATGTACAAGTATAGTGGAAGAATTTACTACTTTTCTAGTAATTGATAAAACAAGTAGATACATACAGCATTCGAGTGATACTTCTGATGAACTTGATCTGATTGACACATATTGAAAACTGCACCTTCAAACTGCAGAATATACAAGCGTCCAAGGAATATTTCACCAGAGCTAAGTAAATACTGGGCCACAAAGGAAGTCATAACAAATTTCAAAGAATAGCAATCAGACAGAGTGTATTCTCATAGCACAGTAGAATTAAGCTAGAGAGATCAATCACAGAATCATGTCTAAGGGTGTCTTCAAATGTTTGATAACTAAGCAATGAACTTCTAAGTGATCCAAGAGTCAAAAAAGAAATCATATTGGAAATTAGAAAGTATTTTGAATGAAATAAAGATGAAAATCCTATATATCGGCGCCTGGGTGGCTCATCTGGTTGAGTGTCCAACTCTTGATTTTGACTCAGGTCATGATCCTGGGGTCGTGAGATCAAGCCCACGTCAAGCTCCCACCTGAGTGTGGAACCTGCTTGGGATTCTCTCTCCTCTCTGCCCCTCCTCTGAGTTTTCTCCCACACGTGCTCTCTCGCTCTCAAAAAAATTTTAAAAAATTAAATCTTTAAAAAAAAAACAAAGAAAATACTATATATCAAAACTTGAGGCATGTTGCCAAAATAGTTCTAAGATGGAGATGTGCAGATTTAAACGCGTACATGGGAAAATAAGATTTGTCATGATTCCAAACTTAAATGCTTATCAAGAGTAGATGGGTATGTTTATGTGGCATATTTACTATAATAAAATACTCACATGATGCAACAACGAAAAAGCACAAACTCTTCATGCAACATGAATCTCACAGACATAATATTGAACAAAGGAAACTGGACATGGGAAGTACTTATGTGTGATACCATCTATATAAAGTTCAAAAATAAGAAAAACAGGTCTGTGATGATTCAAGTCAGAAGAATCACTACCATAAGGAGGAAGGGGGTTAATAACTAAGAGTCATTACAAGGTTCTGGCACGCTAATAATGTTCTATGCCTTTATCTAGGTGGTGAACCCAGGGGCAGGGTCACTTTGTAAAACTTCATTCAATAGTAACAATAATAATATTGACGTGATTTGGACGTGATTATGGACGTGATTTTCACGCTTGGCAGAATGGCGAAGGAGGTTGCTAGGACCCAACCATCTATTCCATGTTTCTCTGCATGTAAGACGATGCAAATCTGAGCCAGTGGCTGAGGGCGTTAAAACCTAGTTGCTGTTTACAGATCTGTCAACACTGCTTTTTTCCATCTCCCCTGGCTGCACATTAAGCAAGTGTTTGCATTAATTTTGGTTCCTGGCATTCTTTTGCCTAGCCTCGTTGCTTGAGGCTATCGACCAACACGAATCAAGTAAGACCAGCGTGAAGACCAGCTTGGAAGTTCTACTTCTTTCTGGACCTACAGTGGGGAGGAGCTGCCACCCTCAACGCAGATCTTGCCGGTGAAGGTGAAAAGCAAGTCACCAGGAGCATGTCTGCCTTTCACGGGAGCCTGTTCCACGTTATAGGAGCACAAACTAATCTTTGTTGTGCGCAACTGTGCCCTGGGCGACTAGTCCAAGTCTTTGAAATGTACTAACTTATTTGCTGTGATAACAACCGCGTGAGGTAGTGTTATGTGCTGCGTGTTTGTTTCCTATTTTGAAACCCTAACCCCCACTCCCCCGGGGTTGGCATTAGGAGGTGGGGGCCTTTGGGAGATGGTTTGGTCATGAGGGCAGAGCGCTCGTGATGGGATTCGCGTCCTTTTGGAAGTGACGAGAGACAGCTTGCTTCCTTTCTGCTCTCTGCTGTGTGAGGTCGACAAGAAGGCAGCCGTATGCACACCACGAAGACAGAGAGGTCAAAGAGGATGCCACACTGGCATCCTGGTCATGGATGTCCAGCCTCTAGAACCTTGAGAAAAAAAGCCACCTCATCCAAGGTGTTTTGTTAAAAGAGCCTAAAGTAAGACGGGGAGGCAATACTATCTGTCCCATGTGGCCATTGAGGCATAGAGCAGTTGAGTAATCTGTCAATGATCACTGCTAGCAACAGGGAGGCAGGGAGTGGGGTTCTTTCTAGAGCCTTTGCTCTTTACGCACACACGACGCAAGACACGAGGAGCCACCTTCCTACGTTGGCATCTTCAGTTTCAGAAGCTCCAGGAGGAGGTCCTAGTGTGCAGATCTCTCAACAGAACCCAGCCCTTTGTGAGAGGTTGGCTGTGCGACACAAGAAAGCCCCCGGGATTCAGTGCTCAGGCCCGAGGAGGATGAGGGAACTTGAGGAATGTCCCTACCCCGTCTCTGGGTGGCGGCGGCTGGTGAGCAGGATTGAGGGTGTTGTTTGCATAAAAACTGAAAACACATCACGGGGAAATGTAAACATGGGTCAATCAAGGTTCTGAGTAACAATGACAAACACTTTTTTAAAAAAGGAAGCATGGCTTTTCTTTATCGCCAGATGCTGCTCTCCAGGACCGCCATTTTCTGAGCCCTCAGCAGTAAACGTAATAAAGATTGATATCAGCGACAAATTCTGTCAACCTCCATGCTGCAAAACTTAGTCACTGTGCAAAATGGACCAAGGAAAATAAATAACCCGAGGAATGATGGAGTGTGTAAATATTGATGTGGATGCCGGGCGCAGGGAAGTTGGATGAAGCCACAAGGAGCTGAGCGAAGGTGAGTCCCCTTCACCCTGGCCGAACGCAGGGAGGTCTTTTCACACTGACTTTAAATCTCTAGCATTATGTCCAGAGTGGGAGTGTATGCTGTTTGTTGTGGGAGAAGTGGTAAGACCGTGAGTTCCAAAAAATCATTCTAGAAAAAGCAGTTAAGAAAAAAAGAAAAAAACTAGGTACAAAATTACTCTCACAAAGATAGCACTGTCTGCCGAAAAAATTTGAGAATACGTACGTGAAAAAATGGAATGATAAAAAATACCCATGATTCCCTCACCCGAAATACTAGCTGTGAGCATCTTCCAGACTTTTTTCCATGCTTATGTATATATACATTTCCTAGTCTATACGATGTAAGTATCTCAAAGTTTAGTATTTCTGAAATAGTTGAATGTGAACTGTGGGTACACATACTGTGTCTTCCTCTCCTCTCCAAAAAGGCTTTTATTATGCTACTGTTGCCACCCACAAATGATGACACCTATTTTTAAATTTTTTTTAATGTTTATTTATTTTTGAGAGAGAGAGAGAGAGAGAGAGAGAGAGAGAGAGAGAGAGAATGAGCAGGGGAGGGGCAGAGAGCGAGGGAGACCCAGAATCCAAAGGAAGCTCCAGCCTCTGAGCTGTCAGCACAGAGCCCGACGCGGGGCTCGAACTCGTCAACCGCGAGATCACGACCTGAGCCGAAGCCGGACGCTTCCCCGACTGAGCCACCCAGGTGCTTCTACAAATGATGACATCTTAAAACCAAAAGTGCATGTGGGAATTATACAGTTGTAGAAAGTATATTGTACGTACTATTTTCTCTTTTTTCTTTTTTTTTTTTTTTAAGCCTTGTTTTCTTTTCTTTTCTTTTTTTAGGTTGAGGTATAAACGACACAACATTATATTAGTTTCAGGTGTAAAGTACAATGATTCAATTCATATTGAAATGATCACAGTAATTACAGTTAATGTCTGTCACCATACGTATTTACAAATTTCTTTTTCTTATGATGAGAACCTTCAGGATCCATTCTCCCAGCTCCTTTCAAATATACAATAGAGTATTATTAGCTGTAGCCCCCATGCTGTGCATTACATCCCCATGACTTGCACATTTTGCAACTAGAAATTTCTATCTTTCACACCTTTACCCGTTTTTCCCGCCCCCTCTCCCCCTTTTTCTTCTTTTCACGAAGTACACATAACGCTAAACTGACCATGTCTCAGTGGCATGAGGACTATTCACGAGGTTGTGTAACCATCAGTGTCTGTTTCCTAAACTTTGTCATTATCCTAAACAGAAAGTGTCTACCCATCAAGTAATAACTCCACATTCTCCCCTCCCTGCTGGCGACTGATAACCACTATTCTACTTGGTATGTCTATGGCTTAGCCTATGGATCTATGGATTCCGTAAGTGGAATCATACCGCATGTAAGTTGAATCATACAATATGTATCTTTTTGTGTCTGGCTTATTTTGTATGGCATACTGTTTTCAAGGTTTGTCCATGTTGTAGCACGTGTCAGAATTTCATTCCTTTTGATGAACGAATCACATACCACATTTTGGTTATCTGTTGGTGGAGACTTGGGTTGTTTCCATGAGGGGGGGGCTATTGTGAGTTATGCGGCTATGAACATGGGTACGTGGTATTTATGTGAATCCCTGTTTTCAGTTCCTTGGAGCTCAATCCCTCGGGTGGAATTGCTGGGTCCCATGATAATTCTGTTTGACTTTTTGAGGAATTGCCGAGCTGTTTCCCACAGCAGGTGCACCATGATACGGAAGGTCCCTGACTTGGGATTTTACGACTTTATCTTTGTGTGAAAGCCCTACACATTCACAGTAGAAACCGCTGCGAATCCTTGGTTTTGCCCTTTTTCCCAGGCTAGCGATGTGCAGTATGATCCTCTCCCGTGATGCAGGGCAAGGTCAGCGAGACAACAAGAGGGTGAACAACCGATACGCTGATAACCACTCTGTCCCACGCAACCATTCTGTTTTTCACTTTCAGTACAGTATTCAGTCAATTATGTGAGATGGTCAACACTTGATTATCAAGCAGGCTTTGTGCCTGAACATATTTCCATGTCCGTTACTATTCTTCTATAATCCGTATCGATTATCATCTTAATGACTGTAGTTATTCAGTTGTACATATGCATATACCTATGTTTTTAAGTTTATTTATTTATTTTGAGAGAGACAGAGACAGCGTGAATGGGGGAGGGGCACAGAGAGAGAGAGAGAGAGAGAGAGAGAGAGAGAGAATTCCAAGCAGGCTCTTCGCTGCCAGGGCAGAGCCGGATGCGGGACTCAAACACACGAAGCCGTGAGATCATGACCTGAGCCAAACCAAGAGTCTGATGCCTAACCAACTGAGTCACCCGGGCGCCCTACACACATACTTTTAAAGATAATCCTCTATTGTGGAAAAGTTAGGTTGTTCTCGGTTTATTCCTATTAGAAATGGTGATGAAATGAATACTGTATGGCTATTTTTTGCACACGTTCTCAATGACTTATTGATAGAAATTCCTAGATACGCTATTGTTGAATCAAAGATGTGAATGTGGAAGGCATTTAATTCATAATTCTAAATTGCCTTCATTTCATTTCAAAAGGAAAAAAAAACCCAGCAGCCCGTGGGAGGAACCACCCACACCACTACTGCCAACCCCCCAAATTTAACTGGAAAATATTTACATTTATGAGGACAAGAGGAAATGGGTATGAGGATTTGGTCAATAAAATAGAAATTGTATCAGTCAGCTCTTTTGCCAGATGGCTTGACAATTCTGGAAAGATGAGATTCTTTACAATATTCATCTTGGGTCTGGGGATGAACTTTTTTTCAAAGAAGTGTGATTACTTTCTGACTCGTTTCTCAGATTTCTCATCGACCATTCTTGCCTGGGATGTAGCAGGAAAATGAAAAGAAAATAGACACTCCACCAAAGATTTCCTCTAGCAGTTACTTAAACTTGAAATTCTGGGCGTCTGCTTGAAATTTTTAGACAAGAGGAATAAAAAGAACTTTTTGATAGGTATGTCTAAATTAGTACACATAACACGCCAAATCTACACTGTATTCTCTGGAGAAGTTTCTTCTCTCCGAAAAATTGCATGATTCTACCCAAAGCGTTAAGATTTTCACCATTGCTTGTTAGGGTAAATAATGCACGTGCACATTCACAAGAGGGCAGGTACGTGCGCAGTCATTCTACACAGTAGCCCCCACCTTATCCGTGGGTTTGGACACCGGAGGTCACCCGTTGTCCCTTTTATCATCTCTTATCATCACAAGAAGAAGGGTGAGTACAATAGAATAAGACACTTCGCATGCGCGAGATAAAGATCACATTCACATAACCTTTGTTACAGCAGCATCTGGTTATAATTACTCTGTTTTATTACTGGCTATTTTTGTTGATCTCTTACTATGCGTAATTTATAAATTAAACTCTATCATAGGTATGTATGTATAGGAAAAAAAAAACCATGATATATGGAGGGTTTGGTACTATCTGTGGTTCTAGGCATCCCCTGGGGATCTTGGAATGCATCCCCCATGGATAAGGGGGGCTGTAGCTAAGTCACTTGGCTCAGCCCATTTGGGCTGCAGTGACAGAATATCGTAGACTTCTCTCAGTTCTGGAGGCTGGGAAGTTCAAGATTAAGGGGTTGGCAGATTTGGTGTCTGGGAGAACCTGCTTCCTGGTTCACAGATCTTATCGCTGTAACCTCACACTGTGGAAGGGACAGGGGAGTTCTCTGGGGTCTCTTTTCTAAGGGCCCTAATCTCATTCATGAAGGTTTCACCCTTTGGACCTAATGGCCTCCTAAACGCCCCACCTTGAAATACCATCATCCTGGGGATTGGCCTTCAACGCACGAAGGCTGGGGAAACACCAATTGTCTTTCTGTAGCATCACCACGTTAAAAGCCACGGTCTGACCTTGTGGTCCTTAAAGCAGCGGTTCTCAGACGTGAGTGTGCATCAGAATCACTGAGGGCTGTTAAAACAGATTGCTGGGCCCCTGCCTCCAGAGTTGCTGATTCGGTGGGTGAGGCCTGGGCGTCTGCATTGCTAACAACTTCCGAGGTGTTGCCGGCCAAGGGCCACACCGTGCGAACACTGTCTTAGGTGATGTTACCTGTCATTCACCCCCCTCAGGGCAGCTCTGGATGATTGTTTAGGTGAGTGATCAAGAGTGAGGTTGCTACTTGAGCAGCAAAACGAGTATATAGATTGTGATGATCATGATGAAGGGCTACGACCATGTTTTACTCATGGGGCATTTTTTTTTTCTAAGAGAATTATCGGAGTCCTCATGCTTAGAATTGGCATCCAAGGAAAACAAACTTCTCCAGACACATACAAAAAAAAGGGGGGTTCATCTGGATCATGTATTAACTCTGATAATGAAAGTTTTTACTGTGTTGACTCCAGTGGCTTTAGCAACTAATATTTTTATTATGCGTAAATAGCACTGGTAGATAGCTTAAAATATCTTCAGGGATAGATCATGTAGGTCCCCAAATAAAATATATAGTTCTTGAGGCGAGGACTCAATACATGTTGTTGGCCAACTCAGGGTAAGGGAATCGATCTACGAGGTGCATTGAACCATCAGCATACGAGACAAGGAATATTCAAGAAGGATGGCAGGTGTGGTAGAAGGCTGCGTGCCCTCCTGTGGTCCCTTCCACATTGGTTCTGGACTTGGCCACATGACTTGCTTTGGCCAATAGGACAGCGGCAAACGTGATAGCAAAGCCTGATCAGCACGTGCACGTTGGGGCTTGTCCTCTTGAGATGTCGCCTTTTCACACCCATCTGTCATGCTGTAAAAAGCCTTGGGCGAAAGCAACGAATGATGAGCATCCCATTGGAGAAAGACCCCCGGGGAAAAGAGGCCATCCAGAAATTTCCAGCCTCAGCTCCCAGGTGAGTGCGGTCCCATGAGTAACCTCAGCTACCGTACTTGGTGCTGGAGAATGGTGAACTGACCCCTGGCAACTGCAGGCTCCCAAGAAACCACAGGAGGTGGTTGTTACAAAGTAATATGCAACTGAAACAGGGGGCGAGGGGGAATGCAGGCTATTTTAAAAAGCAGTGAATGTGTTTTAAAATCTAAAAAGTAGTTCAATAATCACATGAGATTTCCCTTGGGTCATTTCTGCTTTCGTGATATTTTTACAACAGTCCTTTGTTGGAGTCTGAGAAAAACCAGTGATGTCACGAAATTTTGTTGCCCTTCTATTACAAGCCAGCCTCTGTGTGAACGGAGAGGATGGGGAGGGAAGGGGACACAAGGAAGCCGATAATCCCAGCGCGGCGTGGAAAGTGCCTGAAGGTCAGTACCAAGAGCCTGGGGAGGATGGAAAGGAAGGAAGGACAGGCGATCCTGGGGGAAAGATTTTGCTGGCTAGTGACTTCTCTGGAGCCCTGACTTGGGCTAAATCTGATTCCAGGTAGCTTTATAACCCTCAGGATAAAAAGTAGAAATCAAAAAAAAAAAAAACAAAAAACCAAAAAACAAAAACCCCGCACAACCGGAGACAAGACGAAGCTACAAGCTTTGGTCATTTATTTCAAGATTCCAAACACCACTCCTCACAAGCTATGAACGATCCTGCCTGGCTTCCTTGAAGCACATCCTGGACGTGTGGCCAAGAAACTGTTTCCTTCAGTCACCGTGACAGAGCGCCTCCTGTGACAATACAATGCGCCCTCCCCACCCGCTCCCCGAAACCCTGTGCCGAAAGTCAGGGCGCGGGCTCACGCGTCCCCATCCCTGCCTCCGACACGAACACCCTGGGAATTACTGGGAGAGAAGCCTGGCATGTGCGGGAGCCCCCCGAAGAGACACCGTCCCAGAAGAGGGGCCCTAACTAGGTGGAGACATCGGACTCCGAGCACTACGTCCTAATTCTCGTGAAGGGGGATCCTGGCACCCAGCCAGGACACGGAGAAGGCAGGAAAGGAAGAACGAATTCGGAGCTGGCGAAGTGAGTGTTTGCTGGCTTATTGAAACACATAGATACAGAATTCAAACAGGGAGGAGGAATCTGACTACCAGATGGAGCTGCGGAGCGAGGCAGGATGTCAGCACTGGAGTCATAAAAGGATGCATTTTGACAGCACGGAAGCCACAGGGAGAGCGATGCTCGGTGGCCTGGATGGGTTCACCTTGTGCTCGGTATTTTCTTTCTTTTTTTTTTTTTAATTTTTTTTTTTTCTAACGTTTATTGATTTTTGAGACAGAGACAGAGCGTGAACGGGGGAGGGCCAGAGAGAGGGGGAGACACAGAATCCGAAACAGGCTCCAGGCTCCGAGCGGTCAGCACAGAGCCTGATGCGGGGCTCGAACCCACGGACCGCGAGATCGTGACCTGAGCCGAAGTCAGACGCTTCACCAGCTGAGCCGCCCAGGCGCCCCTCGGTATTTTATTTCTACCTAAACCCCTTGGAGGCCGAGGTGGAGGCTATTATGGCAGTCCTCTATTAAAGAGAACCCGCGAGCCCTTCAAAGACCTTTGGGGCCACCAGGAAACAAGGCAAACGGACAGCCAATAGGCAGATGCCCAGACCTTCACCAAACACGGATTTATTGGATGCCCGTGATGTGACAGGCACTGCTCTGGTGTCCAGGGAGCCAACGAGGAGAACAACTGAGACTCCCTGCTCGGGGTGGGGTGGGGGTGGGGGGACAACAATTCTAGTCGCCATTTAGTTGGTCAAACACGTGGAGGGCCGTGGAGCACAGGGGAGCTCAGAAGGACAGCTTCCAGTGGGGGCGGGGGGCTCACGGGCTCACAGGAGACCCGGCTTGGAGTGCTCTCCATAGCTCGCTCACTCTATGACCATAGGCAGGTCCCTGAATCTCTCTTTTCCCCACCTGTAAATTGGTGATAACACTATGCACCGTACAGGGTCGTGGTGAGTCACTGAGGCAACGTCGGTTGCTGGAGGGTGCAGAGGAAGGGCGAGGCTCTGTAGAGGAAACCGACTTTGAGCTTGTGCTGTTGGCCAAATGGGGACGGGGACAGCCGGGTACGTAGCTCACAGGGAATGTGGTTGCCTGTGGATCAAAAGGTGGGAACTAGAAAGACAGGAAAAGCCAGCGAGAGCAAGGACGCCGTCCATCCCCAAGATAATTTTGTGGCAGCTGGCATTCGTTGCCTTGCCCTCGGTGTGGTGTTGTGATTCCCGCTTCTCTCGACATCATGCAACGTGCCCTGTGATGTTTATCGCGCCGCATTCCAGGGATGGTGTAGGGAGCCGTGTCCGATGTCGGAGAGCTTGGAAAATGGTCCTCGGTTTAATTTTAACTCTTCCTATAAACAGTGACCTAATGTGAGGAAGGCTCGGCCTGGCCAGTCCCGAGCCTCTGCCTTTCTTCCTTCTCCTCACCCCCCTCCTTCTGCCCTCAGTCCAACTGTCCCGCCTCTATCTCACATATGGACTGTGCAAATAAACGCGGGGTGATTTGTGTGCTCAGCTAAGCTGAGAAGAGAAAGAAGAAAACGTGTGTCAGCACAGCGAAACACTCCAGCCAAGTCAGGAACCTCTCGGCAGGAGGGAGTCACCTCCTCTTTTCTCCTTGCGAAATGTCGTCTCAGCAGGGCGGGGTGGAGGGCCGGGCAGAGGCCTTACCTGCAATGCCAACAACGGACTGTCCAGAAGAGAGCCCCTTCTTCCCCTCCCAGCCCCAGCTGTATTTCCCCCCCTTGAGCAGTAGGTCAAATTCTCTCTCTCTTCGTGTAAATTAGGTGAGTTACTGAGCACTGCTTGGGGCTGAACGATCTACTCTCTGGTTGCTCATGGTTTTTCCTTCCTTCACTCCACCCATCGTCAACTCAGCTGAGCCCTCCCTGATTTTATAGAGGCGCAACACCTTGAGAACACAGAGGACTAAAACCGCCTTTTTAATGGCTCAGGTACAAACAGACGAGCTGAACTTCCCACTGGGAGCCCACTGGTGGGGAAGTCCTAGTTACCTGGCCCAGGGATAGGTGGGAAGGGGTCAGGGGAGAGGGGAATGGAAGAGTCGTGTGTAGATGCGGTGGGATGAAGGGATCGGGGGACAAGTCGGGACTGACTGCGAAGCACCAACCTAGCTCAGGGCTCAGCAAACGTTTTCCATTAAGAGGCCAGATAGTAAATAATTCGTTCTCTTTGTGAGCCATCCGGTCTCTATCGCAGCTACTCAGCTCTGCCTTGTAGGGCCAAATCGGCTATGGGCAAGTGGAAAATGAGTGAAAATGACCGTATTCCAGTAAAAGATGGTTCTCAACAACAGGTGGCAGGCTGGATTTGGCCTGTGAGCTGTGGGCTTCGGACCCCTGATCTGGAGGACGCGCTTTGCCTTTTGCCCCTTCCACGGTCCTGGAAAGAGGCCAGTGTCCCTTCCTGCTCCCAAACCTTTGTGCGACTGTGCTTCCTCCACCCTGGTGTGCCGTATTACAAACCCCAAGCGTTGCAATTGGCCATTTACCTCGACGAGGCAGTCTCCTAAGGCAAAAGTCAAAGGGGATTATGACTTCAGGCGTCATGACTTTGTTAAATTCCCACCACCGGCAGGAATAGGACAGGTGGACAATGTAGGTGCTGAAACTCACCTCCTCTTGTCAGCTAAGGCGTGGTACAAGGACATCACTCAAGCAATTTGCTTTAGAATCATACAGTTCTCTTATTTTCGGTCTCCTTCGTCTTTCCGGGTCTCTTGCAATCTGAATGTTGACACTTCCACTTTATAGTCTATGTTCCTTAGCTTTCCTTTTACATTTTCTATCACTTTATATATTCCTCGTGCTTTCAAGAAGGGTTCCTTAGCCAACCCATACACGCCTTCTTCGGCCGCATCCATGCCGCCATTTTCTTCCACGGGAACCTTTCGTCAAGCATGAGAGTGGGATACGCTTGAGGCTGGACTCGGAGGTAGACTGGGTTCAATTCCAGCTCTGCCTGTAATCAGAAGCAAGTCACTAACCCTCTCAGTGTCTCGATGTCCTCATCTGAAAAATGGGTTTAATAATAGCACCACTCCCATGTGTGAGAAATAAATACATACATAAATGAGTAACTTGTGTAGAGCACTTAAGTCAATGGCACATTTGAACCCACGGTCTTTCCGTGCCCAGTGCTCCACTTTCTTTGTTTGTCTTCAGAAGATTTTATATTGATAATACTTTCCCTGTTTCTTCACTTACATGTATCATGATCAGTTTAAGCCCCAAGTCTTCTAATCCTTCTGCATCAGGCGGTATTTGTCGTACATTTTGTAGCTCTTTTTGGCCGCAGTGGTCCTCAAGGGTCTAGTTGCACTCGGGCAAGCTCACAGTCCTTTGGGGACACCCGCTATAGTTTTCGGGGGCTGTGTCTTAGAGAGGGGTGGTGAGTTTAGGAAGAAGGCAGGGCATGAGTCCCGAGTGGGGGCCCCAGTTGCCCTAGGACCACTGTCCATCCTTCCACCAGAAAGCTCTCTGGCGAGGCTTAACTTTAATGCCTCACAGTGAATCTGCATGAGGAGACAGCATTCTTCAGGGTGGTTACCCATCAGCCTCAAGGGAGCTGCTCACACCTAAATCCACCTTCAATTAGGGTAGGGTTTCTTCTGCCCAGATGTTAGCATTACTCACACCCCTAAGCCCTTAGACATATGGACACCGGTGCTGAGCCATTGCTGTAATGTTGGGGTCATCAGGATTGTCCCGAGGCTACCAAGAATGGATGTGGGGGTGGGAAGACCAGAGCAAACTTTACAAAGCTTTCTTCCAGCCTCCTCTCCCACTGACACTTCTACTCGCTTCCCAGCCCCCAGAACTCAGCCACCTCTCCCTCACATTCACACCAGAAGATGAGCTTCTGTCACCCGATGACTACGCAAGGTTTTGCACAGTTATTATTGTCCTCGGTTCCTAGAATCCATCTTTCCTTCTTGTGTCTGCTGTTTCTCGAGGACTGAGTTTTGGTGGGAGGGCAACGCATGCTGTGCTAATTCCCTATCTTACGAAGAACCAAAAAAACCAGGTTCATAAAGTCCAAAGAAACCACAATGCTGTCCAGCTTTCTGTGCTACGTGTGGCTCTCCCGTGATTGCCCAAAGAAGATGTCATCTGGGTTCTCCCTCAAGAGTTCCACCACAGGAAACACGAACGTGAGATGAACCTGTCCACTTCTTAAAAACTTTTTACTAAACAGAAGCTAACATACATACTGAAAAGTTCATGGATTGTAAGTGTACAACTCTATAAACTCTCACAAAAAAGAGCACATCCAGGTCATAGACACTTCAATTTCTGTCTTGACAAGTTAGCTGTTTGAGGTGTTCCTCAGGCTAATTTTCCAGGACTGAGTATTTGCTGAAGCAAGTAACTTAGGTTATTTTTGCCTGGGCCCGGCATTGTTCACCTCAAAAGCAGGAAACTGTGCTTTATCCCAGAATTGTTTAGCACACGAATGGGAAAATAGGTTAGTTTTGGTTCTTATGGGTTTGCAAAATTTGTTTATACTACAATTTAAGCATGCACAGGAAATATGGTTTTAACATTTTGCCTATAACTGATCTGCTCTTCAGGGTGAGCTGGTTAGTGGGGAAATAATAACAAAGTCAGAGAAGCAGCCCCCTTAGCTAATACTTAGCCTCTCTAAGTAAAAATGTCTAATCTCGGCAATTTCTCCTACTCCTCCTCTCTCCAGCTCCTTCCCAAGATTATGTCTAGATGTACAAAGGTAGGCATGTGACTTGTGTATCTTCTTGGAAGAGGGGGAAGAGGACAGTTCGTGGCTTTCTGGCTCTCGTGGTCCCCAGAACGGTGACCCTTGGCCACCTGCTGGCTACCTACCCTGTCAGATGGTGCAACTAAGGTTGATGATCCTCACTTGGTTCAAGACTAGGGGTTCTCTCTGGGTCAACTGATCTTCAATGGCATTAGTCCTTTGTAACACTTCAAACTCTGATTCCCCATTCTATTCCCCAGGGTAGGTGGGCTATATCCTGTGTGTTAATGTGTCTGGGCTTCTATCACGAAATATCACAGGCTGGGCGCCTTCTAAACAACAGAAATCCACCTCTCACCATTCTGGAAAGTGAAGTCCAAGATCAGGGTGTAAGCATGGCTGCATTCTGGTGAAAAGCCTCCCTTGGATTGCAGCCTGCTGACTTCTTGTTGTGTCTTCACATGGTGGAAGGGGCAAGGAATCTTTGTGGGGTCTTTTTTATAAATGCACGCATCAATCCCATTTATAATCGTTCCACTCTCATGACCTAAGCACCTCCCAAAGGTGCTACCTTCTACTACCCTCACATTGGGCATTGGGACTTCAACGTGTGAATTTTGGCAGACGCAAGCATTCAAGCCAAAGCACCGCCCTGCCATGGGGGCCCCCAGCTTAGATCCACTGGCTCCGTATTAAGCTTCCCCACTGTCCAAAGAAACAAAGACGGCCCAAATGAGAAAAGCGAAGCCTATTTATTCTGAACTTTCTGTAGCACGGGAGTCGGCCATTGTCACTTGCATTTTGACAGACTGAAAGGCAGGCAGAGGGGTGGGAAAGCTTTGTCGTGGGAGAAAGACAAAGACATAGAAGGCTTCGCCTATGCCCTGATTGGAGGCAGTTGGCATGGAGAAGCCATAGGCGAGCTAACTCGTGCAGGTGTCCCATGTGATTGCCAAGGGTGCGTACTTCGCTTTGTCTGCTTGGTTCAAAGTTGGAAGCAGGGAAGCTGTCAGTAATTAACCAAGTTCTGGCCATTCGCGACCAGTTGTTATAGGCGTCCTTCAGCTTCCTGGACTATCAGTAGAGATGGCAATGGCCTCCTACAAGACGGACTTAGAGCAGGCTGCCTTCCTGGGGCTGATTACTATAGATAAGGGATTGGTTTCCCGGGCAGATTGCTGCAGATCTGGGGTCAGGGTTCTATTTTTAAGCATGGTCTGGCCATTGTCCAGGTGTATATTCTGCCTCTCCCCATCACGCAGGAGCTGACCCCACCCTGTCTGCTTAACAACGCCGGACTCCTCTATTCTGTCTCAGGGCCCCTGGCGTTCCCATCAATTCCTTTTGGACATTCCTAAATCAAACCCTCCCCTCTACTCTCGTCCTTCTTCCTCTCTCAACTCCTGGGACAGGAAGGGCAGGTCCCCTGTGGCATCTCCTTCTCCCACAGAGGAGCAAGCATCAAGGCCTCCTTGTACCTCCCGGGCAAAAACTTTTCTACCTGCAGGAGAACTCTCACATCCTGGATGCCTCGGGTTGGTGCTTAGTGAGCCAAAGGAGAAGATAAAGGAGTTCAGATGGGTATAAAAAAAAAAAAAAAAAAAAAAAGAGCCATCTCCTTGCAAGACTATTATCTGGCTTCAAATCTGCTTTTGAATATCAAAAGCTGAATATCAATTCTTTCTTTCTCTTTGCATACCACATGTGACCTACCCCCACACCCCCGGGTAGATAACCCTGAAACCAATTAGGAAGAAGGACCTATACTCGCAAAGTGAAAGAGAAAATTACATTAATATTTTTTTTTTTCAAAATATGGCCTCCATCACAGAAGGTATTCTTTATGTTCTCACAGAATTCTTTTGTCCTGCTCGCTTCAACTGGCTTTCTTCGGGGGAACAGAGGTTAATAGGGAGAAATGAAGCTATTTCTTGGGGCCTGTTTGGAAATGATCTCTTCCTCTTCATTCTAAGTGCTGGAGTATAAAGTCTCTTTTATCCTTTCAGTTCAGGCCTCCGTCTTCTCCAAAGGGGCTCCATTGGCTTTTCTATTTCTTCCCCATAATTTGAGCTCCCCACCCCCACTTGCTTGAATCCTAATGGAAAATGGATCTGCAATCCATCACTTTTAAGGATCTTGTTCACAGGGCTCCCCATGTCCCTCCCCCTTAACAGCAAGCTCTCTTGAAAGTTTGTGTGCGTGTGTGTGCGTATAATAATAGGCCCTCTATCCCTTCCCCGTCTTGATCGCTCTTACAGACTGCGTGTAATAATAATTTTATATCTGACTTTGGCTGTTACTTCATTCCCTCTAGTTCTAACCCATTATTTCACATTTTCAGAGGCTCATTATGACTCATTGGGTAGCCGAAGAAACATAATGAGTCCAAGATGATTGCACATGGCGGTGCTCCACAAATAGATATTAAACAGCTCATGAAATCTATAAATGTCCTTACTATCCTGGGTGCATTATAAAGCTATGAATCAATAATTCAGGCTAGTTTTTTTATCCTCTCTAAAAACCTAGCTTTCTGGACTTTTTTTTCTCATGGAAATGGAAGCTATATACACAAGGAGGAAAGAAAGCTAGAAGAGAGAAGGGGGGCTTGGATAGAAGGAAAGGTGGAAAAGAAGATACGAAGACAAAGAAGGAGGCGGAACTTATTTTAATGGCATATGCCTTTTCTCACAGCTTCTTGACAGCTGTCCACGTCAAGAATAAACAATGGCAGGCACAAACTAGCCACTCAAGAACTTGTTGAATGAGCAAAAGTTCTATGACTGTTTTGGGTTGAGTGCATACATTGGTTTTGAGAATAACCTTTACTGAATAGTTATTCTGTGCCCAGAACAATGGGAGTATTTACTTCTCAATCATTAATGTGAGGTAGGAGCTGATATCATACCCAGAAGCCACTGACGGGAGAGCAATATACATGCTGAATATTTGAGAAAAGCTAATAATCAGAGGAAAATCATTGGCACGCTGAAAAACAAAAACGAAGAGTGAATTGAATCAGCTCTCCCTTTAGGATTTCCTCTGTTGGCAAATGATTCCACCATCTACCAACTTACCGCACCCAGAGCCCTGGGAATCGTTCTAGATGTTCTATCACAAATGGTCCCCCACCAAGTTCTCGCTATGTCTCCAGAGGTCTCATACACACCCACTTCTACCCCTCCACTGTGGACAAATTCCAAATTGTCACTGATTTTTGCTTCGCTCATTATATAAACTTGCCAACTGGTCTTCCTGCTTTCTTCTATACTGCCCACCAGAGTAATCCTCTAAAATATAAACCTGATCATGTTACTCGTTGGCTTAAAAGTCTTTCAATTATTCCCTATTTTCTGCAAGATAAAATCCAAGCTCGTTAACAGGACGAACTCGCTCTTTCCCTTCCTTCCAGCCCCACTGGCTCCCAGCCTCTCTCTTCACTAGTCTTTCCTCCAGTCACCTCCTCCCCCCACCCCCTCTTCCCTCCGGTCATCTTGAACATTGCACCTTCCCCCCGGGACGCTTTTGTGCCTCTGAACATCTACATTTCGCTCTCTGAAGTTATCTCTCCCTTCTTATCATTTCTTTAGCTGGCCACCTACAGGACATCTTTCAAGATTTAGCTTTGTGTTTCTCCGGGACACTTTCTTGTTCTCCGGTCCTGCCCCTTCTCTCTCCTCGTCTCTCCATCCCCTGCCTCCTTTCAATGCGTACACATCTCAAAAGTGGATTTCATGCCTCTATCAGTCAGGGTCCCAGCAGGAAACAGCTGGCACCCTTTGATCCATCTGAATTTGAGGAAGATTTAGTTAAAAGGGACTAACTACAAAATCGTGGGTTGGGTTCCATGGGGCCCCAGGAACTATGCAAGAGCTGCTCTGGCCACAGTGTAGAGCTGCCACAATCACTGGGTCAGGAAGGAAAGGGTGAGAGAGAGAGAGAGAGCAGTTCAGCTAAGGACGAGTTGTGACTTTTGATTGAGTCATCCTCCCAGGAAGGGACAGAAACATCTCTGAGCTCCCTTCTTCTCTCTCTGTCTCTGATCTCCTGAAATGGTCCCCGTCGACGGAAGCCAACAAGAAGCCAGTGAACCCGGGAGCCTTGGTGCTGTGGCCCGTGGAGGCCAGCCTCCAAGAAAGAGCCAAGAGTAGGAGAGGGGAGGAAAGACTTCGCGACCTTCTTAAGTTCTGCGGCTGAGCCCGGGAAGGAAACTGACAAAAGACAGCTTAACGGGAGAAAAGCATACAGATTTTATTTGATACTAATATTTTTATATGACACAGGAGCCTTTGTAGAAAAGAAACGGGGAGCCAAAAAAGTGGCTAGGCCTGAGAGCTTTTATACTATTTCTGCAAAGGACGACAAATTGTGGAGATTTGCCAAGACGAAGGGAAAAGGGGTCTGGGCTGGGGCGGTAAATAATGGAAAAATGAACTGGGAAGCATATGGGTGAAACTAACAGAAGATAAGGCTCATTTTTGCAGGTGTGTTCGTACAGATTCATCTCGATGTCAGCTCCTCATGTCAGGTGATAAGATATTCACCTTTCTCTGGTATCAAGAGGCATCTTTTCTCATGGGAAAAGTGTCTTACTTTTAAGGCCGAGAGGGAAGATCGGAGAGGAGAGCGCTTCCTGCGTTTTCTATTGCTCGAGTGCTTTCAACAGTCAAAACAGTCAATATGCCCAAGTGACATATCTCAGGGCAGCCCATTCCGATAGTCTTCAGCGGGGAGGTGCCGGCAGGAGATCTGGAAGGACACCGCGCCCTCCTTCCGTGCCCCACAGCATGCCCCCACACCTCTCTGATCCCACCTCTCCTGCCGGACTCCAACCATTCAACTGCTCGACCCTTCAGTAAACCTGTCTGCTTTGTCTCTTTACCGCAGCGCCTGCCACAGTGACGGGCGTGTCATACGGACTCAGTAGGTATCCTCTAAAATGAAGTAACAGAATTTTAATGTATTCGGTGCCGGAATTGTTAGAAGCCTTAGAGAGGATTTCGTTCACTCTTCTTATTTCAAGGATGGAAAAACCAAGTAGGGTGAGAAAAAAATAAAATACAATAAAATAAAACACAATACAATAAAATACAATAAAATAAAACACAATACAATAAAATACAATAAAATAAAATTGAAATAAAATACAATAAAATAAAATTGAAATAAAATAAAATTGAAATAAAATAAAATAAAATTGAATAAAATAAAATAAAATTGAAATAAAATGAAATAAAATTGAAATAAAATAAAATAAAATTGAAATAAAATAAAATAAAATTGAAATAAAATAAAATGAAATTGAAATAAAATAAAATAGGGGCGCCTGGGTGGCGCAGTTGGTTAAGCGTCCAACTTCAGCCAGGTCACGATCTCGAGGTCCGTGAGTTCGAGCCCCGCGTCAGGCTCTGGGCTGATGGCTCGGAGCCTGGAGCCTGTTTCCGATTCTGTGTCTCCTTCTCTCTCTGCCCCTCCCCCGTTCATGCTCTGTCTCTCTCTGTCCCAAAATAAATAAAAAACGTTGAAAAAAAAAGAAATAAAATAAAATAAAATTGAAATAAAATAAAATAAAATTGAAATAAAATAAAATAAAATGAAATTGAAATAAAATAAAATAAAATGAAATAGAAATAAAATAAAATAAAATTGAAATAAAAGGAAATAAAATAAAATAAAATTGAAATAAAAGGAAATAAAATTGAAATAAAATAAAATAAAATTGAAATAAAATAGAATAAAATGAAATAAAATTGAAATACAATACAATACAATAAAATGAAATTGAAATAAAATACAATAAAATGAAATTGAAATAAAATAAAATTGAAATAAAGTAAAGTAAAATAAAATGGAAATAAAATGAAATAAAAGAACGAATTTGCACCAAAAATGACAACACGAACGCCTAGCGGTAAATGGACTTGCCCAAGCGTGTTGCAATGAATAAGCAGTACGTTCAAGACCAGATCCTAGGTCTCCCGATTGCCAGGCTCCCTCTACTTCCTTACTGTTTCCTCTACTACTTAATCCTAATTTTCAGGTTACATTCCCTGGAAGGAGAATTCACACGAGTTTCTCATAAACCCAAGACTCTTCTGTTTTGGCAACACGAGAGAGGCAGAGAGAAGGTTGGATCCGTCTGCTCGGAGTCCCCTGCCAAAAGCCGACTCGGAACTCGCTGGATAAAGCGACGCTCTAAAAGTGCCAGCGAAGTGCCAGGCGCCGGGAGTCCTGAAACGAAGCGCCGGGCTCGCGAATAACGCGTTTACACAAACTACCCCTTGGTGGCGGGTGGTGAGGGTGGTTTTGCTTTAACATCCTATTAGCACGTGATCTTCGGTTTCCAAAGCCTTTCTCGGTTCCAAACCCCACAGGTGGTGATGGTGGGCGGGAGGGAGGTTGGGTACGATGTTCCTCAGTTGGGAAGGAAAGCTGTTGGCGCCTCCTCGCTTGCTTTCGCGATTGGCGGCGGCTGCTCTGTCCCCTGCTGTCCCCTCCCCCGGAAAAGCAAGCGTCGCTGGGGACGCTACTGTGCGCCAGGAGCCGAAGACACGCCGAGCCTCCTCTGTAGAGGATTAGAATCGTGCATTCACGTATGGGCCCTCGGGGAACTGCGTGCTCCTTGAGCGCCGAGGTCATGTCTTCTGTCTAGGTAACCCCAGACCCTGGGCAGGTGTCTCACGCATAGGGGGTGCCACCCCACAGAACGAAGAAAACACTGGGGAGACTTGAGGACGTGGATTTGGGGGCGAGGGGTGGACCCTAAGACCGGGCACTCTTCTTAGCACTGAGATGTCCCTTCATCTAAGAGAGGTGGTTCCATCACTGCCATGCGGCTGATGCGATGATGCAGGAAGGTCGTGTGCTTGCAATTCCGTGGGACATGAACTGTAAAACGTGGAACACAGCTCAGTTTTCTGGAAGCCAGTGGCTCGTTGCATGACCGGGCAATCTGAACCACCTACGACAAACTCGGCGGTAAGATAAGAAGGTTGAAAACTGCCTTCTCCGGTCCTTTTCTTGTTTGAAACTCTCTAAACTCTCCCTGCTGTCCAGCCCCTCACTCTCCTCTTCGGGGGGGGGGGGGCAGAAGCCAGCCTGCCAGGCTGCCACCCAAAGGGGTAAGGAGAGGCACGATGCGGGGGTGCGATCACAACGAGTTTCGCTGCTGTCAAAAGAAAAACAGCGCTGGATTTTTTAATTCCACAGAGGACGTGCAGCGTCTCAGAATCATCGGCCTTCTCGCATTTGCCAAAAACGGCCCTCAATTCGTTAAAACGTGTGGTTGATGAAAACCCTTTTGCCCAACGTGAGCTTTGTGAGAAGGAAAAGGCAGTGAGGATGTGCCTGGGGGGGGGGGACGGGGGGGGTGGGGGACAGGAGGAGTGAGAAGGAAGGCTTATGGGTTGCTAAAGGTTGAATCCCCCGTAAGAACACGCAGGGAGCCAAATCGCGAAAATTAAAATGCAAATCGGGGAAATGGAAATCTATTGGGCGCAGATATCGTGCACTGACGTTGTTACTGTCCTGCTTTTACGCTAATTGTGAATATTCTCCAACGACTCGAGAAAGTTGGAGGACACTTCTTTCCAGTCACGCTTCTCTGTCATTCACCTTTTCTCAAACGAAATGGCAGTAACGTAATTATGTTCTTTAGTCCTTTCTGTCCAGACTGAGAATTATTTAAGAAACTGACCGTGTGAGTTGGGGCAACACCAGCGACCGTGACAAATACACCCAAGCTTCAGTCACGTAGCACCACAGAAGTTCGTTTCTCACCCGCAGAGCAGGCCAGGGCAGGCGTTCCTGGAGGAGGGGAGAAGGGGGAACACAATTTTGCTCCAGGAGATAACTCAAGGATCCAGTTGTCTTGTGGCTTTGTTATCTCATAGGAAGTGGGAGTATCTCGCCGTGGAAAGAGAAAGCGAGGGTGGAGAAGCCAACCCTTTCCTTAATTACCTCGGCTCCGAGTGACAAGTACTATTTCTCTGCATATTCTATTGGTCCAACCCAGACCTAACGGGGTGCTAGAAATAGAGTCTCTGACGGGTCAGCTCTACCCCGGCAGCAACATTTTCCTAGGTAAAGGGGAACGTGAATGTTGACAAACAGCCATGGCTGCTCTACCCATTTATCTTCATCGCTCTTAGACTCTAAGAAAAATGGCAGCCCTTCCTTGTCCATTGAGTGTAACTTTCTCTCTAAAGATTTCTAAAGCAGAACCCTCATCCGTCTCTCGTGAGAAACCCATGATTCAAAGGGAAGTTCCCACACAGGCACTACCAGCTTCCTTACGCATCTGCCTTGGGGCTTTTCCCCTGATTCTTCTCTACCTCTGTTTGGAATCCACTTCCTTTCAGGAGCCAGTGCCCAGATCCTGTGGTTTCTTCTGCATTCGTTAGGCCTCTGCTTGTTTTACCTTGGGAGGGGGGCAGGGGAGAGTCCTCCTCCCTCAGACATATTTCTTGGAAAAGCTTTGTCTCTATCAAAGGCATTCCAAGCCTTCAAAAACCGGTGGGAAGATAACTTTCCTTAAGAAATCTCTTGACATTCAGGGTCCCCAGCGTCTTTGTGGCCACCAAAGGGTTCCCCTTCCTCACTTGTAAGTCAGAGAATGTTAGAGTCAACTCACTTTTTAGGGGTACACAAACTGAGGTCCGGGGAGCTTAAGTAGGACCTTGCCTGAAGTTTCCCAACTAGTTTGTGAAGAATCAGGCTTAGGATTCAGGAGGTTTGATGCTCGACTAACGTTATTTTCATGCTGGCATGTAGTCTTAAGAGCACATAGCCCATGAGTCAATACCAGCGGACATTCAAAACCCATAGAAGAGACACTAAAGTGAATGTATTTATACACGTGCTACATGTGATTCTGGGGGTCAGCCTTGCATTTTCCTTTCCCATGCAAATCTTTTTATTTCTTGAGACGTGGAATATCATTTTATGTTTCCACAATATTTTCATGAGGGCATGGTATTTAGTGACTGACTAGTCAGGTGTTAGTTCTCTCTCTCTCTCTCTCTCTTTCTCTTTTTTAACATAAAAGCCAGTACTGACATAAATTTGTACTAGCATCCAAAACACCTAGAAATCCACCTATCAGATAGATACAAGATCTCAGTCAGAAAACCTACAGATTGCTAAAAGAAATTAAAGAAGACCTAAATAAGTTTAATAATATGCCACGTTCATGAATTGGAAGGCTCATCATGGTAAATAAATAAAGTCTCTCCAAACTGATCCGTAGAGACAACGCAATACCAATCCAAGTTGTCCCAGGAAGTTGTTTTGAGGAAACTGTCAAATTGATTATAAAATTCATAGGGAGATGCAAAGTTTCAAGAAATAGTAGAGACAATTTTGAAGACAAACAAAGTGGGAGGATGTCATGACTCACTATAAAAATGCACCAATTTGAACAGAGTGGCATTGGTCACAGGCTAGAAAAATGGACCAATGGGACAAGATAGTAAATCCAGAAATAGCTTCGTATACGCAAGAAGGCTACTCCTGAGTTCTGGAGATTTCATTTAACTGAGGTAAATAAAGAGAATTTTGATCTCCCCAATCGGAGTAGAAGAATAATTATTCTCCCTCCTTCGTATTTCTAACCCTGGAAATCTTAGGAGGTGCCTAACTAAGAACTCCTAAATTTATTTCCTCTGAAGTATTCCACAGTAGCTAACACCATTATTGGTTTTGAGAACGTTCTTTGGCAGACGTACAATTACTCATCTGTCAGCGTTCACGGGAAGCTGACTTCAGTGCCATGTTTTCATAAGCTTTGGTGGTTGAGAGAATGCGGGCAGGACGGCAAGCTGAGGAAGTTTCAGACACGTCACCTGGAGTGTAGCTTAACAGAAAAAGCACAGGCTTTGGGAGCAGACGGATCCAGGCTCAAAAGCAGCATGCACAATGCTTGATCGTGCACAAACGATTTCGTCTCTCTTAGATTCCGTTTCCTCAACTATAGAATAAACAAGATCGTGTTTCTTTTACAGAGATGGCGTGACTGAGACACAAGACAGTCTAGGTACAGTACCTAGCACCTTGGTTCACCCGGACGATCGCAAAAATTAATAATCAAGGAAAAGTTATGGACAACAGGTCCGCTTTGATCAACTTCCTTTCCACCGGCAAGCACACACTGAGCACCTATGGCATGCCAAGCGCAGTGCTAGGTGACAGGCGGATGAGAGCTAAGTCAACTTCTGCCCACCCGCCATTTTTCCCACTGGGAGTCACCCTCCACCTGCGAGCGCTGGGGCCTCAAGATTGGAGAACACGCTTTGGACCATCAGGCGGCCGTGGCTCACACTGCTCAGCCCCCTCGATCGCTTTCAGGGAGGTCTGTGTGAATCCAGAATCAAGCCCAACCCTGAGCTGGGCCGAGATGCCCTCTCCGGCCTGGATTTGCTTTGCCGGTTCGCTTCTGACACAGCAAGTACATTGTTCCTGACTCCTGGACACTCTTGCCAGCAGCCAGTTCATGACCTTCCAGAAATTGCTTTGCTTTTATGTAGCAGGCTTTCATTTTAACTCCCTTCCTTTTTTTTTTTTTTAATCAAAAAGTAATTAAAACGCCATAGCAAGCATAGATTTCACTCACTCCGATTGGCAAGAAAGGAAAGAGAAGAGGAAACACACGTTTCATTGTTTGCCATACCTGGTTGGCAGAGTCCTCTGGGGTTTTGCTGAGGTTGGGATTCGAGACCATCCCTCCCCCCAGCGTGAACATTTCTGTGGAGCACGGAGGTGCCTCACCGGGCCTTCCTCAGAGCTGTGGGTGGAGGGGAAAGGCCAGGCCCTGAAGGGCACCCCCGGTGCACCCTGAATGATTTACTACAGACACAAGGCAAATTTCGTTGCTGTTTGAGGCCCTCTCCCGCCCCCCCACTCCACCTCTCTCAGTCCTGTGGAGCCTTTCCTTCCCTTGACAGATTCCAGAAGCATCCTCCCTGGGAACAGATCTTTGCATGGACAGCCATGCCCGCCCCCCACCCCAGTCCACCATTACGAGACTCTCAGGTCTTGCCAGCTAAAATCAAGTGCACCAACTGGGATTTGGAGAGCTTTCTTGACACTTCCTGTTTCTCCTCCCCCCCCCCCCCCGCCCCCCAGGTCCTAATGTAAGTACCGTGCCCTGAGATGGGATAACCCATAAGACTTCAGAGTATTTGCCTATAGGCTTCCGGGCCAAGCTTGGATCTGGAGAATTTGCCCATGGTTGGGCCAAGAGAGACCGCGATCACGACAGACCCAAACTCTGTTTGGAGACTTGGTGGGGGGAGTGTGGGAAGTTTCCCGGGGTACACATCACACTGAAGCAAATGTCGATGCCTCTCCTCGATGAGGCACTCTTGGGGTTTTTATAAAAGGCAGGAAGAACAAGATCGGGGGACTGTAGTCCTCCTAATTGGCACCAGTTGCGGCCCTCTCCGCGGGGGTGGTCCCCCCCCCCCGTCTGCTCTGTGGAACGGTAAGAGTTAATTCCAGGGCTCACAGGGCTGAGAGAGAGAACAGAGCTGACAGCTCCCAGTCGGCAAGCCGTGGGGTTTCCATACAGCTTCCTTGAGCTACAGGATTGATTTTCTGCCGGACTTCCCAAGTGTCAATGAATCTACAGTTCTCCTTCCAGGAATTATTAGACTCTGGGGAGATAATAAGAAAGGGACTAAAAGTATTTTTGAAAAGTTTTCCAGAGTTGGCGAACGCCATACAAGGCCCGCATTGGCTTTGATTTCTTTGCTGGGCTGGAGGGAGGGGGAAACACAAGGTAGTTGTGTGGTTGCAAGTTTTGGCCAGGGCCCACGTTACTAGAAATTAAGACTGAGGAAGCAGAACTTTCCCTGGGGCCCTAGTGCTGACTTTGAGTTGCGATCTTCCAGAAGATTCTGTGGAGTGGGAAAACAGTCGCCCATTAAACTAGTGCAGCAGGATGATAGATTCTTTCACTCCAAGCGTCTTAATGAGGAAGCCCAGGAAGCCTGGACTTTAAAGGGACAAGACGCCATCTGAGCTGAGGGGAAGCTGGGTTGATTTGGAGTCTCAGAGCAAACGTTGCCTCTTGTGCCTTGTCTCGTGTCTTAGGTTAGATTCCCTGGAAGCAGACCCTGAGGGATTCATTTAAGGAATGTTCCCAGGAAAAATCAGCAGGGGGTTTGGGAAAGGGCCAAAGAAAGGAAGGATGCCAGCCAGGTAAGGGTGCAACATCATGAAAAGCCCCGGGACTGGAAGCGGTGAGGGGTGACTTACATTCTCTCCAGAGCTTTCCGGTGCCCCAAGCTGTGGTCCTGAGTAGACACCAGGGGAGGTGGATATTTACACTCCACTCGCATCGGTCATCCACTGGTTAACGGCTGACATCCCGGGGAAGATGCAAATTCTCATCATTGCTGCCTATCAGCAGGCAAAGTAGTTTCAGGACCTTGAGGGGAACCTTCCAGCAGAGACTCAGGAGCTGTTCGGCACACCTGGAGCTGGTGTGCAAGAAAATGATAAAGGGTTCCCAAGGGGTATGGGCCGAGCACTGACTGCATTGTTGTGTCTTGTCTGGACTTGAAAGCCCTGAGCTGGCAGGCCATCACTTGCAGTCAGGGGTATCCAGAGTAGACACAATTATCTGTAAGAGAAACTCTACTGAAGCAATCCATGGTGGCACGGGTACTGAAGGATCTAGATGGTCACTGATGATTTGTGAGTGCTCCACACTCTGCCACTGATCCCGGAGTTACTGCCAGCCAGGGGTCCCCTGGGGTTGTGTCCTTCATCTTGCCTTAACTTGTTCTGGTTCACACGTCCCCCACATGACCACATGGAGACATGTGTGTGTGTTCGGGGTGGGGCTATGCTGCATGAGCTGGAGGACAGCAACACCCATCTCTGTGTTCTCTTCTATTTCCCACATCTGAAAGGAAATGGATAAAGCCCGATACCAAAGAACCAGCATATCTTTCTCAACCTTGGCCGTCCCTCAGTCTGGAGTTCCTACAACAATGTAGGAATCATCTGGATTATAGATGTCCAGCCAGCCCGCTGGAGCTCAGCATGGTGGGCAGACTTCTGAAAGCACGGTTCTTGTCAGGAAGAAGCAAGAAAGAGCTTCTTGAAGCCTGAAGCTCAGCTGTTGGCCTCTCGAGCGTGACCTGCCGGCCTGGAGGGGAACAGAGAAATAAGATGGAAAGGCCGATCTGGGACCAGTTTTACTCCTTCCTGTCGCATCGGGAGACTGGCAGGGAATAAAAGGTGAGGCAATGACCGGAAGCAGAGCACCCAACGACTGGTTTTGTGCAGGTGCAAATCCCGCTAGTTGAGCCATGCCACCGTGGAGCCTCTAGATCCTTGTGAAGCCTCTTCCTCAGACTAAAAATAATCAGTCATGTATAAACAAATGTAAATATATTTTTAACATGCCTCAGAAAACCACCTTCCTGTCGGGTTTCAGGGCTCTCTCTGCGAGTCAACTGGCAGATCGTAAAAGCAGCTGTAACTGCTTTGGAACTTTCCACCACAGACGAGCCACTGTGACCTCAGGTGACATCTGATCGGGGGGGGGGGGGGGGGGGGGGGGGGGGGCAGAGTGACTTTGTGTTGAGAGATTAGAATCTCTAACTGCTTTGTGGTTTCAGGAGGCAAGAGAGGGCCAGAGCCGAGGAGAGAGGGCGAGAGCTTAAAACTTCAGGGTGAATACCACCAGGAAGCCCTCGTATTTTGAGGGTCACTCGTGTGGCTTCCTGGGGAAAGTTCCAGCAGCCAGAGAGCCATGCCGTTGCAACGTTAGCCGGCGGAAACGAAGGAAGCCCATCACTCAGCGAGGCAGCTAGCTGGCTGGCAGCTCCCAGACGGAGATGGTATTTCACCCTGTGCGGGCAGGCGGAGGTGGGAAAGAAACTGACCAACTGTCACCAGTCTGAGAGACTCTGACACCAACTTGGCAGGATGAGAAATGTATTTCCTCTTAAAGGCGTACACACAGCTGATGACCCCTGAGCAAATAGCATATCTCTAGTAAACTAACGCTGGGTGTTCCCACTGAGGTAGCCTTTCTGACTCACTTATCAGACATCGGACATCTCTTACCTCTTCTTGGAATTTGTCATCATTCCATGGAAGGAAGAGACTGGGTCGCATAAGGATTTTTGCAGTGGGAGGACATTGGGTGCTTTTCAAAGAGTGATCTACGCCCACCCGGGAAGGCGAGGATAGAAATGATTAGGGGCGCCTGGGTGGCTCAGTCGGTTGAGCGTCCGACTTCGGCTCAAGTCACGATCTCACGGTTCGTGAGTTCGAGCCCCGCGTCGGGCTCTGTGCTGACAGCTCAGAGCCTGGAGCCTGCTTCGGACTCTGTGTCTCCCTCTCTCTCTGCCCCTCCCCTGCTCATGCTCTGTCTCTCTCTGTCTCAAAAATAAATTAAAAAAAAAATAATAAAAATAAAAAAAAAAAAGGAATGATTAGGAAAACGTGGGGGATAAAAAAACAGAAGACAGAGGGCAGGAGGACATATGCCAGAGCCTCGGAGCTAGTTAAGTGGCAGGGGCACTTTGCTGGGCACCAAAGTTAAGGTCGCTTGATGACCCCCAGGTGCTGCTGCTTTGGTGATGACCTAATTCTTCCTATTCTTCTGATGGAATGGTGGAAGCCCAGCCCGATGGAACAAACAGGAAGCTCTGCTCAGGCAGGGAGAACCCTGAGCCCCCAACTCTGAGTTCATTCACAGCCTCCTGCCTCTGCCGTTAGAAGCGCTTGGGAGATTCCTTGCCTTTGGCCTTTGGCCCCGGACAGTGCCATTTCTCTGCCCGTGGGTGAAAGAGGAGTTCCTCTCACCCTGCCAACATCACCCCCCTTGTGCTCCCCCAAGGAGAGAGCAGAGAGGGGGCGAGACCAGGCCTGCCCAAACCTGGCGTTTCCAGCCATGAGGCATCGTCGATTCCCCGTCTAGGCCTGAAAGCAGAGGGCGCTTGGTAGCGGCCGTGAGCCAGCAGATGCCGGATTGGAGATTTCATGTTTGGCCTGGATGTTTTCCAACCTTAAACTCAAATGAAAACTTTAGAAATGTTACATTACCGAAGTGTGCGTGTGTGCGCGCGTTGGGGTAAGGACGGGGGTAGGGGAATTGTCGCGGGGGACGGGGCTGCGACACAGCTAAACAACGACACCTGAACTACGGCAGACCCTCATGGTCCCCACTAAGAGGAGGGGTCCTGACCACCCAAATTCTCGGATCCTGTGCCTCGATCACACAGCAGTCCGGGCGTGTGACTGGAACACCTGGGCTTACCATTCGTGGCGTTGCTCACCTTCCTTCAATCGCCACCTCTGTGACCCTCAACCTCTCCGGTCGTAGATTAGAGGCATGAATCAGAGAGCAGGCATCTCTCACCACTCAAGAGTGCGAATCTAGTGTGGTCAATGGCGCCTGTGATTTCTAAATATCAGTCGCCCGTGCTTCCAAGACGGATTTGAAAACGGGGAAATGTTGACAGGCTCACTGCCTCTCGTTTCCGTCCTCTTCGAAGGACTTTCCCACTTCAGGCGACTACCTCTGTCGGGAGCATGTGCGTGAAAGCATATGTTTGCAAAACCGATGAAACATTTGCGTATAATAGCATTTTCACAGCACTTAGTATAAACAGGGAGAAACTTATCTTCTGCCAGTGATTAGGAGTGGCTTTCCGTGGGTGTCTGCGAAATGACAGATTGTACAATTTTTTTAGGGGAAAAAAAAAAGTTTGTCGGAAAAAAAAAAAAAAAACCCTGCAGGCAATAATATTTTGACCTGGAGGGGACTAAATATGCCGGCTTGTTTTTAGAAAATAAACTCGGCTCCAAAGTTTACATTCAGAAGAAACTTGGTCGCTTGCTCCCAAATTGAGAGCAGAATTGTTGATCGCTGAGGTTAATGTTCTTTTACGAAAGTGAAAATATTGTATGTAATTAGATTAGGAAGAGATTTCAGAAGAGAGGGTGAGGACTTGGGTCAATAAGGGCACAATTTTGATTTTATTAGCCAGCTATTAGAGCTGTCTTTGGCATTTCATGAGTGACTCCCAGCGTTGGGATATTGCTGTGGAAAGTCATTTGTGTCCTCTGTCTGGACTAATTGAGCGACAATCATAAATAAAACGCTCTTTTTAGGAAAACAATGGGTGGCGGGGCCCCATCCTGTCCCTGCAGGGAGCGTGTTTATGCCTTTCGAAGAGCCACTGGCTGAGCTCACCTGCCCGGCTAGTTCACAGAGGAGAGTCAAGGCAGTCCAATCAACTAAGTGGAACGCAGTTTTGAAATGGAAATCAGCAATCCGGGTTTCCAGCTGCCTCCTGGTCAATGGGAAGGAAGCTAGAGGCACCGATTGGCTTCTGGTGCTCTCTCAAGCCTCGTTCAAAGGAAGAAGGCCCTGA